>NC_134777.1:14353734-14381234 GCF_046742065.1 Oratosquilla oratoria
AAATAGCATAAGTTGAACACTGAAGTGAAAAAATAAAAACATAAAAAAAATAAAAATAAAATAGAAAAATAAATAAAAAGCTTGCATGAAGCTCATTTCTACTTTCCTAAACTCGATTTTTCTTTTTCACATATCTTCGTTCAAGCTTCTTTGCTCGGTAATGTTTTTATGAAGATATATCGTAGTCACAGAGCAAAGATATTGCTATTGCGTTAGAAGGCAAAGGTAAATATAATGATTTTTCTTTACGTTGAATGAATTTCATTTTCTATCGTATGAGCTGTTCTGTTATAAGTATGCTTCCAATATCCTCTGAAAGGGAAGAAGAGCCTACTTGAACATAATACTCTGAAAAATATGGAGCCAGTTTCGTGAAATCGTTAATATTAGTTAAACCTTTCCCTGACTCGCATTTGATTCGTAAGTTTTAATTTCATGATTACCATACAACTTTGGTCAGATGAGGAAGCAATGATATCAATGTAGGAATAGATATCTCAATTCGTTTTTCATTATTTTTTTTATATATATTTAAAAAAAAATCATTTCATTCAGCCGTTGAATATGTTGACAACAATGGCAGGAGTCGGATAACATGTGAAAGGCGAGTAGGACGGATGCACAAGCGGCGGAATAACAACAAAATAACAAGCTTACACGCACACACATACATACATACATACATACATACATACATACATACATACATACATACATACATACATACATACATACATACATACATACATGCATACATGCATACATATATATGTATATATATATATATATATATATATATATATAATTCCTTCTTTGTATCTGCACTGAAGATGTAATTATACGAGAGCGCTCTGCTTCGTTCATTTACTTTTCCTAGTTGTTTACTTACGCATTTGTGAACACTTTCCTAGTGTTTTGATTATATATATATATATGTATATATATTTATATATATATATATATATATATATACATATATAAATATAATTCCTTCTTTGTATCGGCACTGAAAGCGCTCTGCTTTGTTAGTTTACTTTTCCTGGTGGTTATTTTCGCATTTGTGAACACACGCTCCTAGTGTTTTTATTGCATATATATATACAGTATATATATATATATATATATATATATATAATATATATATATATATATATATATATATATATATATATATATATATATATATATATATGAAGAATGGAGAGAGAGAGAGAGAGAGAGAGAGAGAGAGAGAGAGAGAGAGAGAGAGAGAGAGAGAGAGAGAAGAAACAGATGAAAACAACGAAATATGTCGCCCTTCCCACTGACCCCGTGGTTTGATCAGGAAGAGAGGCAAACTAAAGAAGAATGAAAGTGATGATAAAGAAAGCTAAACCGAATAACATTCTAGAGCATTGCTCAAGGGAATAGACCCCGAGACGAAGAATGAGGAAGACGCGGATACATTTTCTGTGGAAGGAAAGGGAAGGGAGTGGGAGGAGGAGGGGTGAGGAGGAGGAGGAGGAGGAGGAGGGGTGAGGAGGAGGAGGAGGAGGAGGAGGAAGAGGAGGAGGAGGAGGAGGAGGAGGAGGAGGAGGAGGAGGAGGAGCAGGAGGGGAGATGAAATTGAACCAAAGGACAGGAGAGGAAAGGGGAGAGGAACGTAGGAGGTAAGAGGATTGATGGGGGGTGGTAAGAAAGAAGTAGGAAAAGGCAAAAGAGGTGAAAAATATGATATTACAGATACGAGTTGAGTAAATAAAGAGGAAGTGGAGGAGAGGAAAATAGAGAGCAGTAGAAGACGTGAAGAGAAACGGGAAAGACACTAACATCGTAATACATCTCTAAAATAATTTTACAAAAGATTAAACAAGATTCGGTAAATAGAGGAAGAAACTTCAAGATAAAGATTAAATGAGGAATAGAAGAGAAAGAGGGAGATGGGTTTTGTTTGGAAAAGTTTAGATAAATCTGTTCAGGTTATGGTTGAGTCTCGGGTTTGATAATATCTATATATACATTTATACATATTTTCCTTTTTCAAATCATACTCATGACATGATATTCCTCTTTAAGTCTGATAAGCCAAATTGTATTCAAGTTATTATTTTCATTCTTATTATCTTTATGATTTATTTTCTTATTCTTATTCTGATATTTATTTTGATTCTTATTTTCTTTTTTTTCCATATTCTTCTTCTTCTTCTTCTTCTTCTTCTTCTTCTCGTTCTTATTTTCATTCTTATTATCTTTATGTTTTTTTTCTTATTCTTATTCTGATATTTATTTTGATTCTTATTTTCTTTTTTCCATATTCTTCTTCTTCTTCTCGTTCTTATTTTCATTCTTATTATCTTTGTTTTTTTCTTATTCTTATTCTGATATTTATTTTTATTCTTATTTCCTTTTTTCAATATTCTTCTTTTTCTTCTTCTTCTCCTTTTTATTTTCATTCTTATTCTTATTCTTATTCTTGTTTTCATTCTATTCTTATTCTTATTCTTATTTTCATTCTATTCCTATTATTTTCATTCTGATTCTGATTCTTATTCTTATCCACATTCCAAATTTTATAATAACGCAGGCGCACATCTTGGTTAAAGCTCAAGACATAATGTCGTAGACACTTGTTACCACCAAACACAGACAAAGAGAATCCTTCACCCTCTGACTGATAATCATAACTGAGATTGAAAAAAAAAACACAACCCTTTTGAAAAAAAAATAAAAACAATTCCTGTAAATTAAATCTAATATCAAACAAACTTCGGTTACTTCCTAAATAAAAATTATAATGAATTAAAATCTTAAAAAAAAAAATCAATTTATTCATAGACACATATCAAGCAAACTAACCCCAATAGGAGATGAAATATCAAAGAAGAACATAATAAACAAAGAAAGTAAAGACTAAAAGGAGACTTATAGATAAAGTTCAGATAAAGGCAAGATAAATATGTGACCAATAAAACGAAAAGAAAGATATAAACATGGCCAAAGGGGAAATGAACCAATTACAAAGGTCAAAATGTTCCGGTCATGAAATTAGCAAGGTTGACGCAATGGCTCTATATACTCGAGCAATAAACCTAACCAATTTAAAGATTAAACACTCATCGCAAGAATCTCTCCACTATTCCAAAGATTATACAATCGTCATCAATCCTGAAGAGATTTCTACCCGTCTTCTCCTTTTCTGCATGAGGGGACGGAAAGGGGGAGTCGCCGATTTAATGAAGCGGCCTTGCTGTGGATGTCCTGTGGCTTACGACACTGCTTCTGACCCAGGGCAGTGGGCGAAATGCAGGGATGACCCGTCATCCACGCGGTGCCAAGATATATATATATATATATATAATATATATATATATATATATATATATATATATATGTATATATATATATATATATATATATGTATATATATATATATATATATATATGTGTGTGTGTGTGTGTGTGTGTGTGTGTGTGTGTGTGTGTGTGTGTGTGTGTGTGTGTGTGTGTGTGTGTGTGTGTGTGTGTGTGTGTGTGCGTGTGTGTGTGCGTGTGTGTGTGTGTGTCTGTGTGTGTTTGCGTATAATGGTATATATTTATTTATTTATTCAGTTACAAATATATTTGATTTATCCGTTGGATTGAAAAACTATATACGCACCATAAGATGTTTGTAGGTCTAGAACTATGAATCTATCCAGTATTGCAAGAAATAGGCAATTAATTTCCATTGAAATATATTGCAATACTTACTTTTGCTATAAAATATTGTACATTTGCATAGTAATTTCCCCAAATTAGAAGTTTATAGTCCTAGATTTGTACAAATCTATCCACTGTCACATAATCTAGACACCTTATTATTGTTAGAATATGTCAAATATAAATTGACATAAATGGAATAATAATAATGACAGATACCAAACACGAAATATATCGCAAAGCTTTATTTACTGATTTATATAAATTATTATATGACTTAAAGATTGACTAACGTCATTAATTCTTTAAGTATTGTTGTGTACTAAATAAGTCATATATGTTTTCGTCTCACTCAAGACTTACTGCCTTTATTTTCAATCAGATGAGAGCTATTTGTACATACATACATATACCAAGGCTTTTTCCCCCTTCCAAGGGAGGTAGCCAAAAAGGGAAAGGCATAAAAACACTCCCACCCATTTCATCCCTAAATACACTCCACACCCCTCCCACCCTCCCTCTCATCTGAGCACCTCCTGGATGACGGGTCATCCCTGCACCCTGCCCACCGCCCTGGGTCAGAAGCAGTGTCGCAAGACACAGTACATCCACAGCAAGGCCGCTTCATTTAATCGGCGACCCCCCCTCTCCGTCCCCCTTTGCATATAAGGCGAGGACGGGGAGAAAAACCTTCGGTCTGCGTAAAAATTTCCTCACACATACTACACCTCCCACCCCCCGCCCATTCCTCCTCATGCAGTCACAACATCATCCATATACAACCATTCTCCACTCATCTCTGTAAGAGAGTCAAAAGGCACAAGAAGACAGTCCAAATCAAATATAGGGTACAAATCCTGGTAAATGTCCTCAGTTTACGAACATTTTGACTAACTCAACATATACATTTGTTTAATTTCCAGCCAAGTTGTGCTGATGTAGTGGAAAATACCAAAGAGACACGAGACTAAAACATTATGTTAATCAACATTTCCATTATCTTCCTCGATATTTTCGTTCTGTCTGTTGCTAGCAATTAAATTCAGCCAGGAAGTCAAAGGGTATTAATATTTATAACTAAAAAGTACTTTATGGTAGCGTAATAAAATCTAACACTAATACGATACTCTAATAAACATTGAAACCGTATCAATTTAAGATTATTAACTCAAAATTAAGACTTTGATGGTAGTTTCTAGATTCTAACACAAATTGAAAAAATATTAAATCTAAATGAACAAATGATTGATATACAACCAACTTAGACCCTATTCCTTTACCCACACCTTTCCCCACTGAACTAGGAGCATGCCGACAGGAGACCTATTGGTCCATACCTAGGTCGGATACAGAATTTTTTTTAATAATGATAAATAGATCATATAAAGATAAATAAAAATAATAATGATATAAATAATAATAAATAGTTAAATAATAAATAATCAGGTAAATAGTGTATAATAATAAATTGACAGATAACTAATAATAAATAAAAATCAAGCAAATAATGATAAGCAAACAAATAATAACAAACAAATAAACAAATAATATGAAATACAAGGAAAAAAAGGCGGGGAGATATCAACTTGAGTAAAGTTGTTAATAACAAACACATTATTACACATTCAATACATTCACCATACTGCAGACTCTCTCTCTCTCTCTCTTTCTCTCTCTCTCTCTATCCACGGCTTTCACCACTGTGCAAAAAAAAAAAAAAAAAAAAAAGGGGGGGGGGGGGGGATATAAAAGACATTCATTACGTTCTTTCAGTCGTGAATTTTTCACGAAGGATGTGCTCCTCATTCCACGAAATCTTTCCACGGATCTCTGCCTTTAATTGTCTCACGTTGCCTTGTCTCCGCACTGGTTCTTCTCTCTGTTTCACTCCGCAGACAAAGAGAGACAATAGAGGACCAAACCTCCAAAAGACCTTCCGGTCTATAACGAGGAGTTCGCGAAAGAAATTTTATTTTATTGTGTTGCTTAAACATTCGTCTAATTGATAGTATCTCCATGAGTCTATTTATGTATTATTGAGAAGCTCGTTTGAAAATGAAAAGTTTGAGACATTCAGGGATTTGTATTTTAGACCATAGTCTAAGGACTTCTTGTGTTGGAGATGATTGCTAATGTAATGTACTGATAAGAACCTCAGTTTTAATTTTCTTTATTGATATTGGGGTTCATTACAATTCCAGTGTGATAATGCACTATCAAATCCAGTTTATCTATCCGTTTATATATATCATCTATATATTTTTGTATGTATGTATGTATGTATATATATATATATATATATATATATATATATATATATATATATATATATACATATATATATATATGTATATATATACATATATATATAAATATATATATAAATATTTATATATATATATATATATTATATAGATGTATATATATATATATTATATATATGTATATATATATATATATATATATATATATATATATATATATATATGTTTTTGATGATTGCAAAACACGGAATCCTTATTGCTCCAACGGTTAGTTCAGGATGGATCTTCTTCAAAGAATATATATAGAAAACTGCAATGGAAACATATGTGTTTAACAGTCATCTTTTCGCATATGTGGGAAAGGTCGCTGTTGGGTTTCCATTATTAATTGATTTCCTGACGTGTTCTTGCTGAATTATTAAATCTACTGCGATTGTTCGAAGCATTTTCTGTTGAAATATACTGTATGTTGTTTCTACAATCCTTTTAGTGAACTTGTCAAAACCCTTATGTAACACTTTGGTGTCATCCCAATTTGGTAAATAGTTAAATTTACGGGATGAAATACAAAAGAATTGGACGTCCTATGGGCTTTAATGTCGTTTCTGTGTTCATAAATTGTCTTGTTCGGTCACCTCGTTGATTCAATATAGTGCACCAATGTGGAACCATTGCATGGAGTTTTATACACAACACTTACTATCTTACACATTGACTATCATCTCCGATAACTTTACCAATTTGCCTATCCTCTTATATATATTATATATATATATATATACATATATATGTATATATATACATATATATGTATATGTATATATATATATATATGTATATATATATATGTATATATATACATATATATATATATGTATATATATATATTGATGTTATACTTTAAGAACCTGGTATCGATACAAAAATGACAATATTTTTATAATTTCTCTATTTCTTTCTTCGGCAAAAAGTTATTATTGGTTTTCTTTTTCTATTTCCTAACTAGTCAGTCTGGGTTTCTAAGTAGGTTAAAGGCTTTCATAACATAATCAACTCTTCCTCTAAATATTTCTTACTACATATACATAAGGCACTACTTATTTTGAAAAAAAAAATGCCTATACCAACATGGTTTGGGTGTAGGTGTGTATGTATAATATATATATATATATATATATATATATATATATATATGAAATAAAAACACTAGGAACGTGTTCACAAATGCGGGAGTAACCATCCGGAAAAATAAACTAACGAAGCAGAGCGCTTTCGTATAATTACATTTTCAAAAATAAAACAAAGAAGGAACTATAAAAAGAAAGAACATACAGAATATACGACTGAATAAGGCATGGGGAAAAAGGAATTCGGAGAGGTAGTGGTAGAAGTACACGTGGCTTTACTGCCGTCCTGGTGGCCAATGAGCGTAGGACAATTACTCACAATTGGTATATTACAGCATATTTTCTTTTTAGTGTCTTGGTAAACATAACTCTAATTTATAGAAACCTTGATGGAGGTTAACATTTATTCCCTTACTATGTTTGATCAAAATGCATTCAATTAAATTTCTTTCAGTGATGTTATTGTTGTATGTGATGACTTTAGCGTTATCCCAGTCAACTGGGTGATAAAAAAAATTCATATGAATGATTGGTTTCTATCTCTTACGCATTTCTTGTATTGATTAATTCGTATTTTCATTGTTTTAACAGCCCAGAAAACATAAAACTGATTACGTGATTTACAAGCTATTTTGTACACACACACTTTATCACTATTAACGGAATAATTTATGAGCAATTGTCTTACAGTGTTCTTATTGTCAAAAACTACAATAATGTTAAAATTACGTAATAATTCTGGGATATCTTACTGGAAAGGTATAACATATTTTCCTTATTAAAAGTTTGATTTGACTTGGGTAGTAAACTTTTTTTTTGTATAATTGTAAACTGTATTAAGAGCATGTATAGGGTATCGTAGATTAGAAACTGTACCACAAATACATCTGATTTCATATTCGGTGTATTCTGCGCTGGAAATGCGTAAAACCCTAAGGGACATCGTAGAAAAAACACAACATTTTACGCCATTATGGTGTGAGGAATAATAGTCTATATATGAACAAACATTGGTTGGTTTACGATATACATCAAACTTCAGCTCACTTTTACTGCCGTAGATATTACAATCAAGGAAATGCAAAATCTCTTCATTCTCTATCTTCACCGTGAACTTAATAAAAGTAAATAAAAATTAATTTTGGAGAGAAAGTTACTTATATTAACTTGAATGGGCCACAAACATAGGATGTAATCAATATATATATATATATATATATATATATATATATATATATATATATATATATATATATATATATATATATATATATATATATAATACTGATGACCCACTTAAATTTAAATTTAAAGTATATCGTAAACCAACCAATATAAGTTCATATATCCATTATTATTATTCTCATCCAAATAATATTAAACGTACAGTCTTTGCTTTTATGTTTTTAAGAGCTTTTCGTATTTGTAGTCCTGAATTTATTGATGAAGAAATCAGAAATGTTTTTAACATTGGGCTAGAACTAAGATACCCTAAGCAAGATCTTGATATTGCTTACAATTTCGCAAGGAAATAATTTTTAACTCCTCAACCCAAATCACCTTTCAATTATCATAATGTATTAATTTTACCATTTCAAGAATTTTTTTTAAGTATTACAGAGTTATTAAAAAGATTTAACGTAAAGGTAGTTTTTAAAAATGATAGTACAGTAAAACATAAACTCATCAACAATAGTATTGAAATTAAAAAAGGATGCATTTATAAAATTCCTTGCAAAATGTGTAATCAATTTTACATAGGTCAAACTGCCAAACCCTTAAACATTAGAATTGAAGAACATAAGAAAAATGTTAGGGATGGCAATAATTCGAGTGGTATTTTCAAACATATTGAATTAAATAATCATCCAGTTGATTGGGATAATGCTCAGCCAATCTATTATACCAACAACATAATAGCTAGAAATTTAATAGAGTGTAATACCAACCTTCATAAAGGCTTATACAAACTTTATAATTTTATTTGTCAAGAAATTTGTAAGATGATATCAGGTAAATTGTAACCCATCGACACTATGTGACCTTGGCGACTGTGACCTGATGTCGCCCCACCATCATAATTTAATTGACAATGACCTTTCGCCCCCCAGGGGGTAATTGGCCGCTACCCATATCCAAACTGTCCTTGTTCCTTTGTTTCGTGTATATATTATGTATGCATTTCTATTACTTTGTACTTGTTGCACTGAAGATGTAATATACGAAAGCGCTCTGCTTCGTTAGTTTCCTTTTTCCAAGTGGTCTACTTTGCATAAGTGAACACACGTACCCGTGTTCTTATTAGCATATATATATATATATATATATATATATATATGCACAAATTTCACAAGTCACACGCGAATCACAAATATGCAGAGTCCACTAGGAAAAGGAAAAACACACGTAGTCCGAGCGCTTTCGTGATATATTCACATTATCAAGGAGTACAGAAATATGAGAACAAAAAATGGAGATACAGAGTATAAGTAGGACAAGAGAGACATTTACCCTCCTCTCCGAAGCCTGAAAGCTCAGGTTGGGCCACTCGGTGAGGTCGTGGAAACATATTACTATTACATTAACTTTTAAAATATGTACTATTTAAATTACTGACAATATATGGATCTAATTTATATAATCCTAAACTATTATTAATGAGTTGGTCATAATTGCATTTGATAATTCCTGACTCTATGATATTTCTTTCTGTTATATTCTTACATTGTATAATTTTTGAAGCATTTTTCCAGTCAATAGGATGGTCAAATTCACAAACATGTTTAAAAAGTGCACTAGATTCTTGGCCCTTTTTTTATGCTGTTTTTATGCTGTTTAATCCTAACCTCTAATTCTTTTCCTGTTTGACCTACATAATATTTGTCACATTTACTACAAGGTATTTTATATACACAGCCTGTAGAATTGTCAGGGGAATTCTTTATGAGAAGATTTTTTAGAGTTGTGTTGTTCTTGAAGGCTACATTTACATTGAAATTTTTAAGAATATTAGGAATCTCTATAAGATTTTCATTAAAAGGAAGTACAAGTAAATTCTTTTTCTCAAACTTTTGTTTTGGTTCCCCTTTGTAAAATGTCCTTTTTGCTTTTTTGAAACATTTGTCCAAAAAGAATTTGGGATATCTCAACTGTGTTCCGATGTCATAAATTTTGTTCATTTCGTCATCCACAAATTCTGGGCTGCAGATGCGCAGGCCACGAAGGAACATGGATGAAAAAGCTGACTGTTTAATTCTATTATGGTGGGCTGAATAGTAATGTATATACGCGTTGACATTGGTTGGTTTTCGGTGAATACTATATCTAAATTTCTTATTGCATCTGTGAATGTTACAATCTAAGAAAGAAATGCATGAGTCTTTTTCAATTTCTATAGTGAATTTTATAGAAGGGACCAATTGATTTAATTTAGTAACAAAGGTATCAACATTTTCATTGTTAGGCCAAATACAGAGAATGTCGTCGACATACCGAAACCATTTGACCTTCTTGGGAAGTATGTTTGCTAAAAGTTTGGTCTCAAAAAATTCCATGTAGATGTTGCTCAGAACGGCTGATAGGGGATTTCCCATCGCCATCCCAAATTTCTGTTTATAAAATTTTTTCCATTAAACTCAAATTTACTGTCTTTGATACACATCTCAATAAGGTCAATAATGGTTTTAGTATCATAAGGAAGATTGTGGTGTGGTAATTCTTCCGTTAGAAATTCAAGCAGGTCATCAATTGGAACTCGAGTGAATAACGAGGTAACATCATAGCTGATCATTTTAAAATCATAATCTATCTCAAGTCTATTCAATTTATCAATAAGATCAATATTGTTTTTGACATTTGCTTTTGATATTTTTCCTACGATTGGGTTCAATAGAGTCACCAGCCATTTGGACAGTTTGTATGCTGCTGATCCTATTGAACTTATAATTGGTCTAACAGGGTTGTTTTCTTTGTGTACTTTGATTAATCCATACATATAAGGTAAATTTGGTGAAATGGACATAAATTTCTTAATTAAATTGTCGTCTTTCTTAAATATACTCTTAATTTTCTTATTAAAAGAGCTGTTCACCAAGTCCAACGGATTTTTATTAAGCTCACAATATGTCTCGGTATCCATGCATTTCTTTCTTAGATTGTAACATTCACAGATGCAATAAGAAATTTAGATATAGTATTCACCGAAAACCAACCAATGTCAACGCGTATATACATTACTATTCAGCCCACCATAATAGAATTAAACAGTCAGCTTTTTCATCCATGTTCCTTCGTGGCCTGCGCATCTGCAGCCCAGAATTTGTGGATGACGAAATGAACAAAATTTATGACATCGGAACACAGTTGAGATATCCCAAATTCTTTTTGGACAAATGTTTCAAAAAAGCAAAAAGGACATTTTACAAAGGGGAACCAAAACAAAAGTTTGAGAAAAAGAATTTACTTGTACTTCCTTTTAATGAAAATCTTATAGAGATTCCTAATATTCTTAAAAATTTCAATGTAAATGTAGCCTTCAAGAACAACACAACTCTAAAAAATCTTCTCATAAAGAATTCCCCTGACAATTCTACAGGCTGTGTATATAAAATACCTTGTAGTAAATGTGACAAATATTATGTAGGTCAAACAGGAAAAGAATTAGAGGTTAGGATTAAACAGCATAAAAACAGCATAAAAAAAGGGCCAAGAATCTAGTGCACTTTTTAAACATGTTTGTGAATTTGACCATCCTATTGACTGGAAAAATGCTTCAAAAATTATACAATGTAAGAATATAACAGAAAGAAATATCATAGAGTCAGGAATTATCAAATGCAATTATGACCAACTCATTAATAATAGTTTAGGATTATATAAATTAGATCCATATATTGTCAGTAATTTAAATAGTACATATTTTAAAAGTTAATGTAATAGTAATATGTTTCCACGACCTCACCGAGTGGCCCAACCTGAGCTTTCAGGCTTCGGAGAGGAGGGTAAATGTCTCTCTTGTCCTACTTATACTCTGTATCTCCATTTTTTGTTCTCATATTTCTGTACTCCTTGATAATGTGAATATATCACGAAAGCGCTCGGACTACGTGTGTTTTTCCTTTTCCTAGTGGACTCTGCATATATATATATATATATATATATATATATATATATATATATATATTTGTGTGTGTGTCTGTGTGTCTGTGTGTGTGTTTATTAAAATACTTTTGGATGTAGATAGATAAAATATATAGAGATAATTACAAATACATATGAACAGACAGATTGATAGATAGGCACGCAGATAGACGTATAGGTTCATACAACATGAGCACTTACAAATTGATATTCGAAATTCAATTTAGCTTTCAGGTATGGGAACTGTTTTCCACTAACTCATTTGTATGAGCCTACAGGTTCACAATAGATTTCGCGGAATATATTCCTTCTTTTCTCTGAAGTATCGTGTTTGTAATCTTGAGCTTATGTTCTCTATTTTTACCTCAGTTGAATAAGACCACCTTTATCGACGAAGAAAATATTTTGTGCCTTTATTCCTGTCTATCTGCAGTCCAAAGCCAATCCTTGTTTAAGTTAAATGGTTTATTCCTGGGCTCCATGAAGGAACAATTTAAGGAGTTTTGGGTTAAGACCCAGAGGGCAAATGGTCAATTACTAGGGGAAAAGTAATAAAGGAAAATCTAAACTGACAGTTTAAAACTTAGTGTATATATATATATATATATATATATATATATATACATATATATATATGTATATATATATATGTACATATATGCATATATGTATATATACTTATATTTATGTATGTAAATATATATATATATATATATATATATTATATATATATATATATATATATATATGTATGTATGTATGTATTTCGGGGTATGTATTCCGTAACTATAATGACAACAACAACCACGATTACAGACATAATTACATTTACAGCCACAATTACAGCCACAACGACATTGACAACCATAACCAACCCATAGCTAGTACACAACTAATCCACAAGCACACACACACACACACACATGCACACAAACACACACACACATACACACACCCACACACACAAGCACAAGCACACGAATACTTATACGCAAACAAACACATATTCGAAGACTTATACCCATACGCACACAAATTCACCAATAAGATATGAGAGTGAAGATCGAAAATGGATGAGACTGTAATTTAGAGTTACAAGCAAGAGGGCAGAGAAAAAGTAGTGATGAAATGGAAGAGAGACCATAGTAGAAATGAAAGAAATGAACAAGGAAAGAAAGGAATAGAGAGAGACGGGAGTAAAGAGTTATAAAAAGAAATTAAAAAAGAATAGAAAAGAGAGACAGAAAGGTACAAATAAACAAGAAAGAAGAAAAGAAGAAGAAAAAGAATGAAAAAATAAGAAATGGAAATGAAAAAAAAAGTAAAATGAAGGGAAATGAAAAAAAAGTAAAATGAAGCCAAAAGAAACAACATACATTTAATATATCTGAACTTGGAGAATGCTTTTAATACCATCCCGCACGAAAGGACACTTGCTAAATTAGCTTGACGTGGAATTAGTGGTAGTCTATCAATTTGGTCTCGTTATAGGTTAAAAGATCGGAAATAGAGAATTGCTCTAAATGGCAAAACTTCTAGATGAATTTTTTTTTACGATCGGAGTTCCTAGGCCAGTCCTATTCAAAGTATATACAAATTATATAGACCACAGACTGAAATCTATTGTCTCCAAATTTGCTTATGATACAAAACTCTGTGGAATTACAAATTATAATTTAAACCAATTAGATTTTTAAAAGTCTGAAAACTGACAAAGTAAATTTAGCCTAAGTAAATGTAATGTAATGGGTATAGCAAATAAATAAATAAATAAATAAATAAAAAAGTACGATTACAAGTTATTTGGAAATTCGTTAAAAAAGTGAAGAGTTAAAAGGATCCCGTCGTAGTAATCAGTAATGATCTCAAATCATCTAAGCAGCGTATTTCCTTCTCAGAGAAAACAAATAAGATTCTAGGACTGATTGCGCGATCTTCTGATTTTAAAAGTCCAGCTGTTATTAACAAGCTATATAAATCGTAAGTTCATCCACACTTGGAATATGCTGTATTCGTGTGGTCACTAAATCTCATTAAAGACATTGAAAGATTGGAAAAAGTACAAGTGTGGGCCACAAAACTGATTCCAATTATCAGAGATAGATCTTACAAAAATCGACTAAAGATATGATTTTATTTTCCCTAAAAAGGCGTAGACTCAGTGGTGATTTGATACAGATCTATAAAATTTTAAAAGGAATTGACAATATCAAAAATGACGAAATTTTCACAACGAATGCGAATCAGCCAAGAAATAATGGTCTCAACCAGTCTGGAAGTAGATATAATTTGAAAGTGGGTAGAAACAACTTCGCCAACTGTGTAGTAAGCGAATGAAATAAACTTCCTGCAAGGTCAGCGCAATGTAGAACATCTCTCAAAATTTTAAGACTTCATTTAAAAAAACACCTAATAAATATGCTGTAATACCTACCATTCATTTTGTTTCAGTAGGTGAACTGGTACAGCAATAAAACTCGCCTGTGCCTTTTCTCACCTATGTGTAGCACTTGAAATACACAACGTAGATCCTAATGGATCTACATTCACCTACTCACTGTCACTCCCCGGCTCGGTCGTGGTTAATATACCACTTAAACGCTGAAGTCAGCATCTGGTGAGGGGAGTTGACAGCTTTACAATATTAGCTTTATTGTTATACAAATGGAAGGATTAAACATAGGTTATATTATAAAAGGCTTGGTTCTATTATGTGGTTATATTTTGTTGTTTAACTTGCTTTCGGGTTTATATTTGGATGTGGTGTATGTGTGCGTTGGAGATATGTTTCTGGCTACTTAGCCATAATCACGCACTGATCATGTAATGGATGGGGGCCTTAGAGCGTGGATGTATGTTCGTATGTGTATAGTGATGTAGTTACTATTTATCAGTCTATTTTTATCATCTATTCATTTATCAATTATTATAAATTATTATTCTTTATCTGTTTATTTATTATTATTTTTGTTTATTTATCTGTTTGTTTATTATTTATCATTATCTACATTTTTTCTCATATCCGACCTAGTTATGAACCAAAAGCTCTCCATTCGGCATGCTCTTCCTTTTTCTTTTGTTTGTAAAAGAATGAAATAAAGAAATAGTGACAGAAATAAGTCAAAATTAATTAATAAAAAATCAACAACAACAAAAAATACAGTAGTAATAATGAATGAAAAGTAAAATAAAAAAGTAAAGAAAAAATAAATAGATAATGATGATGATAATAATAATAATGTATAGAAAATACCATAACAGTCATAGAAACAGAAGAGAAAAACAAACATTGAAGAAGAAGAAAAAAACACATAAAAAAACTAAATAAGATATCTTTAATTTAATAGGAAGAAAAAGAGAGATGAAAGTTACATTTGAATAAAAAAAAATCTAGAGAAATATAAATGAAGATAACATATAATAAAAAATAAAAAATGGAGGAAATAGATGGAAAGAGAAAAATTATACAGTAAATAGGAAAGGTTGTGGAAAAGGGAGAGAAACGGAGGGTCACAAGAAGAGGAGAGGGGAAGAAAGAAAGGGAACAAGAAAGAAGGAGACAAGAAATGGATGAGAAATTGAAAGGAAAGGCAGTGAAGGGGAAAGAAAATGGAAGTGAGACGTGAGAATGGACAGTGGTAAAAGAAGACAAGAGAAAAGGAAGGACAGATGAAAGAGAAAGTATTGAGAAACTATCAAGACAGATAAAAAAGAAAGTACTGAAAAACTATTAAGAATGTGTGAAGTTAAGAGAAAATTGTAATAATAGTTAAAAGAAAAGTAAAATCTATAGAGAGAAAACAAGCGAGTTGTAAGAGAAAAGTTGAATAGAATGTTGAAGGGCAAGAAAATGAAAATAAAAAATAAAAAGATAAAAAATATGAGAGAAAGAAAAGAGTGCAAAACACAGAAAAGGGACTAAGATATAAAGTATTGATAAATAAATAATTTGATAGAACAACTGCTAATGTCAAGTGAAAGATATTATCAAAGTTACAGATTCCCCTGAGCATTTTATTTTCACATTAATCACTTGTTATAGCAAGCTCCAGACAACTTCAATAAACATAGAGAATTTAAGTGTCTTTATATGATGGTAGTAATTCTGAGAAAATTAAAGAGAGAAAAATCAAGCAATCTATAGTGGCAATATATATATATATATATATATATATATATATATATATATATATATATATATATATATATATATATATATATATATATATATATATATACATTACATTTCATAATATTTGGTCTGGTTAGCGTCATTCAATTCTGCCCATCACTAAGGAACTTGTAATTTAAAAGGTTTTTAAGCAAATGAAACTATATTGATCAGGTAAATAAAATCGTAGTATATTTCATAGCTTTGAATATTGTTATATACAAACAATATTTTATTACCTACACAAAGTGGAAAAGCGTATTTAGACAGCTCGCTCGGGCTGTTATTTACAAACAACCTACCTATAAAATGCAACAACCCGTCTTCTACCCTCTTTTCTACCAGACTCTTACAGTGTCTAAGACCTTACAATCTCTTCACCAATGGAGATTAAGAAGAAAATAAACCAAACGGAGATAAGGCAGGTGCGAGAGTACTTTCTGTCGACAATGACACCAAATTTTTTATCCATGAAGCCAATAGAAGTGGCAAAGAAGAGGTTTAAAGGGAGTAGGAGAACGGAGATATAATAGAAGCACTTCATTTAATTCTATTATGTTTTATTTAATTTATTCTTTTTCTTTTTTATTTTGTTATCAAATTTAATTTTGTTTCATTGTATTTGATGCGATTTAATTTCATTTTCTATATTTTTTTCTTTTTTATTGGATTTCATATATTTTTTAGTTTTGTTATCTTATTTTATTTTATTTAATCTTATTTCATATTTTTTTTATCTTATTCACTTTATTTTATTCTGAGTATAGTATGCAGCAATAAAGTAATATTACATACCACTAATCCGTAGATGTGTGAATAACGTCCTTAAAATATTGGCTTCAGAAAACTTAGGCAATCAGTATCCCGTATGGGGAAGAAAAGAGGAAGTGTGGTAATAATTCAAGAGGGATGCATGAAACGAAGAAAAATTTTGAAATAAATAAAATGTGAAGAATAGCAGGAGAAAGAAAAGGGGTGGCTAAAGGAAATACAACAAAAGAAAATAAACACGGGATTTAAAAATAAAACAGAAAGAAGGAAAATGAAAAAAATGAAAATAGGAAAAAAAAGTACAAAAATAAATGAATAAAAAAGGGGGGGGGGAAAGAATAGGGACGTGAAGCCAGAGAGAGAAAGCAGGAAGCAGAAAGAATACAAAACAAAGGAGAGAGGGAGGATAAAGAAAGGAAATGAAGAGGGAGTGATAAAGGAAGAAGAAAGAAAGGAAAAGAGAGGAGAGGAGAAGAGAAGACAGGAGACGACGGTGGAATAAAATGGCGAGAAGAGGACGGAACGGATGTGAAAGGGTGAAGAAGAGATAGATGGGGTTGAAGAGAAGAAAGGGAAAGAAGAGAGATAAGAAAAGAGAAGGTGGAAGTGGAAAGAAAAGAGAAAGATTAGACAGCAGGTATACAAAAATAAAAGAGATGAGTAGATAGGCAGATAGAAAAGTGAATATATATATATATATATATATAAATATATATATATATACATATGTATATATATATATATATGTACATATGTGTGCATATATGTATATGTATATGTACAGGCTATCAGACAGGGAAGTACAAAGGCAGGAAGGTAAGCAGGCAGTGAGAGAGATAGAATGATAGATAGATAGATAGATAGAGAGAGAG
Organism: Oratosquilla oratoria; assembly: GCF_046742065.1. Lineage (NCBI taxonomy): Eukaryota > Metazoa > Arthropoda > Malacostraca > Stomatopoda > Squillidae > Oratosquilla > Oratosquilla oratoria. The sequence goes on from NC_134777.1 coordinate 14,371,757, forward strand.
AGAGACAGGGGGGAGGTGAGAGATTGGGATAAACCCAAAATAGAGATGGAAGACAAGAATATGTTCCGACGATGGAAAATGGAAGCCCACGTCAACATCAGCAAATTTGGGCAAATTTGGCCAAATTTGTTTAAAGGGCATCGCTCAGGGAGACGCAAAAGAGGCAGAAGAGGCCGCATGAGGCTCTGGATGCTGTCGGGAGAGAGAGAGAGAGAGAGAGAGAGAGAGAGAGAGAGAGAGAGAGAGAGAGAGAGAGAGAGAGAGAGAGAGAGAGAGAGAGAGAGAGAGAGAGAGAGAGAGAGAGAGAGAGAGAGAGAGAGAGAGAGAGAGAGAGAGAGAGAGAGAGAGAGAGAGAGAGACAGAGAGAGAGAGAGAGTGAGAGAGAGAGAGAGAAAGAGAGAAGAAAGAGAGAGAGAGAGAGAGAAAAAGAGAAGAGAGAGAGAGAGAGAGAGAGAGAGAGAGAGAGAGAGAGAGAGAGAGAGAGAGAGAGAGAGAGAGAGAGAGAGAGAGAGAGAGAGAGAGAGAGAGAGACAGAGAGAGAGAGAGAGAGAGAGTCAGAGAGACAGAAAGAGAGAGAGAGAGAGAGAGAGAGAGAGAGAGAGAGAGAGAGAGAGAGAGAGAGAGAGAGAGAGAGAGAGAGAGAGAGAGAGAGAGAGAGAGAGAGAGAGAGAGAGAGAGAGAGAGAGAGGGTCAGAGAGACAGAAAGAGAGAGAGAGAGGCAGAGAGACAGAAAGAGAGAGAGAGAGAGAGAGGCAGAGAGACAGAAAGAGAGAGAGAGAGAGGGAGAGAAAATATAATAGAGATTGATCTTGTGTATACTAGTATACTGTATATATACTTTACAAGACGAAGGGTAATTGGAGACAGAAGTAAGTTTCATATGCGTAGAGACAAGGCAGGACTTCAAGAGATATATTGAAGTTTGTGAATGAAAATAAGATGAGAGAAAATGGAAAATAGAAAATTAAAAAATATAAATATATCGGAGAGACCAGCTGTGCCCTAACCTGTTGCTCATATTTTCATTAAATCACTTGAAGTAATATTTGTAGTAATATCATCCAACCAGCATCAAGTTAGAAAGTAATAGAAATAATGAGGACCCAGAGGAATACACACACACACACACACACACACACACACACACACACACACACACACACACACACACACACACACACACACACACACACACACACACACACACACACACACACACACACACACACACACACATATATATATATATATATATATATATACATATATATATACATATATATATATATATATATATATATATATATATATATAGATATATATATATATATATATAGATGTATAAATATATTATATATATATATATATATATATAATAAAAGCTAAACCCGGACCTAGACTCCACAGGTCAGGTAAGTTGGAGCAAGAAAGAAGAGGCAGGTCAAAGAAGAGAAGACCTAGCAAAGGTGATGAAGAAAGAGCAGGAGGAGAAGAAGGAGGAGGAGGGAGGACGAGAAGGAGGAGGACGAGGAGGAGGAAACAGATGATGAGGGTGGTTATCTTGGAGTAATGGAAATGACCTGTTTTATCGGAAACTGTACGGAAAATAACTCTCCACTGTGCCCAGGAGGGAGCCAAAGATATCTCTTGGCCAGGAACCGAAGGAAGAGGGATAGATGATTGTAGCACAGAAGAGTCTGCCGAGATATTTCGAAAGAAGAAAAAGAGGAAGAAGAGAATAGAAGACTTGTGAACGGCAATGTTGAGGGAGAAAGATAGAAGGCCAAATCAATGAACCCCACCGACAGGAATTGGGTCAACATAAAGGTGGGTATATGGGATTAAATGTAAGTGGGTGTTTGCAAGGTATCCGGAACATACACACACACACACACAAACGATCCTACATATGCACACACGAGCACGTATGCACATATACACCCTTAAACTTTACACATATATACCTATATTTACATACACATTCGTGTATGTACATGCACATCTTGTGTGTGTGTGTGTGTGTGTGTGTGTGTGTGTGTGTGTGTGTGTGTGTGTGTGTGTGTGTGTGTGTGTGTGTGTGTGTGTGTGTGTGTGTGTGTGTGTGTGTGTGTGTGTGTGTGTGTGTGTGTGTGTGTGTTTGAATATATACGAGTATGCTAATATGTTGGAAAGAGAGAGAGAGAGAGAGAAAGAGAAAGAGAGAAAGGGAGAGACAAAGAGAGGGAGAGGAAAGGGGAAAGGGTAAAGAGTAAGAGAGGCAGGGAAGAGAAAGAAAGGAAAAGGGAAGAATTTCACACACATTACCTTTGAGAAATGCATGCATGCATGTTGACATTGAAAAATCTCATTCTTGAGTCCTACTGGTTGAGTGTGCGTCCCCTATTCGAGTTAACAGCTGTGACACCAGCCTTCCTCCACTTTTGGCACCGGCGCTTCTTGCCATGGGACATTTCATGTGGAGTCACTGCTCTTGTTAGTACAAGGGAGTTATTGAGCAATATGTCAGTTATGTATGATCTTTAAGATTTTTTTTTTTTTTTTTTTTTTTTAGATTTTAAAATCTGTATCAAATTATGTAGATTCTTAGTGGTACACCTGCATCAAGAATTGAAAACAAATAGATGATTAGATAAACACAACTAGTTATTCAGTGACAAAGGAATATTTTTTCTTGGTTATTCTAGAACAGTGGTTCTCAGCCTGTGGTTCATGGAACCCTACTGGGCCATAGCGGTTCATAACTGGAACCTCCAGCCGTAAGCTACAACCAGTTAGTGGATGCAAAACGATTAAATTTAGTGTTAAGGTCATCTCCAGGAGGTTAAAAAATAGCAGTGCATAAGCACGGTGTATACGTGAAAATAAGTTGAGAACCCCGGTTTTAGAGATACTCGAGGTAGCACAGACCAAGGGTACTTGGTCCACCTCAAAGCACAGTATGTCAAGGTAATGGACTTGCCATTGTTCTCTCCTACCTTGTGAAGGTGGGTGGTCGAGTCAAAGCAGACACCTTCATCAAATATACACACGTTACCGACCTCAGTCTTCTTCCCTCACCCACCCACATCACTTATCCTCCTCACCCACAACATAACCTACCAACCTCACCTACCCATTTACCAACCCTCCTCTCCCACCCTCTTACCCACCCACCTCACCTACCTCCTTACCCACCCACCTCACCTACCTCTTTATCCATCCACCTCACCTACCCCCTTACCCATCCACCTCACCTACCCCCTTACCCACCCACTCACCTACTCCCCTTACCCACCCACCTCACCTACCCCCTTACCCACCCACCTCACCTACCTCTTTACCCATCCACCTCACCTACCCCCTTACCCATCCACCTCACCTACCCCCTTACCCACCCACTCACCTACTCCCCTTACCCACCTCACCTACCCCTTTGCCCACCCACCTCACCTACCCTCTTACCCACCCACCTCACCTACCCTCTTACCCACCCACCTCACCTACCCTTTTACCCAACTCACCTCACCCACCCTCTTACCAACCCTCGTCACCTAACCCCTTACCCACCTCACCTCACCCACCCTCTTACCAACCCTTCTCACCCACTCTTCTCAGTCACCCACCACTCTCACCTTAACCATCCCCCTTACTCACACTCCCATCCACCCTTCTCACCCACCCCTTTCACCCACCCCCTCATCTCCCTTCTTACTCATCCCCTCACCCACACCTCTCGCACACAGAACTCCCCCATCCCCTCCCCCGTCACTTACCACTTTCACCTGCCCCTCTCACCCATCCTCTTACCCTCCTTCTCACAACCCTCTCCCATCCTCTTACCCTCACCCTCACACCCCTCACCCACCCACCTCATCCACTTCACCCATCGAAGCATCTCTGGGATGAAAGGTCACCTTACTCTCGTCCCCTCCCCCCCAACACACGACTTGGGCAAATTAAATCAGCCTTATTTATGAAGAAATAAAGGATTATTATTGTAATACCGTTTCCGCTCAAGTTCTGAAACCTATGAATACAATCGAACGAAAGAGGTCATACGGAGAAGAAATCAGGTAATTAAGTTATATTGATGAAAAGCTTAGTGTTGGGAGGATAGGAGGAAACATCATAATCCGCAAAAATAAATAAATAGATAAATAGATAAACAAATAAGAAAATAAATAAATAAAAAGAGAAAAGAAATAGTCCATCTCTTTATTTGAGGAATACAACATTTAAGGCTATTGCAGCACTGTACAAACATTACAGCACTGTATTACAATACAAATGTAAAAGAGTATGAAGTCAAAACCCAAAATTTGTATTTACTTATCTATTCATTTATATGTGTTAGCGGTTCTAAGCCTAGGGTTTATGAGCTCCTAGGGATCCACAATATCTTTCCTATGGTAGTGTTGATCAAATAGGGATCCGCGGACCTGTATGTGTCCGTAAAAACCTACCAAGGGTTCCGCAAGACGGGGGATTCAATATGTTACAGTTAATCCTATCATGTTTCTTTTCATAATTCATGATTACACAACGTCTCCTAATAGAGATATTCGGTTGTTTTTTTTCTGGATTTTCTATGGCTGCGTCTCTTAAAATGTGGTGATGATTTGTATAATATATTGTAATGTTTCTATCACTAAATACTTTGAAAAAGTGCCTATATTCAACCCAATCCCGTATCAAGGTACCCCATGGATATATAAGCTGATGGGGTCCAGCCTCCTGGCTAGTACAGTGGTAACGCGCTGTCCTCGTAAACACAGGGTCGACAGATCGAGCTTCGCCTGGACCCTTGAGCTTAAGCTGTTTACTGGGGAGGTTACTGCCGTGGCTGGGCACCAGGATTGAAAGATTGAGAAACTCCACCATAGAGCGTACTAAGATCACTAAAGTTCGTCATCAATTGTCAGTAAACTTACTACAGTTACATTCCTGCAAGTGTAATATCTTTGCAAACTGCTTGCGATGTCAACACTTCTAGTTAATAGAATTCCATAATATGAACAATTAATCTTAGTTATATTAACATTCTATATTCGGTGTCGGATAACTAGGGGTACGGGAAGATAATCTTTTGATTCTGGATGTACTTCACGGTAAAAGGCTGAGGGTGTCTGATCAATATAAACGTTGTATGATGATAACTTTTCATAGAGAATAAACGAAATCGTGTGTTGCAAGCACCAGGGTTAAGGATATATATTTTCCTACTTTACGAGGTGAAACAGAAGGCAAAGGACAAGTTGTATACATATGAGAGTAGTAAATTTTTCGTGAATACAGTAACATAAAGAAAGCCATGAAAGCAGTGACTAAACGAAAAAGAAAATAATAAAAGGAGAAGGACAAGGGGAAAAAGGGAAATGAGAACAAGGAGGAGAAGGAGAAGTAGGAAAATGAGAAGGAGAAGAAGAAGAAGAAGGAGAAGAAGAAGAAGAAGAAGAAGAAGAAGAAGAAGAAGAAGAAGAAGAAGAAGAAGAAGAAGAAGAAGGAGGAGGAGGAGAAGAAGAAGAAGAAAAAGGAGGAGGAGGAGGAAGGGAAGAAGAAGAAGAAGAAGAAGAAGAAGAAGAAGAAAAAGAAGAAGAGGAAGAAGGAGAAGATGAAGAAAAATAAGAAGAAGAAGGAGGAGGAAGAGGAGGAGGAGGAGGAGAAGAAGAAGAAGAAAAAAGAGGATGAAGAAGAAGTAGAAGAAGAAGAAGAAGAAGAAAGAGAAAGAGGAGGAGGAGGAGGAGAAGGAGAAGGAGGAGAAGGAGGAGAAGAAAGAGGAGGAAGAGGAGGAGGAGAAGAAAGAGGAGGAAGAGGAGGAGGAGGAGGAGGAGAAGAAGGAGGAGGAGAAGAAGGAGGCGGAGAAGAAGGAGAAGAAGAAGAAGAAGAAGAAGAAGAAGAAGAAGAAGAAGAAGAAGAAGAAGACGAAGAGGAAGAAGAAGAAGAAGGAGGCGGAGAAGAAGAAGAAGAAGAAGAAGAAGAAGAAGAAGAAGAAGAAGAAGGAGGAGGAGGTGGAGGAGAAGGAGGAGGAGCAGGAGAAGAAGAAGAAGAAGAAGAAGAAGAAGAAGAAGAAGAAGAAGAAGAAGAAGAAGAAGAAGAAGAAGAAGAAGAAGAAGAAGAAGAAGAAGAAGAAGAAGACAGTGAAATGATACGAAAAGTAAAAAAAGGAATAAAAAATCAATGATGACAAGTAATGAACATGAGGAGAAAGGTATAGAAGAGCACCAGAAAGAAACGGAAGGCATGGAAATCATGAATAAGATCGACGTATTGAAAAAATAATCAAACGCGAGTGAACATGGAAAGAGGGGGAAAGGAGGTAAACCAAGGTGAATGACACAGGAGTGAAAGAAAGACATCAGTAGACAGAGAGAGAGAGGGAAAGAGAAGGGGAGACTGATAGATAAATAGAGAGGGCTAGATACATAGATAGATAAATAGATAGATACAGAGAGAGAGAGAGAGAGAGAGAGAGAGAGAGAGAGAGAGAGAGAGAGAGAGAGAGAGAGAGAGAGAGAGAGAGAGAGAGAGAGAGCGAGAGAGAGAGAGAGATTATATATTCATAGCTTGCATACTTATTGTATTGCAAATCTATGTATGTAAATATATGCGTATATTTTTAATATATATATATATATATATGTGTGTGTGTGTGTGTGTGTGTGTGTGTGTGTGTGTGTGTGTGTGTGTGTGTGTGTGTGTGTGTGTGTGTGTGTGTGTGTGTGTGTGTGTGTATGTATGTACATACGTATATGTATGTCTACATGTGTATATGTATGTGTATGTGCATGTCCATGTATGTGTACGCGTGTGTGTGTGTGTATAGATACGTGTATGTGTATGTTTATGTGCTCGTATATGTGTATATGTACGTATGTGTATGTGTATATCTACGTGCATATACATATATATATGTGCACGTGAATGTGGATGTAAGCATGTACATTATGTGTATATGTATGTGCGGATGTTCCAAGTCGGAGGAAATGGGGTAATCGTATTAGCAAGACAGAGATCAAAAATAAGTCTTTGAGTTATTTTGGCGGAGAAAAAGAAGATGTAAAATGTGTCTCCATTTGTCGCTATTAAGGAACACAATGAGACGAAAGCGGATGTAATTAAGTAATGAGGATTAAAGACATCTTGAAAACTATTTTTTTTTTTTTTTATTCCAGATTAAGACAGTTCCAGTTTGCTGCAGGTCTTAACAAGTTAACTTGTTTTTCATTTCTAAAATAGAAACCATAACCTTACCAAACATTTATTTGTTTATTGTTTTTTTATTTATATTTATTTTTCTATTTATTTATTTATTTATAGATTCGTTTGGTTATAAATGTACCTGACTGAATATTATTTGCTTATTAATATATCTGTTTATTCATTTGCTTATTTATTTGTTTTGTTAATCATCTATTCATCTACTTATTCATCTTATTTGTTTACTTGATTATCTATTGATCTATTCACTTAATTTACTTTTCTGATCATTCTTTTATTTATCTATTTATATCTCTTTGGTCATTATAATACTATATACTGTTTCAGCTGTTCTGAGAAAAAACAAATTGTCCCTATTTCAACATCTACAGCTGATTGAATGGATTATGGAAAAAATTAAAATAAAACACTATTAAGACACTTGATGAAATAAATAAAACACACACACACACACACACACACACACACACACACACACACACACACACACACACACACACACACACACACACACACACACAAACTCAAAGATGTGGTAAATGATGTTAATTAAGAAATGTTATAAAGTGGGGCGTGGAGGTTGAAGAGAGAGGAGAGGGAGAGGATGGAGGGAAAGGAGGAAAAAGAGAAAAGGGAAAAGGAAGAGAGCGAGGGGAGAAGGAGAGGAATAAGAAGAGAGGAAAGTGAAGAGGAAGAAAGGGAGAGATGGAGAGGGAGACGGAAACTGTTAAATAGATAGATGAATAAATAGACAGATAGATAGATAGATAGACAGATAGAGAGTAGGTACAGACAGACAGACAGACAGATAGACAGACACACACACAGAATGACAAACAGACAAACAAATAGAAAGAGACAGATGGGCAGAAAGGATGAGACAGAAAGAGAGAGACAGAAAATATAGAGATAGTGAGAGAGAGAAGTAAAGATAAAGAGAGAGAGAGAGGAGAGAGAGAGAGAGAGAGAGAGTAAAGAGGCATCATGAAGAACGACTTGGGGGGTATCTGACACGAGAGAAGAGGAAATGAAGACCCCATGTATATCGAGGAACTCGGGAAGGAGGAGGGGAGGAGGAGGAAGAATGCGTGGAGGACGAAGAGGAGGAGGAAGAATGCGTGAAGGAGGAAGAGGAGGAGGAAGAAAGCGTGGAGGAGGAAGAGGATGAAGAGAAGGAGAAGGAGCAAAAGAGAGACGTGAAAGTGAATTAGGAGATAAAAGAAGAGAAAGAAAATAAAGAGATGAGTAGAATGAGAAAGAGAAGCAGAAGGATAAAGAGTATAACAAGTAATAAAAGAGGAGGAGGACAAGGAGAAGAAGGAGGATGAGGAGGAGGAAGAAAAGGGGGAGAAAGAGAAGGGATAGGAGGAGGAGGAGGAAGAGGAGGAGGAGTATTGGAGGAGGAGGAGTAAGATGAGGATGTGGATCAGAAAGAGAAGAGAGGTAGGAGGAGGTAGGAGAAAGAGGAGGAGAAGAAGGAAGAAAGAAATAAGATGTTCAGGAATAGGAGGAAGATGATGTTTTGGAAGGGAGGTAGGAGGAGGAGAAGGAAGAGGAGAAAGACGAGGTGGAGGAGGTGAAGGAGTAGGAGGATTAGGAGGAGGAGGTTAAGGAGAGTTAGGAGGAGGAGGAGGGGTAGGAGGAGGAGAGTAGTAGGAGAGGGATGAGTAGTAGGAGGGCGAGTGGGATGACTAGGAGATTTAGTGGGAGATGTAGGAGGAGGAATGGAATAGTAGGAGGAAGGATGGAGAAGGAGGAAGAGGAATAAAAGGAGGAAGAAGAAGAGTAGGAGAAGGAGGAGGAGGAGGAAGAGGAATAAGAGGAGAAAGGAGAAGAAGAAGAAGAAGAAGAGGAGGAGGAGTAAGATGAACAAAAGGAGAAAGAAGAGGAGGAGGAGGAGGAGGAAGAGGAATAAGATGAGAAAGAAGAGGGAGAAGGAGAAGAGGAGGAGGAGGAGGAGGAGGAGGAGGAGGAGGAGGAGGAAGAGGATAAGAGGAGAAAGAAGAAGAAGAAGATGATGAGGAGGAGGAGAAAGAGGAATAAGATGAGAAAGAAGAAGAAGAGGGGGAGGAGGAGGAGGAGGAGGAGGAGGAGGAGGAGGTTGAGGAGCGAGGTAAGAAAAAGGAAAGACAGAAACGAGTTACGATGTAAACAAATTATCTCCTGAACAGCTCAGGATCGCATTGAAGACCAAGATCGATAGGGTCGAGTCTGACAAAGAAACTCTGCAGAAATGACCTTACAGAATCCCAAAGAGGCATTCTGTGTCTAAGGTCCAAGT
>NC_134777.1:14396234-14398734 GCF_046742065.1 Oratosquilla oratoria
TACAAACAAAAAATAAACAAACAAACGGACGGTCATATTAAAAAAAGGTAAAAATACAAGCAAGAACCAGAATGATAAAGCAATAGTTTTATATAAAAAAAACGAAGGAAAACAAGTTACAAAAGCTGTAAAACAAAAATACAAATAAAATAGTGAATTTTTTTTAGCGTAGGAGCAATAAATTGATCCATCTTTTGTAAATGATTGGGACAGTTTGACATGGGTTTATGTTAAATAGTCTACATTCAAAAACAAAAGTTCTTTGACTGCAATTTTATTATTCCCCGAAAATGAGTTTTATTTGAGTATTTCAAACAAACGCCCTTGCACTATTTGCTTAATGATATAATGAGTTTACTTATGAATAAAGCTGTTTCCATCCAAACAGCATTTTCATTTGATTATTAATATATGATTACTAGGTCCTTCTCTATATAAGTATGCAGGTCCACGATAGTGTATTATTGTTATATTTACTTTAATTAATCTCTTATTCATTTATTCACTTGTTCATTTATTTAATAATATATTGATATATTAATATATTAATTTATTGAATACATTAATTATTTATTAACTTATATATCTATTAGTTCGTTAGTTTATTGGTTTATTCATTTATTCAATCAACCATTTGATTATTTATTCATTTAGTCATTTCTCATTTAATTCATTTACTTAAATATTTATTCCATTACTTCATCATTCATTTATCTACTTACCTATTTATCTATTTATTTATTCATCCATTCATCTATTTATGTATATACTTATTCATTATTTATGTATTCATTTATTTATTTAAGTATATTTTATTTATTCATTTATTTATTTATACTGGTAATCTTTAATCCTTAAGCACAATCAGTTAAGTTCCTCTCAACGCACGAAAACACAAAAGATAAGTATAGCAATATAAAAGAAAACAATCATAGTAGGAGCGATACTATCAGACGATTTTATCCACTTAGTATTAGCGATAATATTCTCGGCGTCAAATGGATTATATTTCAAGCAAATGCAACCGGTAGTGGCAAATAGTACAGTTATAGAATATGCAGGATGTACTATAGAAAAACTCAAAAGTGTACTCACCAAAATACTTACGGAAGAAAAGTACATTTTTCGGATACCCTTCCATGTAATGTACATATATTTACATGTTAATTTGTTGATATGGAAATATATGTATGACTAATAATGTTAATATTAACACAAATGTATATATACAGGTGTTACAAAAAAGGCATTAACTCTATGAGTACTTTTGTGAGCACTTCTTAGGACAATTACAGAAAATGAAATACATAAAAATTACAGAAAAAAAGGAAAAAAGAAAAAAAGTTTATTACCACGTAATTGAAAGGGTAATGAGAACAGACGATTGAAGTGAATCTAATTCAGGAGAGAATTGGTGACCAGAGAGTGGGCAGGTGTCAGCGGCATGAACAGACATAGAGTGACAGAAAAGCAGTAGAAAATGTGGGAATAGGATGTTACAGGAGAGAAAACGTGGCCTGACGCCAAGATCTTTTATTTTCTTTCAATTATGGTGTCGGATGAGAGCGCGGGTGCGCCCGCGAACGCATGTATACACATACATGCACACACACACACACACACACACACACACACACACACACACACACACACACACACACACACACACACACACACACACACACACACATACATACATACACACGTGTGTGTGTGTGTGTGTGTGTGTGTGTGTGTGTGTGTGTGTGTGTGTGTGTGTGTGTGTGTGTGTGTGTGTGTGTGTGTGTGTGTGTGTGTGTGTGTGTGTGTGTGTGTGTGTGTGTGTGTGTGTGTGTGTGTGTGTGTGTGTGTGTGTGTGTGTGTGTGTGTGTGTGTGTGTGTGTGTGTGTGTGTGTGTGTGTGTGTGTGGATATATATGTGTGGGGAAGTGTGTATGTATGCGTATATAGAGAGAGAAATTGAAGACGATAAAATTGAAGGAAGAGTTGGAAAGGAAGCTAATTTTAATCAAATTAAAATAATGCTACGGTGTTTGCATTTTTAGCGTAACCCTGTTCATATGATGTGTGAAACACAAATATTAATAATACATATATGAAATCAATATAATACATAGCAAGGCCATGAATATTAAGATGCACACAGATAACCCAAGAATATCTCTAATTAAGTGATGAAATATAAAACAAATACTTTCAAAATCTACCTAGGTTAATAATTTTTGAACAAAATATATCATATATACATGCCTTGTGGATTACATAATAAAATCCTTAAGGTAGTACAAATGCGACATGAAATCCTACAATATTACTAGATGAAATATTTCACCTAAAAAATAAACATCCAATTTACATCAATTTCACAATTTTTTTTTACTAGTTCTGGCTAGATTTAATCAGGAATCTTTTTAATTAAGTTCTTCTTTAGAATGATATCATTATGTTACAGCTTCGGTATTATTCCAATTCACTGGGTAATTGAACTTATTTAAGTGTAT
>NC_134777.1:14403734-14408734 GCF_046742065.1 Oratosquilla oratoria
GTGGAAAAGCTGAATACATCACTCATATGATCATGTCACGTACCTGTTGATACTTTTCCATTATCTTTGTTGACGTCAGGATATCTTAGTATTTTTTTTTTATTCTGGCCTACAGCTTGTTATTCTATTCTCCTTTGACCTTAATGTAAAGGTCACATTTGCAGTCACATTGTTTAAGTCAGTATCTTAGGAACGTTAGTGACATTTGTACGGACTAAAGTCAACCAAATTTCTTTTATGATTGAAAATTAATGTTCATAAAAAAAATTATACGATCGTTTTTAACATACCCTCTCTCTGCCTTCTACATTTCTGATCCTATTAAGTACATGATTTTGATTTTAAGTGACATGAAAACTTAGACAAAAAGCCTCTTTTCACTACCCGTAACCCATTTTATGATTTTATTCATCTGAGGGAAGAGACATAAGCTCAAAGGTCTATGAGTCTTTCTTTCTTTCTTCAGAATCATCGTCTCCTTCGAGATCTTACACAAATCCAGCATAAAACTGACGCCTTGGAAACGCTATTTCCAAACGTTCAAACAACATTGACATTTATTTCACTGCATTTAAGAAGATATGTACATACGATTTCTGTACCAAAACAATTTTAAATTAACATTTTTAGTAATTTGAATTTATACACAACAAGATTATGTATATACATAAATAGATACGTATATATAAATATCAAGGACTACTATTACACAGGACGTGCGCACCCAGATCCCTGGGTCCGCTAGCGGAGGCCATTGCTTTCTTTGTAACCTAACATTTTATATTGGACAAATATATCAAAACTAGAAACCTAACATTGTATATAGGACACATATATCAACTATTGACTTATTCAATGCAGTATAAGTTAAGGGGAGATTATGCATTTTTAGCTGACGACACTAGGAGGTAGCCTGGACATGTAGCGGTGCCACGCGTACGATTATTTACGCATATTGTCCCATTAAACCGTTTAAATGGCCCGGCCAACATACGCATGGGTGCGCGGTGTTGCCATATGGTGAATTATATTATTCATTATATATGTTTATTTTTCGATTATTACGAGTTTTTAAAACAAAATCGGTTGTTATACGGTACGATCAGCTGGGCTTTGGCTGTTTCCCGGCAGCAACCCCTCTCCTCACCCCTCCACCTCTGTGTTTTGAATTTGTGATTGCGTAGGCGTTTGTTCTACCCACATTTTTTCACGACTAAAGGTGTGACATCATCCAGAATGCCACGAATAAGTGAGACAAAGAAACGCAGAAGCCAGCAGATGTCTGCCAAGATGAAAATATTACACACAAAGTGCAAAAAAGATAGTGGAAGTGAGTTGTCAACAGGTCAGGTGAGAGTCATGGGACGCCATCACATTCCCAATATTTTTCAGCCCTGTGTCACTACGTAAGCAATTAGTGGAAGGCAAATTGGAAGAAGATAACATTTCTGTACGTAAGTGTTCACTAATAGAGAATGAAACAATGAAAAAATTAGTGTGCCTTATCAAGTGTCAGGTGGAGCAAGTACTATTGGATATTCTCCTGGTGCATTCTAGATTACTGTAGAGTGTGCATGTGAGTATTTGATCATTACTGAAATGTTTGCTGGGGTGTTTATTGACAGTGCCGTATATACGGTACTAAATCTACCAATTTTCAGTGAAGTTACATGTGGAAAAATTGCTCTATTTTTCTTATTTCCTGTCCAATTTACAAAAAATATGTATTTAATCTACACACTCTAAGGAAGAACTTTTATTTAATGGTTTTATCTGTAGGAAGCATAGTTTTTTGTGCAACAGTAAGCAAATCTTTATCAAGCGATATCTAAAAACCCATTTTTATGTTAGTTTTTGTCATAAAAACTTTAATAACTTCTATACTTTTTTGCTCTATCTTAAAAAAATTTAATGCATAATGATTCTCATAAAATGAGGAAGTTATTTATTTAGTAAAATATTTCATCTCTCAGTGAATTTATAAATTATTTTTGAATGAAAGTTCTGCTTTTATTTTGGTTAATTTATTGTTTTTATATATTTTCAAAAATTTTCAATATACTTTTTATTCACACAAGGTTTATAGGAGATATGCATAGCTTTCAGGTAATATCTTTGCTTTGTAAATCAAGCAACATGGGAACTAGTTATTCATATTTAAAGAGTAACTACTATTTAAATAAATAAATAGATAGATAACATACAAATATTTAATGGATCGCTTCAATTTTTTGGCTATTCTGATCTCCAAGTATCCTTGACATCGTGTATAAATGTTAAGACGATTGGGTTAGTTTTAATGTGTTTAGATCTGGCAGAGGTATCTCCCCTTAATATAAACCTTTATAGTGAAATAAGAAACTATTTTTAAGGCACTGTTATGCTTTGAAATGCCAATTTTAGCCGGACTTAACAGGTATTATTGTATGAGGTTAGTGGACACCAGGGTTGGCGATCTTTTTTTTTTTTTTTTTTAATAAAAAAAAATCTATTTTTTAACAGATTTATTTGATTTAAATTATTTTTTTCTTTTATAGATTTTAAATATTGTGGGATTGCTATCTGATATGCGATCTGATTACTAAATAGCATTTTTAGCATATCAATATAAGGAGCAGTGTTATATAGACATGCCACAAGTATACAAGGAACGGTATAAGCCGTATATGAGGACGGTATGCTCAGGTTCACTCGATTCCTCCAAGATTTTTCTCATCTTGGTGACATTTGCTGCATTGTCTGTCACAACACTTCCAATGTGACAGCCAAAATCTTGTTCAGCCTTCTTGATCGAATTTTGTACAAGTTGTAGAAGATATTCAGCAGTGTGAGGTTTCCCTGATGTGTCTATTGTGTCAACTAAATAAATCTGACCAGTGGATGTTGTTAGAGTGACACATATTATGGGCTCATTATGGATGTTAGACCACCCATCAATTGAAAGACATACAGTTTCATTTTTCAGGTCATCTGCACACTTTTTATATTCCTTTTCATACACAAGATCCAAGTACTTATCAGCAATATCTTTTCTGGATGGAGGAATGTAACCTGGCCTCAGGTTCTGAACCATCTTGAGAAACTGAGGATGCTGAACAAGACAAGAATACCTGTTAAGTCCGGCTAAAATTGGCATTTCAAAGCATAACTGCCTTAAAAATAGTTTCTTATTTCACTATAAAAGTGTATATTAACTTATACTGCATTGAATAAGTCAATAGTTGATATATTTGTCCTATATACAATGTTAGGTTTCTAGTTTTGATATATTTGTCCATTATAAAATGTTAGGTTACAAAGAAAGCAATGGCCTCCGCTAGCGGACCCAGGGATCTGGGTGCGCACGTCCTGTGTAATAGTAGTCCTTGATAAATATATATTTATATTTATGTGTATATATATATATATATATATATATATATATATATATATATATTGATTTAAACTATGACAAATGTAACTAAAGGCAGAGAAAATATACAAGGAATAATGGAAGAATTTTACTGCCTTAACGTTTCGACCCTTAGGGTCTTGATCACATGCTTTGTGATCAAGACCCTAAGGGTCGAAACGTTAAGGCATTAAATTTCTTCCATTATTCCTCGTATATTTTCTCCGTCTTTAGTTATATATATATATATATATATATATATATATATATATATATATATATATATATATATGTATATATATATATATATATATATATATGTATATTCTCCATTTTTTTTCTTTTTTTCCGTTCTCTCTCTTATTTTTCAAGTAGGTTCTTGATACACTTGGCATTCTATTCTCTGTGATCGTTTGGCTCCCATTCATTAATGTATTTTAATTTCACTTGTTTTTTGCCCAGGTTCGAGTTGCTACTTTCCCTTGTATTTTAATAAGCCTTGTGTGACATTTGGTCACAAAGGTAATGACTCGCTCAGTTCCTTCCCAGCCAACGGCCACTTTACTATTGTAGTTAAGACATCCCTTTTTCTTCGTCCAGGAAGTTGAAATGTCGATGTTTGTCCTGTTTATATCGCTCATCTGTGTGAATCTTTTCCGCAAGGGTTCACATAATAGTTAGCAATTTGCGCGGGTGACCAATTATCCCTACACGCGGGACACTTCGTCCGCCACCTTTTTGGTTGTGTTTCACATGTTACCTTTTTGTGTTTCCCATGTTATCTTTTTGTTTCACTTTTATTGTATGTTACTGTTTATTTGCGCGGGTGACCAATTATCCCTTCGAATGGGACATTTTGTTTGTCACCTTGTCGTTTGTGTTTATCATGTGACCTTTTTGTGTTTACCATGTTCCCTTTTTCTGTTTTTCTTGTTACTTTCTTGTTTCACTTTTATTGTATGTTACTGTTTTTGTCTCGTGTTACCTCCTAGTGTTTCTCATATCACCTTTTACCTTTACAAAAAGGCAAAGGGTGATATGACGTAGCCCAAAGGGATTTCTCCCCGTCTTCTCCTTTTCTCTGTGAAGGGACGTAGAGGAGAGGTCGCCGATTTAATAAAGCAGCCTTGCTGTGGATGTTATGTCTTGCCACGCTGCTTCTGACCCAGGGCAGTGGAAAAGATGCAGGGATGACTCGGCATCCAGGAGGTGCCAAGATAAGAGGGAGGGACGAGGGTAGAGGGGAGTGGAGTATGTAGGGCATGGAATAGGTGGGAATTGTTCCTATGCCTTTGTGTTACCTCCCGTTTAAGGGGGAAAGGGTCTTTGGTATATGTATATGTATGCATATCACCTTTTGTTTCACTTATATTGTATGTTATTGCTTTCGTCTCACTCTTGGTATATTTTTCTGTATTTCAGTACATTAAGTGGTACACATTTTGTCATGATTAACGGAGCGAGGAGTCCAAGGTCTTTTCCCAGTTTCAGCCCGGACCACATAAAAACGAGTTCACTCTGTGTAACCCATTATATCCCCTGAAGACGATTCCTGGACGGGAATCAAAATGTTGGGCATAATAAACCCTTCAAATTGAGTCTGGTGTTT
>NC_134777.1:14421234-14423734 GCF_046742065.1 Oratosquilla oratoria
ACTAACACGCTCCTATGTATGATGATGATGACATGGTTTAACGTCACAAACTCCCACCCTATTGGAAGGCTTGGACGTTGCACCTCACAGAGGTCTTTGTAGCGTGGAATTTAATGAACCATGCCCTGGGTTTAGTTTCGCCGTTGGCAGGATTCGAACCGCCATCCCCTCGACCTTTAGTAGATTGGACTAGAGAGGTTGAGACCTTAATTCTCCCGACCTAGCATCCCAAAATCAATGGCATTTATTATTATCATTATTATTATTATTATTATTATTATTATTATTATTATTATTATTATTATTATTATTATTATTATTATTATTATTATTATTATTATTATTATTATTATTATTATTATTATTATTATTATTATTGCTGTTGTTGTTGTTATTATTATTATCATTATTATTGTTATTGTTATTATTATTATTTTATTATTATTATTATTATTATTATTATTATTATTATTATTATTATTATTATTATTATTATTATTATTATTATTATTATTATTATTATTATTATTATTATTATTATTATTGTCATTATTATTATTATTATTCACTATTATTATCATTATTATCATTATTCATTATTATTATTATTATTATTATTATTATTATTATTAATTATTATTATCATTATTATTATTATTATTATTATTATTATTATTATTATTATCATTATTGTTATTATTACTATTATTATAATTTTATTATTTTTCCTTATTATCAATTATTTCATTTATTTGTATATCTATTTATTTATTTATTTATTTATTCATCTATATATTTATTTATTCATTTCAAACACGGGAGCAAGTTATGTTGGTGTTGGAATATGGACAAATGGGACTCGGGGCCACGCCATATTGGCCAAACATTAGTCCGTTTCCGTGCGAACAGACACATTCGTTTGGATCCACGCATATCGCCACCATTACGACCTATTACCAACGCTTCCCTCTAAATCCCACGGATGACGCAGTGATGACGTTATAGTGACGTATGATGACGTCATAGCGTTTCCTTCACAATGTAAACAAAAAGATGAATAATAATGAAAAAATTCTCTAGATGAAAATGAGTAGAGGCTGGAGTGATGGAAACGAGGAGTGATATTCGTATGTATTGGCAATATTTTATATTGAGTAAATGAAATTAAATAATTAAAGACTTTCACATATGTAGATGTGCTGTGGATGTGCTGTGTCTTGCGACACTGCTTCTGACCCAGGGCAGTGGACAGGATGCAGGGATGACCCGTCATCCAGGAGGTGCCAAGATAGGAGGAAGGGAGGAGGGTGGAGGGGAGTGGAATATATAGGAAATGAAATGGGTGGGAGTGGTTTCTATGCCTTTTTCCTTTTGGCTACCCCCCCCCGTGTAGGGGGAAAAAGCCTTTGGTATATGTATGTATGTACATAAGTAGGGGAAATAAGTGAGAAATGGGAAAAAGATGGTCTTTTAGATAAAATGATTTAAAAAAACAACTGAGAAAAATGAAAAATATATAATATATTCGTGAAAGTAGGCGAGATAAATCTTACATTAAAGACTTGACACAATAGACTAGGTAAGAGCTCGAAAGAATTGATAGAGGAATAATTGAAGGAAATAGAAAGTAGTTGTTATTTGACTTTATTATTTTTTATTGATTGATTAATTTATTCATTTGTAAATTAGTCTTCCATTACAAATAAATACTGCCTGTCTACTTAGCGTGGATGTCAATAAATTCACTAAAGTTTTGATTGTATGAAAAAAATTATTCATCATTACATACTTTTTAAACTTGTGCGTATGTATGTGTGTGTCTTTGTGTGTGTGTGTGTGTGTGTGTGTGTGTGTGTGTGTGTGTGTGTGTGTGTGTGTGTGTGTGTGTGTGTGTGTGTGTGTGTGTGTGTGTGTGTGTGTGTGTGTGTGTGTGTGTGTGTGTGTGTGTGTGTGTCTTTGTGTGTGTGTGAGAAAGAGAGAAAGAGAGAGAGAGATGTGTGTGTGTGCGAGCCCACGGGCGTGTGTAAAAATTTAAAGATAAAAAAAAACATACTAAGCATTACTTCGATTATTTGTTTGCGAATTTGAACTCAAGTTTTCCTGAATTGCTTTCCGGAACCTCGCATGAACACAGAAAAAAAAAAAAAATTAGTCTCAGCGAATTGTACCATAAACTAAAACTGGACCTTTCGCTTTTCCTGAAAGGGAAAAGCTGAGTAGTAACTTCAACCTCTTGGGCTTTTTATGCAATTTCATGTCGGAGCTAAAGTCAATAAGCGAAGCAAGCATGAGGAGGAAAATTGAAACGCTTCTTAGGTGGCCCAGGCCGTCTGCACCAGATGCAGCGATCGAGCTCTTCACGAAATTCCTGACTTTTTCCACGTAAGTCATGGCCAGTCTGCCCGAATATCTTTCCTCCTTGAGTTCCTTGCTGGTATACAATCTCTCTCTCTCTCTCTCTTTCTTTCTCCCTGTGTCTCTTTACCTCCCTCTCTCTCTC
>NC_134777.1:14428734-14433734 GCF_046742065.1 Oratosquilla oratoria
AGAGAGAGAGAGAGAGAGAGAGAGAGAGAGAGAGGTGAGAGAGAGAGAGAGAGAGAGAGAGAGAGAGAGAGAGAGAGAGAGAGAGAGAGAGAGAGAGAGAGAGAGAGAGAGAGAGAGAGAGAGAGAGAGAGAGAGAGAGAGAGATTTACAGGACACCTTATTAACTTTGATCATTCCTTTCTATTTATCTTTTACGTTCAAATGTCCCTTTTTCCCTGTCTGCTATTGGTTAACGGCGAATGGTTCTCCTATCACAAGTCTTTCTGATATGAATATGTTCCTTTTATTTCAGTTCGTTACACTGTTTGTAGTCTGGTGATATTTGCATTGTGGACAGTTTTCACGTGTTGCTTGATGAAACCATTTTCCAAATGTATCGTTGATCTGCTGAAGTGAGTTTGTGTTGTATCTTCAATGCAATTTACGTTACCGAGGAGTTTTCAGGTCCTTTATTGCATCTGAATTCGTAAACTGCATTGGATGTTCAAGTAGACTTTGTTCATGTGTAGTGTTGTTCAGTATGAACAGCTTCCGTGTCTTTGTTATCAATGAAAAAAGTTATCAATTTGATGATGTATTCTGATACGGCGCGTGTTATATTTTCTTTATAACTTCCTTTATCATTCGTTCACTTTTTTATCTATTTTTAGATATGTGTACAGTCGTATGGGGCATAGAATTAAGTGAATATCATTTGCGGAAGATTTCCCTGGTTTTGCCAAAGGGTTATCGAGAAAATGTTTCCAACTGTTGTCTAAATTCAGAGGCCTGACTATCAATGTTGATTATACCAACTCTGAAAAAGAGAAAGAGGAAGAGAATAGAGATCAGGAAATCAAGAGGAGGAGTGAGGAACACGAGAGGTCATATTGGAAGGCAATCGTTCTCAAGAGGATGATGAGAGGGGAAGGAGGAGAGAAAGAGGAAAGGTGGAGCGATGAGGAGAAAGTAACAAGGAAGAATAACGGGGAAGAGGGAAGTAAAAAGGGGAGAGAGAGAGAATAGGAAGCGAGGAAGGAGGTGGAATAGTTAAACAGTAAACAGTAAAAATGTAGGGAATAAAAAACAAAAATAAAAAAAAGAAATTAAGATAATAACAAAATAAAAGAACTAGAACTAGAAAAGGAAATTAAGAAAATAATGGAGTGGGACATAGAGGACGAGGAGGAATGGCGCCAAGAAGAAAAATAGACACAAAAAGTTAAGAAAATAGAAGACGAGGAGAACGAATAGACAGAAAGGAGGGAGAGTACAAAAATGGTTAAACAGCAGATATTAAATGAGAAGAAAATATACAAAAGCTGCCAAACCGGAAAAAAAATAGAAAGGAAAATGAAGAAAACATCCGTGACAATACAAAATAGGAGACACTAAGTGGAAATTCGGGGGAGACGAGTTGTAATGAAAACAGAGAGGAGAGAGAATAAGAAGAATAGTTCAACAGTTGATAATAAAAAAAATAAAAACGTGTCTAATAGAAGAAAGGAAAATAGAAACAAAAATGAAGAGAACATTCGTCACAGTAGAAAATAGGAGACAAGGAGACGGAATGGATAAAGAAACGAAGCAGAGTACATAGATTAGTTACACAGGAAATAGCGAATGTGAAGAAAATATGAAAAAAGCGTCAAGTAGAAGAAGAAAAATGGAAACGAAAATAAAGAAAATGTTCGTTACAATAGAAAACATGGAGACTCAGCGATGATTTCATACTGGTCTTTAAAATTCTAAAGGGAACTGACACATTAAAAATGAAGAAATTTTTACACCGAATATGAATCAGAAAAGAGATGATAGTCTTAAATTGTTTGGAAGAAGATTTAATTTGAAACTGGGTAGAAAGTTTCTCCGACCGTGTAGATAATGAATGGAATAAACTTTTCGCAGAAGCAGTGCAATGTAGTACAGTTCGAAGTTTTGTGATTCATTTAGATAAGCATATAAGAAATATGCTGTAATGCCTACCATTTTATTTATTTATTCATTTATCATCTGTTTATTTTTTGTCATTTATTTATTATTCATTATAAATTAGTGTTATTTTTGTTTGCTTATTATTTATCATTCTATATATATGTTTATATCTACTGCATGCCATTTTTTTTATTTATCATCTGTTCATTTTTTTTTTCATTTATTTACTATTCATTATAAATTAGTGTTATTTTTGTTTGCTTATTATTTATCATTATATATTTATTTATATCTACTTGTTTATTAATTTGGTTTTTATTTATTTTTTCAGCATCCGACCTAGCTATGGACCAAAAGGTCTCCTGCCAGCATACTCTTCTTTTATAATCCTCCGTAACAGCAGATAGCAAATATGAAGACATTTTGCAAAAAAAATGTCAAACAGAAAAATGAAAATTAGGAAACGAAAATGAACAAAACATCCATTACATTAGGACGAAACATAACAAGTAATGAAGGATTAAAACAATGTAAGCGTAGAGAAGGTGGATAAAAACGGGATACAGAATAGAGGGCGATAAAGGTGGGAGGGGGAGAATGGCCAAGAATCACAAGGGCGTGAAAGAGGGCGAGCTAGGGCGCTCTTCCGATGGTCACACTATTCACGATGGCTTCCGCCCATACGCCCATCGACCCATTCTCCCTATCCTCGCTTCCCCATAGATCCATAGAGCATCTAAGAGTGAACGCATACAACTATACATCATAAATTTACGTATACATTATTACAGCTTCTCCTCAAATTGAACGTTTCTCATAACAAATGAAAAGCACCAAATCAAATCACTTTTCAAAGTTGACATTAATTCTGCAGTAAAATCCCCACAAACAATATGGAAAGAATGATTATTACATCTTTGCTTTTCACTGATAAAATGTGATGATGGAATACACAGTCTCTATAGGATCACCATTTCTCTCCTCATGCTTCCTGAGACCATCTCTGGAACTTTAGCCTTTATTCTAGCTATCGCCAAGCTATTTCATTCATCCCTGTAGTACCGTCTCTATATTGAAAAGGTTATAGTCTACTTTGATTATTCTATCTATACCAAGCGGCATATCTCCTTTGTAGTCTGCCTGTCGTCACACCATTTCATTTACTTTCGTGGTTCCAACTCTCTTGTACTTTTCTCTCCTCCTCCTCTTCCTTCTTCTTCTTCTTCTTCTTCTTCTTCTTCTTCTTCTTCTTCTTCTTCTTCTTCTTCTTCTTCTTCTTCTTCTTCTTCTTCTTCTTCTTTTTAACTGTCCAATGCTCCTCTTTCTCACACTGGATTTTCTCCATTTTTTTCTCGGTCTTCCTGTTCCTCTTCCATCCACCACCATGCACTCTTTTTACATTTTCCATATGCGAATGCATGCATGTATGTATGTATGTATCTATGTATGTATGTGTGTATGTATTTGTGTATGTATGTACGTACGTATGTATGTATGTATGTATGGATGGATGCATGTATGTATGCATGTATATATGTGTGCGTGTGTATACATGTGTGTGTGTGTGTGTGTGTGTGTGTGTGTGTGTGTGTGTGTGTGTGTGTGTGTGTGTGTGTGTGTGTGTGTGTGTGTGTGTGTGTGTGTGTTTGTGTGTATGTCTGTGTGTGCGTGCGCGCGAGCGCGCGAAATGCATGGTTATGTGCATGCACGTACGGATGAATCCGTTCAAACAAAGTTGTGTTTGAAAGGACATCCATGCTTTCTAAAACAAATACATACGAACATCTGCTAAAGATCATTTACATTCTTCAGTGGAGGCAAAGAGTTTCTCGAATTGCCCAATTGTTTATTGCTCGTAACAGCTCTTTCCCACCAAGTAGTTAGCTATTCTATTCTAGATAAATCTATGCGTCCTAAAGAGTTATATAAACTACGTAGATGAACCCTTTTCTATTATGTGGTTAATTAATTTATTTGATGAATTTTTATAACACTAGACACATTCCCTGCTTCACTATCTCGAGTCAGCATATGGCTAAATGAAATGACCTACTACCATAAGAAAAAAAAAATAACACAAAAACGCTTGAAACCCTTAACATTATAACAACCTCTCAACAAACTTATGCTCCCTGGAGTCTGCTTACCATATCAAAGTGAAATAATAAACATTGCAATGGCATCAGCATAGGTAATCATTAATAATCGCTATCACTTGATTGTAATACCTTCTATACTAAGCTATGTCCTCCGGAGTTTGCAGTGTCACGTCACAGTCCAATGATAAATAATACGACTGGATCTGAATAAGTAATCATCATTATTATTTATGCAAACTCAGCGAATTAAGCATAAGTATCAACTCACTTGCCTCATTCGTGTTTATTTAAACTTAAAAATGAGAAATGTCACTGTGTTAGAAGGAGTTAACCAAGATAGCCTGACCCCACTTACAAAGGGGTCAGGCATGTCGGGTTTTCTGTCTGTAATGAGATCGTATACAAAAAATACAACAAACAAATAAATAGATAGATAAATAATGTTTCTTGTTAGGGCTATGCCATGTTCAGTTTTTAGGTAAATTTTTAGGAGCTCCTGATGTAAGGTAGAAAGAAAGACGACGAGATAATCTCATTGTTGTCATCCTAATATAGATAGAAGGTAGGGCTTCACAGCCCCCTCGGGTACATCTAAACGTATTAACCCATTCAACTCCGATGACAAGATGTCTTGTCATTTGGTCAAACAAAACAAAAAATCATAATAAAACAACAAAATGTTTGATGATCAAACAGCACCAGAAAAATATGACGTCATATTTTTCTGGTGCTGTTTGATCATCAAACATTTTGTTGTTTTATTATGATTTTTTTTTTTATTTGACCAAATGACAAGACATCTTGTCATCGGAGTTGAATGGGTTAATAACATGTGACCCCTGAAGTTCCCGTCTCTCTTGGTGTGGGCTGTTCTTTAAGTAGGAGTTTTTCATCTTTTGGTCTTATAATAAATCGTTACGTTTAATATTTTCTCTGGGTTGGCTGGTTTGATGTTTTTCCTAATAATTTGTTTCATTATGTGTTCTT
>NC_134777.1:14438734-14446234 GCF_046742065.1 Oratosquilla oratoria
CCCATACCCCCCTTCATCCCCTACAGCCCCTCTCCCCTCCCCCATACCCCTCCTCCCTTCCCCATACCCTCCCTCCTCCCTCCACCCCTCCATCTCTTTCATCCCTCCATCCCTTTCCCATCTGACGAAGACGAGAAGAGATTCCAAGAAGCCTCAACTCGATCGAGGGATTTTTTTTTTTTTTTTTTTTTTCCTCAGCTACTTGATTTTTTTTTTTTTCGTCTGTGGAGAGACATCAGCTGTCAAAGGGTCATAATGTCACTGTTCTAGTTTCTAGCTAATTGTACAAATGTGGAGTAATTGCTAGGGACAATCTTGTTCTTTTTGAGTTCACGAAATCTTGTCGATCCTGAAACGGTTTTCATGGTAATACTTTCTTTTAGTGGAGTTCTTAGGGCTTTTTTTTTTAATAATCAATTCAAAAAATAATCTTGATTATTCCTTTTAGGTTTTAAAAAGATCCTAAATAATTATCTAGTTTAATATCAGGTGATTTCATATCTAAATCAGGTCAAGTAATATGTCGTTCACGTCTCATATACATAACTCAGGTCAAATTTTACCAAACATTATCATTCTTTGTATTAACCCTTTAATTGCATTTGAAAGCTTTATGACATTATTTTATCTTCTTCCAAGCGATTTTATTAGGCTGAAGGAAACATTTCCTACTATGAGGTTAACTTATCTATTCATTCAATTTTGTGTGTCATTAGACAGAATCTATAGAGAGTTAGAAAGGATCTCGGAAACTGTCTCGCTTAAAACCACAAGAACATGAGAACAAAAGAGACTGCAAGAGACCATAAGGCTTATACTAGGCAGTTCCATGTCCTTTACCACCCGTCACAATGGAAGAGACTGCAAGAGACCATAATGCTTATACTAGGCAGTTCCATGCCCTTTACCACCCGTCACAGAGTCATCTAGTTTTCTCTTAAAATAACAATATTGTCAGTGCTCACTCCATGGCTACTAAGTCTACTCTATTTATTAACCACAATGTTGGTAAACTAGTTTTTGCCTATTTCCTTCTGAAATGTTTTCACTGCGTTTTTCATTTTAGTTGTCTATT
Organism: Oratosquilla oratoria; assembly: GCF_046742065.1. Taxonomy (NCBI): domain Eukaryota; kingdom Metazoa; phylum Arthropoda; class Malacostraca; order Stomatopoda; family Squillidae; genus Oratosquilla; species Oratosquilla oratoria. Next base: position 14,439,810 of record NC_134777.1, read on the forward strand.
CTAAATGCTAGTGGACAATTATAATCAGTTATTAAAAAAAATGACACATGACACATTCTAAAAAAATTACAAAACTGGTTCGTTTTGTAATTATGGAAACAACATTAATTCAGTGTGTACCTAAGTTTATTGAAATGATAGGCAAAGAACATGTTGAAATTTTTCTTAGACTTAAAAATCAATATCTCCCGATACTCCATATATCTTATAAAAGAATGTATAAAAACTGAGTTTGTTTAACCTTATATTTACTGTGCTAGGGTTCTTTCCAGCTGAATAAAATCGTATGCCGCCAGCCAAAAGACATGATATATCAAATTAGATACCATTTACAATACAGAATATTGAAAAAATCGGACATGGGAAGTAAAAGATTAAATGTGTTTGTGTATGTGTGTGTGTGTGTGTGTGTGTGTGTGTGTGTGTGTGTGTGTGTGTGTGTGTGTGTGTGTGTGTTTGTTTGTGTGTGTGTGTATGTGTGTGTGTTTGTGTGTGTGCGCCTGTGCCTGTTTGTGTGTGTCTGTTTGTATGTGTTTGTGTATGCGTCTTGGTCTTGTTCCATGTGTGCATCTGTATATATATATATATATATATATATATATATATATATATATATATATATGTGTGTGTGTGTGTGTGTGTGTGTGTGTGTGTGTGTGTGTGTGTGTGTGTGTGTGTGTGTGTGTGTGTGTGTGTGTGTGTGTGTGTGTGTGTGTGTGTGTGTGTGTGTGTGTGTGTGTGTGTGTGTGTGTGTGTGTGTGTGTGTGTGTGTATGTGTGTGTGTGTGTGTGTGTGTGTGTGTGTGTGTGTGTGTGTGTGTGTGTGTGTGTGTGTGTGTGTGTGTGTGTGTGTGTGTGTGTGTGTATGAGTGCATGCGTGTGTGTGTGTGTGTGAAATTCCTTGAATTTCCACACCTTTCAAATTGCTGATACGAGTTCGGTCTTTTCAACGTGATTGGCAGGTATATGAAGATAGTCAAGCCAATTTCGAGAAACAAAAACGCTTAATTCTGATTTGTATTTTTTTGTTTAAACGATTGAAAAATAGCCGAAGAAAAATAAATTGGAGGATTTTGAATTCGTGAATAAACAGGGCTATTCGTTATAGTTAATTGATGTTCCACCTAAACAAGAATTAAATGTTTTCGTGTGTTTAATAATCCACATATATATCGTAGTCTCATTCCTATAAGTATATGGAACACATACGCCTACAAATTTTGACGCTAACCAAAGGTGACCCTTGTTATAACAAAGCCTAAACAAATACATTTCTCTGTTGTTGTATTGGTACAAATACATTAACAAAAGCAATGTTATCATAAGAGAGTTATTGTATCCAGAAACACATATCTCGTTGTTTTTATATTATTACAGATACATGAATAAAAATACTCGTTATCATAAGAATAATTGTGTCGAAAAGTATATTAGATATTTAGTAAGAACACTGACAATAGAACAAAATACGTAAATATACAATTTGTCCAGATTTGCAATATGCAGTTTCCGCATGGTCACCGAATTTAACAGATATTAACAGATTGGAAAAAGTACAAAAAGCGAGCCACAAAACTGATTCTAAATATCGAAAATAAATCATACAAAACTCGACTAAAACTTATGAATTTATTTTCCCTAAAAAAGCGTAGTCTCTGAGGTGGCTTCATACAGGCCTTTAAGGTTCTAAAGGGAATTGACAACACCAAAAGTCACAAACTTTTCACACTGAATGAGAATCAGACAAGAAATAATGATCTCAAACTCTCAGGGAATAGATTTAATTTGGAAGTGGGTAGAAACAACTTGGTCAACCGTGTAGTTAATGAATGGAATAAACTTCCTGTAGAGGCAGTGCAATATAGTTCATTTCGAAGTTTTAAGATTCATTTAGATAAATACCTAAGATGCTGTAATGCTTGTCATTTGTTTTATATTGTTTGTTTGATTTTTTTTATTATTTGTGTATTTGTTTATTATCATTTGATTATTATTAGTAGAGCTTGTGTCAGGATTATTAGTAGTAGAACTTGTGTCAGGATTAGAAATGGAGAGAGTGAGTGGTTCGAGGTAAAGGTGGGACTTCGTCAGGGATGCGTTATGTCGCCCTGGCTGTTCAACTTATACATGGATGGGGTGGTGCGAGAGGTAAATGCAAGGGTAGTGGGTCAGGGATTGGAGATGGTTAAAGAAAAGGGAGAAAAGTGGGAGGTGAGCCAGCTGTTGTTTGCGGACGACACTGCCCTTGTGGCAGGATCGGAGGAGGGATTGAGGAAGTTGGTGACAAAGTTTGGGAGAGTATGTGATAGAAGAAAGCTAAAGATAAATGTGGGTAAAAGTAAGGTGATGAGATGTACAAGGAATGAAAGTGGCAGTAGACTGGAAGTGAGCATTACGGGAGAGCGACTGGAGGAAGTGGATAGTTTTAGATACTTGGGTGCAAATGTGGCAGGGAAAGGTTTAGTGAAGGTGGAGGTAGAATGTAGATTGAGAGAAGCGAGTAAATGCCTTGGTGGATTAAAGAGTGTAATGAGGAATAGACATTTGGGAATGGATGCTAAGAGGAGACTGTATGAAGGAGTGATTGTGCCAACAGCACTGTATGGGGCAAAAACATGGAACATAAGAGAGGAAGAGAGAAGGAGTTTGAATGTGTTTGAGATGAGGTGTCTGAGAAGTATGATGGGGGTTACTAGGCTAGATAGAGTGAGAAATGAGGAGTTGAGGAGGACAGGGGTGGAAAGAGAGTTGGAAGATAGGGTTGATGAAAGAGTATTAGAATGGTTTGGACACATGGAAAGAATGAGTGAAGAAAGACTAGTAAAAGAGGTATGGAAGGCAGATGTGGAGGGAGTGAACATGAGGGGACGTCTTAGGATAAGGTGGATGGATGGGGTGAAGGGGGCTTTGGGGAAGAGGGGAATGTCTGTTGAGGAAGGACGGGAGAGGACAGAAGACAGGGGTGAATGGAAAATGGTTGTATATGGATGATGTTGTGATGCATGAGGTGGAATGGGTGGGGGGATAGGGGGTGAGGTAGTATGTGTGAGCAAAATTTGACGCAGCCCGAAGGGATTTCTCCCCGTCTTCTCCTTTTATGCATGGGGGGACGGAGAGGGGGGGTCGCCGATTTAATGAAGCGGCCTTGCTGTGGATGTGCTGTGTCTTGCGACACTGCTTCTGACCCAGGGCAGTGGACAAGGTGCAGGGATGACCCGTCATCCGGGAGGTGCTAAGATAAGAGGGAGGGTGGAGGGGTGTGGAGTGTATTCAGGGATGGAATGGGTGGGAGTAATTTTATGCCTTTTCCTTTTTGGCTACCTCCCTTGTAAGGGGGAAAAAGCCTTGGTATATGTATGTATGTATGATTATTATCTATTACTATTCATCTATATATCTATTATCTACTATTTACTTGTTTATTATTTAACTTACCTGTCTATCTATGTATTCTATTTGTCATTATTTATATTATTATTATTATTTATTTATTTGTCATTATTATAATTTTTAGCATCCGACATAGTATGGACCAAAAGATCTCTTGTCAGCATGTTCCTCCTTTGTAATTCTTTTGTAATTTACTTACGTGTGCTACGTAAATAATAAGTATGTCATTGTGAATACGCGCATGTAATACATAAGAACGTAACAATGAGTGAGACTGCAGGAGACCATAAGGCCTGCACTAGGCAGTTCCATGTCCTCTACCACCTGCCATCCCTACCCGTAAAGTTATCTAATATTTTCTTAACCAGTTGTTTCAGCGCTCTCTACATTGTTATTAAGTTTAAGTGAAAACAAAGCAAATTTGTTCATCTTAGATAATGACTTGATCTGAATTGAGTTTAGGTAATTAGTTGTTTTGCTCCAACTGCTCATCAGCTAATTAGAATCGTCTTCAATTAGGGAGAACGAATATAATGAAGAACGATAAATCAAAGAAAACATTCATCTTTCCGCTGCCATCTAAGATTACATATTTCATTATGGCTGCCGCCATGTGACTTAACTCAGAGGAGGGAATCACCCTACGGAAAGAAAAGGTAATGAATCTTTTCTCCTTCTCCTTCCCCTTCTCGTTCTCTTTCCTTTTCCCTTCCCTTTCCCCCTTCTCCTTCCTCTTCCTCTTCCCCTTTCTCCTTCCTTCTGCCTTCACTCTTCTCCCTTTTCTTCAATTCACCCCTAATTCTCCCTTTTAACACCACCTCCCTTCCCCATCACCCCCCCTCTCGATTGTTGATCATGAAATAATGAAAGTACCTACAATCTTGGTCTTATACATAAACTCGACCATCTTCACATCGAAGACTCGCGACACAAGCAAAGATATTTCGAACAAATGAAAACGACATGACGTCATGAGACATCATATATTTTGATTGATTGATTTATTTATCTATTTATTTGTTTATTTATTTATTTATCTATTTATTTACTTATTTATATACTTTTATGTTTATATATATATATTTTTTACGAAATACTCTATTTTAGTTTCGCCCCTGTAAACCAGGCACTGTTTAGCCACAACCTCTTTTAATGGTCTAAAATCACTTAAATGATTTTAAAAAATCTTTACCGTATACTTTGGTCCTTCTATTTTGAAAACCACTTCAGTGCTGTTTCCCCTTTTTTTCGAAATCAAATAAGTCGTACTCTATCTAGACAAACATTCTTTGTATTTTGAAAACACATTTAATTTTAGATGCTAACAAGGTGCCTTATTTATCCGTGACACCCGTTTAATAACGATGCCATTAAGCAGAGACGAAAGAATTGGACCACACAATCGCACTGCTGACGTTAGAAGTCATAAATGGAAAAACGAAATATGTTTTCGTTTGTGTGTGTGTGTGTGTGTGTGTGTGTGTGTGTGTGTGTGTGTGTGTGTGTGTGTGTGTGTGTGTGTGTGTGTGTGTGTGTGTGTGTGTGTGTTGTGTGTGTGTATCTGTGTGTGTGTGTGTGTGTGTGTGTGTGTGTGTGTGTGTGTGTGTGTGTGTGTGTGTGTGTGTGTGTGTGTTTGTGTGTGTGTATGTGTGTGTGTGTGTGTGTGTGTGTGTGTGTGTGTGTGTGTGTGTGTGTGTGTGTGTGTGTGTGTGTGTGTGTGTGTGTGTGTGCGTGTGTGTATGTGTGCGCGCGCGCGCGTGTGTGTGTGTGTGTGTGTATGTGTGTGTGTGTGTGTGTGTGTGTGTGTGTGTGTGTGTGTGTGTGTGTGTGTGTGTGTGTGTGTGTGTGTGTGTGTGTGTGTGTGTGTGTGTGTGTGTGAGTTAGTGACGTTTTTGTGTTGCGTTTGTGGGTACATACTGTGTATGTTTGCACGAGTTATACCAATATGTTATTTCTAATATTCATCCATCCACTCTCAACTCACCAAATATTCTATTACTGTCAAGTCAAAACATCGTCTACAGCATTTACAGCTGAAAAAGAAAAGCGAAAGACAAAACGTCTCGATCTTGATATAATCACAGTAATTAATCTCGTCTATGTCTTGATCTTATATCTTCCCTCATCTCGGCATTCACCACTTTTCCCTACACCACTCCCCTATCACGAATGGGACCGCAGCTGCATCCATTATATCACCAAGGCGTTTGAGACATTCATTTGCATCTCATTTGCATTCGAGCCTAACCAGCACTCTGTCGACCCAAGAACCTTCGTGAAATGCAATCACAGCGTCAGATATACACGCGCTAACCTCCTCTCCCTCCTTCCTCCCGGGCCGATGCGGACTCACGTGTGGTTGGAAACGGGAGTGGTCGGGGTGGGGGAGATTTAGCATATCAGAGCCTGGACGGGGTGTATGGTTGCTGAGGTCTGGATTCTTGGAGCTCTTTCCGAGAGGAAAGCATTGCCATGGTTTTATGTATTGGATAATCTGTTCTTCGACCCCTCCACCTCTCTTAGAGCGTCTATGAATTCACATTCACCCTGAGTGAGGTCTTAGATGATTCTATACGCTGTGCAGTTTACAACTTGAAGACTCAGACAAATAAACCAAAGACGGGTATGCTCTTATCATTCCTTGTTGTTTTACCTGGCTGCCAGCGAGTTTATCTGCTTGTTGACTTATTGTATTGCTTGCTTCTTCCTCCAATCTCGTTGTAACTCAAAAAATGTTCCCATGTCGACATTCTTTGTCACCGAAATCCATCCTAACCAATCGCGATCCGTAAGATAGCGAGACAAGAGCCGACAAAATCCGCCAGGCCCTCCTCTCAGTGGGCGAGCCATGAACTTCAATCAAAGCGCCTTAATGACCAATTCAACCTGAGACCATCAAACCATTAACGCGTTAACTGCCGAAGATAAAACTTATTTGGAATTAGAGTCACAGTCGTCTTGGGTCTCTGGACCGCTAAGGTATTGCATTAAAACCGGTTGTTTGGAACCTCAGGGTATTGCAATAAGAGCCTAGCA
>NC_134777.1:14451234-14453734 GCF_046742065.1 Oratosquilla oratoria
ATCTATATTAATGCGTGTGGTTGTGTATGTTGTAGTACGTGTGTGCGTGCGTATATGTACGGATTTTTCGTTTTTTTTATTGTTTACTTATTTATTTATTCATTTATTTATTTATTAATTCATTTATTATTTATTTATTTATCTATTTATTATCTATTCATCTATTCATTCATTTACTTATTTATTTATTTATGATTTATTCATTTATTATTTACTATTTATTTATTTATTCATTTATTTATTTATTTATTTATTTAACATATTTATTTATTGACACATTAGTGATGTTTGGGTATATAATCGATATCTCTAGTAAATGACAGCAAATTTCCTAGTAAGTTATATACTGTACAGTAAGTTATCTTTGATTCTATACTGTTTTAATACTACATAACAATATAATTACCTCCATCTTTCTTGAAGAAAGAGAGAAACCATGCATCTTTTATCATTTCATTACTAATTAAAAGTCAGACAAACTCGAACACATTTTTTTTTTTTTTTTTTACAAAAAACAGCAAAGGCCGAGAATGACCTAATTCATAAGTCCTCATTTGGCCATTTCCAGCCAAGTTCAGCTCTCAGAGCCAGAGTGGACAACAAGAGTGGCTCACAAGTGGCCAACACTTGTCCAACATTCACATAATTAACCTCCCACGACCGAAGTGAGACCGTTAACGAGTATTTTTTTTTTTTTTTTTTTACATTAGAAGCGAAATGAATTTGCAAGGCAGGATTCAATAATGCGCAAAAATGAATTTATAAATGAGTGAATAGATATTCTGAATAAATTTATGAATACGGCGAAGGTCGAGAGGATGGTGGTTTGAATCCTGCCACCGGTGAGGTTAAACCAAGGGCATGGTTCATTAAATTGCACGCTACAAATCCCTCCGTGAGGGGCATCGTCCTAGCCTTCCGACAGGGAAGAGTTTGTGACATTAAACCATATCAATCAATCAATCATGAACAAGTTGATATATAGAGAAATAAATAAGTAAATAAATATATTTTAAGTAAAAGAATAAATACATAAATAGTTAAATATATATTTAAATAAATTTATAAATGAATAAATGAATGGATAGATCAATAAATGAAAAATAATTGAATAAGAAAGTGAATGAATAAATAGAAATAAATAAACAATTGAATAAATGAATAAGTAAAGGAATAAAGGAATAGAAATTAATGTTTTCATGGACACATGAAATGTTCAAGCTTTAACCAGAAAGAAATGAACGATGTTTCCCACTACCGAAGAAATTAATAGAATTGTGAAAATTGTATATATAACAGCAAAACACGTGTGTGTATGTATATATTCATATGAATATACGTATACATATTCAAGTATAAATGTACATTTACATACACATACACACACACACACACACACACACACACACACACACACACACACACACACACACACACACACACACACACACACACACACACACACATATATATATATATATATATAGGTGTAAGTGTGTGTGTGTGTCAGTGTGTGTGTGTGTCTGTGTGGGGGGTTCTTTCGTTGTTTCCATTAGCGAGTAATTTATATATAGAAATAGGTGGTAACGCTTGGCTATACTTGGTCTACTTACAGCATTAATTGTTCTTGTCTCTATTATTAAACAGATGATGAAAAGGGCCTTGTGCTTATTACATTACTCTAATATTCTCATAAAACAGTAGAAATATTGGCCTCGTATCTATGTAGGCCACGGAAGTTAAACAATTTTTGCTATACACCATATATATATATATATATATATATATATATATATATATATATATATATATATATATATATATATATATATATATATAGATTATACATCTACACTGAATGGTTCCCAGCGATCCATTGATAGCGCATTGGTTTAAGTCACTGTAACTTTGTTACGGGTTAGCTGGGTTCGAATCCTCGGCTCGTCCACGTTTCAATTTCCAACAAAATGTCTCCATCGAGCGATTCTTCAGCCTCGATTGCGATGGCATGGAATTAAAAGTTGTTTGTGGTTGAATAAAGATATATATATATATATATATATATATATATATATATATATATATATGTACATATATATATGCACACATATATATATACATATATATATATATATATATATGTGCATATATATATATTATATATATGTATATATATGCATATATATATATATATATATATATATATATATATGTATGTATGTATATATAGATATTATATACATATATCATCCATATACAACCACTCTTCATTCACCCCTGTCTTCTGTCCTCTCCCGTCCTTCCTCAACAGACATTCCCCTCTTCCCCAAAGCCCCCTTCACCCCATCCATCCACCTCATCCTAGGACGCCCCCTCATGTTCACTTCCTCCACATCTGCCTTCCACACCTCTTTTACTAGTCTTTCTTCACTCATTCTTTCCATGTGTCCAAACAATCCTAATATTCTTTCATCAACCCTATCTCCCAGCTCCCTTTCCA
>NC_134777.1:14458734-14466234 GCF_046742065.1 Oratosquilla oratoria
TATCTTTGATGAAGAACCTACTGAGAACCGTCGTTCAAGAATACTTAGAATAGAATTTGATTACATCGTATTCGATTTCTTAGGATTTGGTCATTAGAGTAGTAGCAGTTTGTCAGGAAGACGCCAGTCTTTACTTGGAAGTAATTAAGACTCCATTTACAGGTCATTGTTCCGTTGCATTACCAAAGGACAGAAACAATGTTTCTTGTTTCTTACAAGATTTCATCCTTCATGTTAAGAGTATGTTCTTTTGGTCTATTTTGTGATTAATTATTTATTCATGTATCTATTTATCTATTAATTTATCATATGTTCATTTACTTATTTATCTACTTATATATTATTAATTCTTTAATTCATTTATGTATTTCTATTTATCTATTTATTTATTTATTTGGTTATTCATTTTCTTTCCTTTATTCAATATCAAGTGGACAAATAAATAAATAAATAAACTAATAAACTACAAAAATAATAAATGAATAGACAACAAAGCTACTATAAAAAGAGTAAAATACTTGCGTGACGTCATCCAGAGTACTGGACTTTGTTAAAATCATTCAGCAGAGTGTAAATCAGGCCAGACGTCCTCAACAAACAAGGATGTGCGAGATATGTGAGTAGACTAGTCTTGCGGTAACCAAATTACGAATAAAGACAACAACACTAAAGAAATAATTAAAAAAGAACCACAGACCTATTCACCACGAGGAGGCTACTAATAGGTATGGATACAACAGCTTAGCTATAGTTATATAGATAGGGCGTTTAAGAGGAAACATTTACTAATAGGTTCATGTGTCAATATGTAAAGTCTGTAAAAAATAATTAAACATAATAAAGAAAGTGTAATATTAATGGATTTGAAAAATAATTTTCTTATATTATATTATATGTATATGTATATATATATATATATATATATATATATATATATATATATATATATATATAAATGCAGGTGTTGTTATAGTCGACCGCATTAAGGAGGTTGTTAATCTTCTTATGAGTATTCTCCAGCTTTCTAACCAATACTCTGCCATTTGGAGGGTGGGCATAAACCAAGTTGCCAAAATGATTCATTTATTCAACGTTTCGTCTGCAAAGAGACATCTTCAGACAAAACGTTGAATAAATGAATCATTTTGGCAACTTGGTTTATGCCCACCCTCCAAATGGCAGAGTATTGGTTAGAAAGCTGGAGAATACCCATAAGAAGATTAACCTCCTTAATGCTGTCGACTTTAACAACACATGCATACAAGAGAATCTGCTCCCTAGATATTCAAATATATATGCATATATATATATATATATATATATATATATATATATATATATATATATATATATATATATATGATGTAGTTTAACGTCATAAACTCCCCCCTATTAGGAGGCTAGGACGGTGTCCTTCACAGAGGGTTTTGTAGCGTAAAAATTAATGAACCATGCCCTTGGTTCAACTTCACCGGTGGCAGGATTCGAACCGCCATCCCCTCGACCTTCGCCGCAATTAACGACGCCCTAACCCGCTCAGCATGCCCACCAGAGCTGGCGTGCCGGTTTGTAGTGCATCGATGCTGAAATTTTCAACCTTGCGTGGACCTCGAACATGTATTATTGAATTGGTGGTCAAGCGCAGTACCACTGCACCGTCGAAATGTGCGTATATGTTTGCGTGTGTGCGTATGTGCGTGTATCTCAGACCAACACTCTCTTACTGATATTCCAAATCTCACATTTCTTTTCCTTTCTTCTGTCCATTACCTCAAAACACCTATATTTCCTTCCGTATCAAGGAAACTTTAACAAATTATTTCCAAGTTATCTTTAAGCTTTCTAGGGTACACTAAAATTACATCTTGAGAAGATTTGCAACATATCACTTGTCATGTCATGCTCATGTCAATTCAGGAAAGTTCCTCTCATACATTACCCAATGAGCCAATAGGGTCAATCAACTCCGAGCTACTGTAAAAGGTTGTGCATGTTTTCTCATTCCTACAAATCCTTTAGGACACCTCTGGGTTGAACAACCCTGTAGATTTTTTGCTGTCCTGTTGTTTTAATATGATGACCTTGTTTGCATCACCCTTGTTAAAGCCTTTGATTCATTAAATATCAATATGATGTGCATAGTTTCTATTTTGAATGTGTAACAGAAGAAAATGTTCCTTCTACCCCTAAATCAGAAAATTATGAGAAATGAGAATTATGACCAAAGTTATGCTTCTGGGGTACTGAAATTGAATAAAATTGCTTTTATATTGGTTTTAATCAACATTCTGAGCAAATATATACATGACTGGCGTTTCAATTTGTTTATGAAGAGTAGAGGTATGTCTAAATCAGGAAAAATAGTAACAAATTCAATTGTATTTAGTTTTTTTTTATAATATTTGATATTATATGATATCTAATGTTAGATAAAGTGTCCATTCTAACTTATAGAAATGAAAATAATTTTTTCAAATAATCTTAAACCAAGAGGTCATAACTAAGACTAACATTGTGTTGATTTATGTAAAGAGAATAATTAGATATTACTACACGGTTCTGTAAATATTCACTATCAGTGAAAATTGCATAATTGTGGTTATATTTTTTCATAGCAACGTACAATATAGAGTATGATCAAAACAATATTACTTAGCCTGCTGCTGTAAAAATAAATAAATAAATAAACAAACAAATAAATAAATGAATATATAAAAAATACATACATAAATAAATAAATAAATAAATAAAATTAAAATAAAAACAGAAAAGTAAAGGAAATGGAAAGTTTCTTAATAAAAATACTCAGGAGAACACTGAGATCACTTTCTTTAATAAGAAATAAGATAATATCAATATGAGTGTTTTGATATTCCCATACTATCACTATGGAACAACAGATACAGGCATTCATAACAAGAACCACTTTACTGGTTACCTAATTCTAGAGTAACTAGAGTAATTATGTATCCAAGGCAATATTGTCTAGGTAAAGATGTCCAACCTTGCACTTTGTTTTGGTACCAGTGTACCAACACCCAATATAGCAAGGTATCCCTTGTTTAACACAAGGATGGTTCCTGCTGTATCCTTTCTTGCAGTTACAGGAGAGAGCCTGACCCATCTCCACCGGCCAAAGGGTGGTTAGGGATATCACAGGTATATACTCGTATGTTCTCTCCTTCTGCCAAATTCACTATAGAGGGGAAGATCTGGTTCAACCACATGTGTCTGCTTGTCAATCAAAGCAACTGGAGATGGATATGTTGGCGGGGAAAGCTCCTTTTGTGGGTGGCAGGATTTTGAGCACTACAGATTTGTTGTGCAGGAACTTTATGACTCGAACCTGGGCAAGATTGATCTCATTCTCCATAATTACTTGCTTACATTGGACAGCAACTGCCAATCTTTTGATTTGTCTCATAAGCTCATCAGAAAGGCTGCGCCCATGGGCGTCATCATAGTCTGACTGAGCATGAATGTCCAACTAATAGCTTGCTATGGACCAATCCTTTTTGCTGGTCAAGTTTGGGTATCTTGTGATATCCCTTCCACTGTGGCAATGTATGAAAGGTAAACTGTATCACCCAAGGACTGAATAATCAGATGCATTGACAGATACCTGGAGTGATATTAAGAAAGACCATCTGTGTTATGAGACACATTTCCAAGACTCTTTTTCTTGTCCAAAATAAAACTCTTCACAAAGATATAGCAATTCCTACAGTTAGCATGCCTTTGACAGATACCTGGAGTGACATTAAGAAAGACCATCTGTGTTATGAGACACATTTCCAAGACTCTTTTTCTTGTCCAAAATAAAAATCTTCTCAAAGATATAGCAACTCCTACAGTTAGTATGCCAATCAGACTTTTTTTCCTCGAGCCAAGAATCATTATTAATGTCCTGGAGCAAAATCAGGTCTATTTTGTCTTCCCTCGCTTTACAGGCAAATTCTAATTCTTTCAAAGACCCTCTCTGAATGTTACATAGATGTCTTTTATGTTTCTGATAAATCACACATATTTCATAGTCAATATAAAATTTTCTCCTGTTAAACATAAAAAAATCAACTCATCATCAGATTGATATCTTGATTGTTTACTGTACATGCATGGTTAGTTCTTAACCTGAAAGAAATTAAATAGAATACACCAATTCAGCAATGGAGAGTAACAATCTAATGTAGTCGTTGATAAATCTATCAATTTAGAATATTTGTAGAGAAATGGTGATGATGAATCATTATTCCCCTCCTAAGGTAATAAAATTCTCCTCTCCCCCTTACAATATATATATATATATATATATATATATATATATATATATATATGTGTGTGTGTGTGTGTGTGTGTGTGTGTGTGTGTGTGTGTGTGTGTGTGTGTGTGTGTGTGTGTGTGTGTGTGTGTGTGTGTATGCGTGTGTGTCTCCATACATATATTCATTCACTTTGTGTACTATATATTGAAAATTCACATACCCACATATCCCTGACCCCTCTCTTTCGAGGTTCGTTCGGTACAGGAAATGAACGCGAAAGTAGGAAGAAGAACGTCACCAGAGCCAACAAAATCCATTAGGAAGTAAAACCGATTTTCCAGCTCAAGACGAAGAAGATGAGATAGGCGAAGAAGAGGGTGAGAAAAGGCGAAGAAGAAAAAGGAGACACAAGCGAGGGCATCAAAGAGACGAAAAACAAAGTGACTTGATGAAAAGGAAGGTCGGGGTGATGAGTAATACAATGGTGAGCTTAAGAATGCCCCAAAGGCTGAAGGGGATTATGTGATATCCTGGAAGGCATAAGAGATGAAAGAGGGAAGGAACGGAGAAGGTGAAGAATACTGAAAAGGAACAATATACGTAATGTTCAATCAAGCAGTCATATAAGTACATAAAGGAATATGTTTAGATTAGCTTACATAAAAACATATGTATTCCAATGACATTTTCTCATTTTTAACGTTAGTTAGTTGATGTGTAACGCATATTTATAGGTATCTAACTCTTAATTATTTCTACCGGTATATTAGCTCGGAGGGAGGGGTCACCCATAAGAACCGAAGTTGGTTTACCTCCCCCAGCTTCACCGCGTGACCCCCCTACCTCCGCATTGACTCAATATGAATTATGAAGCAGATGTAAAGAACATCCCTTTAGGCTACGTCATCTCTTTGTCCATTTACAATTGACCTCTGTTCTCTTTTATCTATTGCATGTTATTTTCCCTGTTCAACAGACCATTTCACATGTACCTAAAACCCCCTTCAACCTATCTATCTGTCTAATTCTTGGTCTTCTTTTCAAGCTCACTCCGTTCAATTCTAGTTTCGAGAATCTCTGGTAGCATTAAGAGAAGACTTGGAATACAAGAATGCTAGAGAAGAAGAGACTCGGTGTTTTAGACATGAAGTGTTTGAAGAATATGATAGATGTTTGCAAATACATTCAACGAGAGATGTGGAAGTGATGTTGACTTACTCAAAAAGGGGTTTGCCAACTCAGCCTTCTCCAGCTGTTCCACTTATCCTCTGACCTCCATAAAAAGAAGAAACGTGAAGACAGTTCCTCAAAGTAAAAAAGCGGAGTTAGTAGTGGTGATAGCAAGACATTTGAAAAACCACAGACATGAATGAAAGAGTACATGATTAAAATAAAAAGGAAAGAAAAAAAAGGCAAACAAAGAAAAAATGTATTATAACACGATGGAAATACAAGAATCGGACAAACACGAAGTTATAAGCGAGGAGAGATATATAAAGGAAGAGGAGACATAAAGAAGGAAATTCGAATGTATTTAGAAAAGGTGCTCTTAGCCTGAGGGAAATAATAGTTACTTTGACCTTCACCTTAGCATTTTTTCAGAGTACATATTACTCTGACTATATCAAATATAATTCAAACGTGCTTTTCCAGGCATGTAGTGTGCAGTTCACCTACGTTCTTTTGCTAAGATTAAAAATATTTCATTGCATATGGAAATCTGACGACCTATTACTGTGAAGAATAATTTTTTTTTGCATATGTATACGTATTTATACGAAGTGATAATATATTAATGCAAACTGTAAATGCATACATATAACATACATGTATATTCACACCAATTTTTTTCCTTTGATAAGGGAGGTAGCCAGCCAGCGTTTACCTTGTACCAAACGCACACTCAACCCATACCCATGAAACATCCGTTTTTCTTTCTGTCTTAGCTCCTTGTGGATAAGAAGTCATGGCTATTAACCACCCAATGTTTGTATTATTTAACTATACCTATGCGTTTATTTATGTATTTTATTTGTTATTTACATTATTATAGTTTTAATTTATTAATTTATTATTATTATGATTTTTTTTTTCGCATCCGACCTAGATATGGACCAAAAGGTCTCCTGTCGGCATGCTCCGCCTTTGTAATCCTTTGAAGCAATGCATCAAAACAGAACCTATATAGACACACACCTATCTCTTGCACTCTCTTTCTCACTCGACAGACATTCCCCTATCAAACAGGCCCTCTTCATCTCATTTTTTCATCATCATCAGGAACCACCAAAGATCACAATAGAGACGTCCATCAAGCTACCTTAAGAAGGTAAGACTTGATGGAAAGCGCTGATATTCTAATCATCTTTCAAGACTCTAGAAGACTGCTTATCCTGGAAGCTCTCTTTCAATACAGGAATTATCACCAAATATGTATATATAACTTTAGGACCTAAAAAATACTATCTAGTATGAAGAGATCATTCCCCTATGAAAGCGAAATCACACACACATACTTAAATAAAATCACGCACACACACACTCACGCATGAATATGTACCGGGAGATATAATTAAAAATTGATGTCTATTTACTATCATCAATAAACAGAAAGTTGTATATGGCACTTTATAAACTCTACCATAATAAAGTAAATCATTATTAATGATGACTGTGTCATAGAGCACGTACTACCTCGTCCAGGGTTTGGACGATGTTTAATTAAATATATTTGGATTTAGCGGGTTAGGGAATTTTTTTTTTTTTTTTTTTTTTTTTTTTACTTTTATCTCAACGCAGTGGTTGTTATTCTAACTCGCGCATTGCCGCTATACCTGGTCATATCATAGGGGATTCTTGTTATTAATCTACAGAAAAATGAGTAGCTGTGGCGTTTAACTTTATCTTGTTTGTTTGTTTTTGTATGTTTACTTGGTTCGTTGTTGTTGTTGTTTTTGTTGTTGTTGTTGTTGTTGTTTGTTGTTGTTTTTGTTGTTGTTGTTGTTGTTGTTCCCTACAATGTCTGTCCGAGCAGTCCCGTCTCCCCAAGGAATGCCACAGCCAAAACTGGGTTTTCCCACAAAT
Organism: Oratosquilla oratoria; assembly: GCF_046742065.1. NCBI lineage: Eukaryota > Metazoa > Arthropoda > Malacostraca > Stomatopoda > Squillidae > Oratosquilla > Oratosquilla oratoria. The sequence continues at coordinate 14,466,080 of NC_134777.1, forward strand.
CCTTTATAGAGTGTATGTTGTGTTGTTTGCGTGCATGATTGTGTATAATGCAGTCTTCCATTATTGGTTCTTTGTTGGTTTGCTTGCTTGTTTGATTTTTTTGGCTTGTATGCTTGCTTGTTTGTTCGTTTATTCAGTTTCTTTGCTCATTTCAT
>NC_134777.1:14471234-14473734 GCF_046742065.1 Oratosquilla oratoria
AATCGTACAGATGTACAAAGAGTGAAGGAAATATTCATGTATGGTACGTTTGTACCATAACTGGAAGATAAATAACTAAACCAAGCGTTTTCTGTGGTATAGCCCTTGTTGCACGGTATAGAGGGTGCATGAATGTATGTTTATATGTATATGTAATGTATATGTATATGTACATGTATATGCACATGTATATGTGTATATATATGTATATACATATATGTATATACATATATACATATATATATATATATATATATATGTATGTATATATATGTACAAGTACATGTATACGTACATATATATACATGTACATGTATATTTTTATGTATATGTATACACACGCACACACACACACACACACACACACACACACACACACACACACACATATATATATATATATATATATATATATATATATATACATACATATATACATGTAGATATACATATACATGTACATACATATATACATATATATATATATATATGCATATACATACATGTACACATGTACATGTACATATACAAATGCATATAAATATACAAACACATATACATATACAAAAAACACTAGAGATATGTGTTCTACCAATGCAAGGTAGCTACTACAAAAAGGAACGAACGGAGCAGAGCACTTTCATGTATTACAGTAGGGAAAAGGAGACTTGTACATGAGGGATCCATGTGGCAACGGTGAGAGAAGAAACTCCCAAATATCATATTGACAAAATATTGCAAAGTGGGAATATACAATAGTACAAGATGAAGATCAGATGCACATATACAATATGCATACATACATATATATGTATATATATACATATATATATATACATATATATATACTGTATATATATATATATATATCACTGTCAAGTAATGTCGTAACACATTAATAATTACACTAAATACCCACTGTTGATTGGATTTAAGAAAGGAAAGGAAATAACGATTTCCGTATATTTCGATCACATGAAGAGGATCACAGCAAGTGATCGAAATATACGGGAATCGTTATTTCCCTTTTTTTCTTTAATCCAATTAACAGTGGGTCTTTAGTATATATATATATATATATATATATATATATATATATATATATATATAGATATGTATATAATTAAATTTGACCGCTGCTTGTGCAAGAATAAGCTTCTTGTTGAAGGATTCAACCTTTCTAATAGTGCTTCTTTGTTCTTCATGAAGTCGGAATAAAAGATTGCCGAAGTTCATATTGTGTATTATACGACGTTTCGCCCTTCTTAGAGCATTTTCAAGTACATTTAAATGGTAATAGAAACAATTTATATATATGACAATAGGTGAACTGGGAAAGCTTACACAAAATAGTGAAGAAAGATCAAAGATCTTATGTGGGAATTACGTCCGTGGCACTCCGTGGGGTGCTGGGTGGGTCAGTTGTCCACACAGGGAAGCTAGAGCCACGGAAGTTGAACCTCCCTGTCCATTTATGGCTGGAGCCTTCTCTCGAATATGGAGGGCCTCCAGGATCTCCAGACGATGAAAATTATGTGTGGAGTCGATGATCTTTGTATTTTCCACCAGGATCTTTCTAGTCAGGGAGGAGTTATGTTTTTCCGAAAAATGTTTCTTCGGGGCACCAGCTTGTAGATGGCACGTTAATCTTCTGGAGAGAGAAGTGGTCGTCATTCCTATGTAAGATACAGGACGAAGCTTACAGTCTTCGTGCGGGCAGATGAACTCATAGATGACATTACTCCTCCGTAGTGGGTTGATGTTACGGGTCGGGTTATTTCGCAGGATGAGGTTTGACGTTTTAAAATTCTTATAATAAACCCGAAGCTCCAGCTTTTCTCCAGGGTCGGATGGTTGTACACTGCGTTCAACAATTTCCCTGAGGATTCTTTCGTCCGTTCGGTAAGCCGTACTCATAAAAGCTCTGTAATTAAGAATAATTGAGGGGGGTTTCTCGGGAGGGATGGTGTCATGCTTTAGGTAGTTCTCCATTTTTCGTCGGATGACTTCTTGTACGTCCTTATTGGGGAATCCATTGTTAACAAGGACTTGCTGCAAACGTTGAAGCTCTTGGTGTAAAAGAGGCCATGTGGAGCAGTGCGTGAATGCCCTGTTCACGTATGAACGTATGACGCTTTTCTTGTAGGCTGCAGGGCATTCTCCATCCGCATTTAAACATCTACCCTCGTTCGTGCTTTTAACGTATACAGTGGTGGTAAATCTATTTACGTCGGGTTTTACAAAGATATCTAAAAAGGGCAAAGAACCATCAGCATGACGTTCACTTGTGAAGTTGAGACAAGAGTTAGTAGCGAATGCCTCACATAGTTCTAGTAGATGTGTATGGTCTCTTGCTTCAACGAATATATCGTCCAAGTATCAACCATAGGAGTGTGGGCGAATTAAAGGATCTGAAAAAACTCGTCTTTCCACTAAACCCATATAGAAGTTGGCGAAAAGGACTCCGAGAGGGGACCCCATCGCCACACCATCTACCTGT
>NC_134777.1:14476234-14478734 GCF_046742065.1 Oratosquilla oratoria
TGCTGTAAACGACCTACCAGAATGTTCTCGCACAGGCTGCAGGTCTTGTTTGACCTGTTATAATGTAAGATGTATACTTCTGTTGACCTGAATAGATTGTATTTTGTGCTTAAATTGGCACAGGATTATTTGCTCGGTTTACAACCTGTCATTGATCTGTTATATGATTTTTATATGGATTCTATGCTGCAGTTGACCTAATATTGTGTTCTAAACACATTTAAGCTATGTTTTTTCTTTATATTCACTTGATAAGGATCAAAATAAGTAAATGAATAATTTGATTGATAAAAATAAAGGCGTGTGGGGGGTTAAGCGTTTTATTTATCTATTTATTTATCTACATTTTTTTTTTTTTTTTTTTTTTAGTCTTTCGTATTACTTTTATGTTTACATTCTTTTGTAAGCCTTTACTACAACTCAAATGCCTTTGTTCCCCATAACAGTGAAATGTCAGGTCACAGTTTTTAATGTATTTTGACAGAAGTGGATCCAAAACCAAGGTCTCCTCAATATATCATGTCGTGATCGTGGACACAGATCCTTGCGTCTACGAAAAGCCTTTATGAATGAAAGTCTCTTTAATGAAAAAAGAAAAAAAAATCCAGTAATGATGCAGGAAGGATACGAAAGCTGAAGGACGCCCATTATCTCTGACGACAGAATAATAATGATTATAAAAATAGAAAAAGTCCCATCCCCACGAGTGATAAAAAAAAAAAAAAAAAAAAAAAAAAAACACGCCATGGATCATAGCAAGAATAGGTTAAGAGGTGGAGTAGAGAAGGAAGAGGAGACAGACGCGTAAGACTTAGGAGGAATGAAGGATGAGGCGAATGTAAAATAATATGTAAAAAATGATAACATATTCTAGAATACCCCCAAAACTTGGAAGAGAGGACATATAGCAAAGGCATAAAGAATCTCCGAGTAGTGGACAGGATGCAGGGATGACCCGTCATCCAGGAGGTGCCAAGATAAGAGGGAGGGAGGAGGTGGAGGGGAGTGAGGTGTATGGGAAGTGGAATGGGTGGGAGTGGTTTCTATGCATTTTTCTTTTTGGCTACCCCCCATGTAGGGGAAAAGGCCTTTGGTATATGTATGTATGTATGTATGTATGTATTTATGTATGTACGTATGTATGTATAAGGAATCTCCAAGTAGTGGACAGAGGAAAGGCGGTGCAAAGAAAGGAGTGTATAAAGATAAGTCGCGTATTCAAAGGCAAAGCAGACAAAGAGGAAGGATATTTTGGAAGATGGAAAGGGACCCGTCGAGAGAAAGTAAATATCGAATAAACTGGAATTCTGAATCTCAAAATCTGTACCTAGTCAAAGGATATCTCCAACGTTCATGCTGCAGTATGCTGCTGAGAACTCACAATGCTGACGCACCGTATATGAGACCTATGCAAACAGATTTTTCGTTGTTGCTATATCGATACAATTTTATTTACAAAAGAATAGTTTTGACTATAAAGGAATATCTGTATATAGAAATATGTCAAATACGCAACGAAATATGAATTTGTATCTTTGCATATTTCTTATAGATTGTGAGCGTTCACAAGAATCAGATTCACTTAGATTTCAAGCAGGTATACTCACCTGGTGTTCTAGAAACTAGTGCGGTTAGATCTCATATTCCTATGGCTCCCTTTATTAATTTTATTTTTGATAACATCAGAAGAAAACCGAGGACCACTGAGTCAGCTAGAAGATCTAACGAAATTTGCAAAATTTCCGCGTAATCATAAGCGCGCTCGTCTCACAATTGCTTACTTGTGCGTTCCAATCCCGCACTCCTTTCCTAGTCCCAGCAGTGACTGTTACCTGCTAGATCAGTAGAAGCGTATAACAGTGCAGTTACGCGTCTCAGGGCGTAGACTTCCTACCACCGAAGTGTGAGATGTGAATTACATAAGAATATATAATATGCATTTATTGTTAGAGATGAACATTGAATTTTGTCCATTATACAATTATACATGAACAACCAATCGGTTATGGACCTTCATCTATTGAAGTAGGCGAACCAGATAGAATTGATGCCAACTGTACGCTTCTAAAGAAAATAAGTAAATATGGAAAATCGAATACTTAAATAAACAAATAATAAATAAATAAAAGAATAAATAAATAGATAATATATATATATATATATGTATGTATATATATATATATATGTAATTGAATAAATTGATAAGTAGACAAATAAATAAATCAAATAAATGAATAAATAAATAAATAGATAAATAAATAATAGATAAATAGATAAACAAATAAATAAAAAATAAATAAAAAATAAAAAAAATAATTAAGTAAACAAATGAATAGAAATAAAAGTAAGTAAATAAATAAACCAATCAATCAATGAATATATAAGTAAATAAATAAATGAATAGATAAGTAAATAAATAAATAAATAAATAGATAAATAAACAAATAAATAAATAAATACATAACTAAACTGATAAATAAATAAATAGATAAATAAATAA
>NC_134777.1:14496234-14498734 GCF_046742065.1 Oratosquilla oratoria
TATATATATATAATATATATATATATATACATATGTATATATATGTGTGTATCTACATATATGTATATATATGTATATATATATATGTATATATACATATATATACATATATATATACACACAGGAACCCACAGTCGGAGAAAGAATAAACTTCGAATGAAGAAGAATCCTATATTTCGGCTATCAACTGTAGCCCTCTTCAGGAAAGTAAATAAGATAGAGAACAGAGGGGACTTATAAACTATAGTAAGAAGAGATGTGGACAGTTGACCTCACTCAGACGCGGGGCAAACTGGGGTGGCGGAGGAGGGAGGGGGTGAGGAGACGGGGGGATGTAACGTCCGCACCAGCTTGCTTACTGCTGCGCGTGAGATTATGTCAGGTGTCCACTGCCCTTTAGAAATATTAATATTAGGGCATTCCTCAAATAGTCTATGAATAATTGTTTCTACCCACTGCTGAATTAGAATTACGTCTTGACAGCTTGAGACCATTATTTTTTGTCTAATTCGTATTGAGTATAAAAAATTAATCAATTTTGATATTGTCAATTCCTTTTATTATACACAGCCATTCTAATGTTCTTACACCCACATATATAAATATTATATATATATATATATATATATACATATATATATATATACATATATATACATATATATATACATATATATACATCACAGGTGAGAAATGTAGTAACACATTTATAAATCACAACTAACACCACAGTCGGACGAAAGAAAAAGTTGCGTAAGCGGAACTATTTATTTATTTTGCTACCTGCAATCCTCTTCAGTAGTCCAAAGTGGCAGGGAGGAGGCTATCTTAAGTAGCAACCTCTTACAAAAGAAAGGGAACATGAGAAAATACAGAACATCACTGCCCCAACTCAGGTCAACTAGAGTTGGGGCAGTGATTTTCTGTATTTTCTCATGTTCTCTGTATTTTTTAAGTGGTTGCTTCTTAAGATAGCCTCCTCCCTGCCACTTTGTAATACTGAAGAGGATTGCAGGTAGCAATCGAAATATATAGTTCCGCTTACGCAACTTTTTTCTTTCGTCCGACTGTGGTGTTAGTTGTGATATATATACATATATATACATATATATATATATATATATATATATATATATATATATATATACATGTATATATGGTGAAGCAATGGTCACGTATGCCTGTTTCACCCATTTTTGTTTTATACCGTTATTGTCCGAGTTTATAAGTTTATTCTCTCTTTATTTCTCTCTTTCTCTTTCTCTATGTATCTTTCTGTCTCTCCTGTGTGCTTCGCTCAGCTCCATTTTCATCAGCTCTTTCCTTTCCATTTTCGTTTTCAACTCAGATTCCTATTCCTGCAGTCTCCTTTTATTTCATTGTGCTCCTTCGCTAACTTTCACAATCTAAGACAGTGACTGCATCTCCCACTAGGTGATTCTAATCATAGGGTGAAAAAAGTTCCCTTTCTCTCTCTCTCTCTCTCTTTCACACAAGCACACACACATACACACAAACACATACAGTAGACACACATACACACATACATGACTTTTCATATATACAGAAAAGCCATAAGAAATATAACAGGGAGTAGACCGAGCGCTTTTGTCTATTTAGACATTTTCAAGGTTCAGAGTTACAAACAAGATATTAGGGTATATATACAGGGGAAGGAGGATCTTTCCCCGTGACCTACATTTTTCGATCATCGATAGTTTCTTATTAATAAAATTATCCAATTTATACAATCCTTGACTGGACTCTATGATATTTCTATTAAATTGTGAATTACTTTTAACAATTACTTAAGCACCTTTTCAATCACTGCAATGGTTGAAATCCCTAACGTGAGCAAATAAAGCGTTGGACATTTACCCACTTCTGACGCTGTACTTTGTTGTTTTAACCTTATATTTAATTCATTTCCAGTCTGACAGATATAGCATTTGTTGCAATATTTACAAGGAATTGAATATACACAGTCTTCCTTATTTTCCAGTGAATTTCTTTGTCCTGTAATGAGAAGAATAAAGGTGAACATATGAAAGAACATTAGTGGATTTTCTATAAACATCAAATTTGAAAGACATTTTATTTCTAAAAATAAATACATAAAAAGAAAGGGAAATTATTATTTTTTTCTATTTGAATAGCGAAATAGAACAAAATGATCATTTATCTTTCCTTGGTGTACTGATTTACAGAAATGGAAAGTCTGCCCATCTTCCTCTTACTGCCGTCTCCTCCATTATCATTTTTCCATTTGCAACTTTTACCTCTTCCTCTCTTCTTGATTCGCCTCTCCTTCTTCTATTAATTTCCTTCCAAAACATCTTTTTATTACTTTAAAAAAATTCTGTCATAATCATACCCCATTTCATATCTGCTCTCCTTTATCTTATGCTTTACCTCTCTTCTCTTTGTACCTCTCATGTGATTCTCTCTCGTCCTATTTTGTAACCAAACTGTGAATGCTCGTTTCTCCTCTTGTACAAAG
>NC_134777.1:14503734-14513734 GCF_046742065.1 Oratosquilla oratoria
AAAACAATAGTAAGAAAATAAAATAAGGATAGGTGTTAGAATTTAGATTACATCGATATAAAATGCTGAGGGAATTTAAAATACAAAGAAGCGTTTTTATTGTATTTCTTTGTTTTGTGAAACTATTTCATATTTAGTAAGCAACAGAAAAACGTTCCTTATCTACTTTACCATTAAACGAAACTACTCATTTTGTTTTCCTATATATTTTTACATTTTCCCCTATAATGAATGCTACTATAGAGTAGAAAATCCAAAAGATTATAATTAGAAAAAATAAAAAATAGAAATGAAACATTTGTATTTTAGTTAGAAAACAACTGCAAAAAATTCACAATCCGTGCTCAATCCATAAAACATCATTCATTCTTTCTCCTTACATACTTTATTCTTTCCTTATAATGAACACCCTTGCATAGTAAAACAATCCAAATGATTACATGGAGAAGAAAAAGAAAATATTAGAAAATTGCAGAGTAGAAATATGTCACTCAAAGTGAAGGAAACTTCTAAGAGATAACAGAGTTCTCAAAGAGATTTCCGAAAAGAAAATATTTCATCAAATAAAGATTTTCGAATCTTGTCGATGAAAGACGAGTAGGAGGAGGAGGAGGAGGAGGAGGGAGAGGAGTGCCAGGAGGAAGAGAAGAAAGAGGAGCATGAGGGATAGAAGGAGAAGAGGAGAAGAAAGGAGAGAAGAACAGATCAGAGGAGAGGTGAAGAAAGGAAAAGAGAGGCGAGGAGACGAGAGGAGATGAGAGAAAAGGAGAGGAGAGTATGAGAGGAGGGAAGAAGAAGAGGAGAAGGAGGAGGAAGAGGAGGAGGAGGAGGAGGAGGAGGAGGAGGAGGAGGAGGAGGAGGAGGAGGAGGAGGAGGAGGAGGAGGAGGAGGGGGAGGAGGAAAAAGAGGAGAAAGAGTTGGAGGGGTTGAAGGAGGAGGAAGAATAGGAGGAGAAGGAGGAAAAGAGTAGAGGAGAGGGGACGAGAGGAGAGGAATGGAGAGGAGAGAAAAGAATAGGAGAAGAAACGAGAGTAGAGGAAAGGAGAGAAATAGGAGGTGGAGGTGGAGGAGGAGGAAGAGAAGGAAAAGGAGGAGAAAGAGTAGCAGAGGTTGGAGGAGGAGGAAGAATAGGAGGAGAAGGAGGAAGAGAATAGAGGAGAGGAGAGGAGAAATGGAGAGGGGACAAGAGGAGAGGAAAGGAGAGGAGTGGGGAGAAAAGGATAGGGGAAGAGACGAGAGAAGAGGAAAGGAGATGAGTAGGAGGTGGAGGAGGAGAAGGATAAGGAGGAGGGCGTGCGGGAGGAACAGGAGGTGGCCAGTAAAATGGAACATTACAAATGGCCTCATCAATTAGAAATGCGAACTACGAATGCACAGGAAAAGAACGATTCTTCTATCCAATCGTGTGTGAAATTAAATGATATCATAGGTTTGACCATAGCCCCACAGCGGACGATTATTGAACCATAGTATCAAAAAGAAGCAAAAAAAGAAAAAAAGAAAAAAATCCTCTTTTCGGTCACCTCCACCCCACCTAAACACAATAAATAAAAAAATAAAATAAATAGAGATAAAAATAAAAACAAAATAATAAAAAAAACTTGCAATGGAGGGGGGGGGGAACAAATCCGTTACCTTACCCACGGAATTCCTAGATTTTTTTTGTTTTTTGTTTTGTTTTTGTCATTATCAATCTAATATGGAATCGGAGTATACAAACATAGTTGTCTTATTATGACTCCAAGAACCCTCTTTTTTGGTGGATATTCTTCGTAATTACAATGATGTGTGAAGTTAATGGGTACAGTTCTTGGCTACACGTATGTTTGGCTCGGTTCGATTATAAAGGATCACAAAGGATTACAAAAAAGGAGCATGCCGACAGGAGACCTTTTGGTTCATAACTAGGTCGGATGCAAAAAAACAAAAAAATCATAATAATGATAAATAAATAAATAAAAAACAATTATAATAGTATAAGCTTACCACAGACAATGGTGGGTATCTCGCATCATACCTAGGTAAACGCGTTGTTAGGTTTGGTTAAAATTATCAGCCTCGTAATTTCAAGCTCGAAGCAAGACAGCCCCATTCAGAAACAAATATTTGACGCCCCAGACAATCGTTTGATTAATAATCGTACCGGGCATAACGTATCGTAATACACAAAACCAAACCAACATTCCATTCTCATAATTGGCATTGAACCAAATGATCACAATGACAATAATGCATTTTATATATGTATTATCATCAAAATCATACATAAAACAATGCATTCAAAATAAAATACAAATGCGAATAAATACACTTTGCTTTTTCTTCTCTTTAAGGTATACCCAATGGAGATTAATTTTATTTTTATTTCTTATCCGCATAGATTATATTTTTATTCAATCTATCATATATATATATATATATATATATATATATATATTATATATATATATATATATATATATATATATATACTGTATACATATATATATACATATATATATATGTATATATATACACACATATATATACATAGATAAATATACATATCTATATACAGACATATAAATAGATATGTAGATACATATATATATTATATATATATATTATATATATATATATATATATATATATATAGATATATATATATAAATTCAACCATATTAACTTTTTACTTTTAATTCCATGTCATCACGAACGAAACTGACAATGCGCTCGACGAAGACATATGCGGAAACTGATACGAAGTGAAGCCAAGGGCTCGAACCTCAGCTCAGACGTATCAAAGTAACAGTGACTAACCACTGCGTCATCAAGAGAGATTATCTCTCTTGGTGGCGCTGTGTTTATTATGTTATCAGTTTCCGAATATGTCTTCGTCGAGCGCTTTGTCAGTCTCGTTCGTGATGACATGGAATTAAAAGTAAAAAGTTAATGTGGTTGAAAAAAGATTAATTTCTGCACTGGGGACCATTCAGTGTGTATGAATATATATGTATATATATATATATATATATATATATATATATATATATATATATATATATACATATACAGTATATATATGTATATATATACATATAAATATATATATATATATATATATATATATATAAGTGTGTGTGTGTGTGTGTGTGTGTGTGTGTGTGTGTGTGTGTGTGTGTGTGTGTGTGTGTGTGTGTGTGTGTGTGTGTGTGTGTGTATGTGTGTGTGTGTGTGTGTGTGTGTGTGTGTGTGTGTCTGTGTGTGTGTGTGTTTCTATTTGTACATACACAAGTATCAAACACACAAATAAGCATAAACATGAACTTATAAGAAAACTGATATAAGAAATATATATTTCCTAAACTGTACCACGTTTTCTCATTAGATTTAGCTCGAGGGATTCACTCGACTGTACGTCTCAATGCGCTGCAGACTAATGTCAATAATAAAAGAGTGAACGAAGAAGGAAAACTGCTGGATCTCGTTTTCTCTCCTTATTTTCTACTTTTCAATTTCGCTTTTTATTCATTTTATCTATATATACACCACAAATCAATGCATACACGTAACCAACTTCCCCCCCTTTGCATCCTACATCCATTTCATTATTTATATTTTGTTTAATTCTTTTCTTTTCTTTTGCCTTGTTTTGTTATATTTCTAATTTAATTTAGATTCGTTGTACTTTCTTTGGTTCAATTTTGTTTTGTTTTATTACTTCGTTCAGTTTTGTTTTACTTCATTCTATATCGTTCACTTTGATTTGATTTATTTTATTTCATTTGATTTTTTATTCAACTTTGATTTATTCTATTCCTCTTTATTCTATTATTATTATCATTATCATTGTTATTATATTGTTATTATTATTATCATCATCATCATCATCATCATCATCATCATCATCCGTCATCATCATCATCATCATCATCATCATCATCATCATCATCATCATCATCATCATCATCATCATCATCATCATCATCATCATCATCATTATTATTATTATTATTATTATTATTATTATTATTATTATTATTATTATTATTATTATTATCATTATTATTATTACTTTATTATTATTATCTTTACTTTTTCAGTTCTATTCGTCACGCTATTCCGAAAGAGCAAGGATTCATTCCACCACGTTTTGCTACTTTGGTGTCTTCTCTTTTGAACAGTTCGGCGGGTGACGTCACTATAGGCCCGGGTAAGGAGCAGCAAATGCCAAGGGCACAACGGATATCTGTGTTGGCATTACAGTCTGCCCTTCTATGTATATATCTGCCAGTGTAGCTAAATGTGCCTGCTTGCTTGCGCGCGTTCCTGCGCATGTATATTATATATATATACACACACACATATATATATATATATATATATACATTTATTTATATGTATAATATACATATATATACATACATACATATTTATACATATATATGTACATATATATATATATATATATATATATATATATATATATATATATATATATATACATATATAGAAGAAAGTAAATTCAGGATTCGTCGATAAAAGTTTATTCCAACGCTCAAACCCTGTCTGGGGATCGCCTTCAGGATACATACATACATACATACATATATATATATATATATATATATATATATATATATATGTATATAGATAATTTTTATATATATATATATATATATATATATATATATATATATATGTATGTATGTGTGTGTGTTTACATATATCTATATGTATAATATACATATATACATAAATATATATATATTCATATATATATATATATATATATATATATATATATATATATATATATATATAAGAAAGTAAATTCAGGATTCGTCGATAAAAGTTTATTCCAACGTTTCGAACCCTGTCTGGGGATTGTCCTTAGGATTATACAAAGATAGCAAAGGGAATGAATATAAAGGGGCATGTGTACTACCCGGTGAAAGGTCTCCCAGGCGACCGTTAATCTCCACACAGTACATTCATCACCAGGTAGGACATCTGTTTACAAGATACCCATGTCAATAAAATACAAAAATATACACATGTACACATACAATTACGCATACACTTACACACACGCACATGTATATATTTTACATATATATATATATATATCTATATATATATATATATATATATATATATATATATATATATATATAAACATAATCCATAAATTCAAATATAAAGGAATACATAAGTACAAAAACAGAAGAGACAAAATAGTGCAATAGAATAAATAAACATACACATAGAAAGAAAAAGCAACATATGTCAATAAACCGCCTAAAAATACATGACGTGGTCCTGAGACAAGCAAAAAGACAATTTTCAAGCCCAGAAATGATACCATCATGATGAAGGGTGGAGGAAATGTCAAAGTGCTTCACCACCAGAGGGACAACATTTCACTGGCGGAATGGGTGCCTTCTGTCCAGGATGTCCTTGGTGCCCTCGTAAATGGGTTTAATTTGGCGCATTTATTAACGCTAGCCTGGTCACATGCCCAGGCTTCCAAAAATACCCTCACACCTTTACCGACCCCTTTATACTTGATACCTGCATACTGCCAATCCATCTCGAGCTGTTGGTCTTCGCAGTGTCTTAGTATCGCCAAGTTCATATCCCTCCTATTCACTGCTCTTCGATGTTTTTGTAGTCAGGTCGCCAACTCCTTACCTTTCTTTCCTACATAATGGGCCTCAAAAATCTTGCACTTTACATCATACACCATCCCCATCTTATTAGCTACACTTTCCTCTGCTTATTTTTTTACATTTATGCGTTGTTTCTCCTTTCTACGTGTTTCTTGATTTATTCTACTGGATTATTTTATCTCTTTTTTTTTTGTATTTATTCATTCCTTTTTATTTGGTTTTACGGATTATGTATGTATATATGTATACACACACACACACACACACACACACACACACACACACACACACACACATACACACACACACACACACACATATATATATATATATATATATATATATATGCAATATATATATATTATATAATATATATGTATATATATATATATGTATATATATGCATATATATGTATGTGCATGCGTATCTTTGTGCATTTTATTGACATGGTTTTTCTGTAAACTGGTGTCCTACCTGGTGATAAATGTACCGTCTGGAGAGCAGTGACAGCTTGGGAGATCTTTTCTAAGGTGACACACATGACCCTTTATATTGATTCCCGTTGCTACCTCTGTATATCCTTGAAGACGTACCCTGGACAGGGTTCGAAACGTAGGAATAAACTTATATCGACGAGTCCAGTATTTATTATATTCTATACAATGGTTCCTGGACCCCAGCTCTTCATTTATATATATATATATATATATATATATATATATATATATATATATATATATATATATATATATACATATATACAGTACACAAACCTAAACATACACACACATCCCTATACTCATTTACACATACATACAGTACATACATAGTAGCGTATTGGGCTACGTCACTGTAACTTTGTTACGGGTTAGCTGGGTTCGAATCCTCGGCTCGTCCACGTCTCAATTTCCAACGGATGCCTCTTTCGAGCGACTCTCAGTCTCGACTGCGATGGCATGGATTTAAAAGTGATTTGTGGTTGAAAAAAGATACATACAGTACATATAAGTAAATGTTGTTTCACATATGCCCATCTTGATGGTCTACCAGAATCTTCAGGAAGAGGCTATAATCCAATATTTCTTAAAGAAAAAAGATCGTTTTTAGTTTGATTCTCGAACATTACTTGTAAGGGTCCTCACTCAAGAAGAAGAGTGGTCTTTCCAGTTCAAGAAGACTACTTGAGACCACATTCGGAATCTAGGGTGCTAACGACTCCCCTCTTCCCCTTTCCCCCTCCCTTAAATTCTTTCCCACCTCCCTTATCCCCTCCCTCCCCCGTCCCCAAAACCCCAAAACCCCAAACCTCCAACACTCATGTGTAGCAACGCTAACCATAAGCCGATTTGCAGACTCAAGTTCCACTATTTGACCCTCTTACGGGCTTTCCACATGTCTCCATGCAAAATCCTCACCACTTCCACATATGTCCTTCTTTCGTTATCCTCTTTTTATTTCTGCATATATTTTGATAAGCTCTCTTTGCTGCTTTGGTTGTAGTCTTTTTTTTCCTGCTTTGGAATTTTTTCCTAATCTTCTATCACAGCGTAGTTTTTTTTTTCTTATTTTCTCTGAAGTTTTTGTTTATAAATTTATCCGTTTTCTTCATTAGTGAGGACTCAGCGTTTTCCTTTTAGGATTTTTTCTTTTTTTACAAATATCAGTTTTTTCTTATTAATTTTTCTTCTTTTCTTTTTATCTATTACAGTTTCTCTTTTATCTTGTTTCATTATGTCTCCAACCCCTGTCTCTTCTTTATCAATTTAATTCAATTTTTTAAACACCACATGTTCTCACCTTGGAAAATGTGAAGTACTTATCTCATACATTATTGTTATTTTTCTCTCTCATTTTCAAATTCCTTTTATTAACATCCATTTACCTTTTCACTACTTTTTCATTTATTTTTCCTCTTTTGCCTCATTACTTCCATCAAAACTTTCCTCTTTTCTCTTGGAAAAGTTACTTTCCCATCATTTCTCATTTCTCATTTCCCATTCTTCTTTGCTCTTCTTCTCCATTCTCGTAGATTTACTTAGGTCTTTTCTTTTCATAAGGAGCACGTGACCAGGATGAGAACAACTCAAAAATATGTGGTGGTGATAGAGTTGAAGAAGAATGTATAGACCAGGGGTGGGGAACCTTTTTGTGCATGAAGGCCACCTTACAATTCATCGTCCCACATAGAGGCCGCACTGAATTTTTTTTTTTTTCAATTATTTTATCCCTTTTTAGGGGACGGTGTAAGTTTTCCACCCCCCTCCCTAAAACTTCAGTTTAAAAATATTTTTTCTATTTTAAATATTATGTATAAAAATCGT
This sequence comes from Oratosquilla oratoria, assembly GCF_046742065.1. NCBI lineage: Eukaryota > Metazoa > Arthropoda > Malacostraca > Stomatopoda > Squillidae > Oratosquilla > Oratosquilla oratoria. The sequence goes on from NC_134777.1 coordinate 14,511,708, forward strand.
TCCAATTTCTGGGAGTGACATCACTGAACACGGTTAACTTTGCTTTCGTCTATGTGTGTGGTGTACGTTTCAGGTGTATAATGATTTCAGACTTAAAAAAATATTCAAGGTATTTAAAAAAAAAATAATATGTATATCAAAGGCCGCAGAAGGCCGCAGGTTCCCCACCTCTGGTATATACCATTGATTCTTGGTGCTTTCTTGTGCACCCCATAGTTATGCATTGCTGTTCCTTGGGTTCTTGACGAACAAGATTTACTTAGGTCTTTTCTTGTCATTAGCAGCACGTGACCAGGATGAGAACAAAACTCAAAAATACGTGTTGGTGATAGAGTTGAAGAAGAATGTATAGACCATTGATTCTTGGTGCTTCCTTGTGCACCCCATAGCTATGCATTGCTGTTTCTTGGGTTCTTGACGAACAAGTCCTACATTGAACTAAGTCATTAAGTATCCACCAACCGTGGCCTCAGTTTTGATCTGAGACCCCAAGAGGTCTATGGACTCCAATTTGTACAGTCACTGGTATAAAAGAAGTCAACAAGCTCTTCAATGCTCATGGTATACCAAGGATAAACTGGGAGTAATGATTATGGGCAGAAAGGTCCCATTTCAACATGGTTTCAGTAAGAAGCAATAAACAAGATTATTGTACTAAAAATATTTTTTCTTCTTAGACCATGGCTACCCATCTCGCTTTGTGTGTAAGGTCTAGTTTATTATAAAATGAAACCATATATCAGTTTGTGATGCTTTGTCTCTTGTGCCTAGTTAACCAAATATTAACTGATATCGATAAACAGGCATCAGATGAGAAACCTACGATAGGTGTTGGGTACCTGCGCACCATTTGCCCTGTATGCTTTGGGGGTAGTTAGGGTAGATATCAGACACTACTGAGAATCGGATAGAAGTGCGGGACTCGAACACAAGACTAGGAAGATGCGAAACAAGCACGCATCCGATTGCGCTACCAGCGCCCAAAGTGTCTTAGGTGGTATATAATTTTCTAAAAGTTCCTTAATATCGAGAATGTTAAGAGTACCAAAGTAATTCTGTGACAAGGGACTTTAAGCATAGGTCTTTTATTACCGTGACATACCTCATAGATTTGCATATAAGAGCCATCAGACTACTTTGTTCAATTATGTAAAAGACCTTGGTGTAAAATATCTAGATATAAATTAAGCGGAATTTTATCTCTTATGAGAATAACCTGTAAATGACAGAGTCTACCTTATATGATCTACATGACTTCCCTTTTTACTTAGTTCAAACGTATCTATACCAAATCATAACTGGTAAGGATCTTTTTTGTATATTATTCTAAGTATCGCAAGGTGATGTTATTCAGTTCGTGGAGTTCCTTGTATCCTCGGAGTTTGCCCTTACAAAACCTTCGTAAGGAACAACGTTTTTCAAGAATTTACTGATTTCAAGAATGCATCCCTCTGGACTCGCTTAAGAAACCAACGATTTTTTTTTTTTTTTTACCATTTTATTTTTCGTGTATACGGTTTTAGATAAACACTCTTAGTCACAAACAGCTTTCCCTGCGTTTTTGGATGTCACTGTAACTCTACATATCTCGACCGTGGATCTGGGGGTGTGGTGGTGAATTAAAACATACACTTACCTTAGACTCACCCTACATTCATTCCACACTCATTCACAAGCCACACAAAGTGCTAAAGTTGAACGGACATTGAATGGGTTTATGAATGTTTGTGGTGTACTTGTGTATTTACCTAACTATAGTATAATGGAAAAGACTAACGCTTGTTGGGTCCAATATGTGTGTGTGAGTGCGTGTGCGTGTGTGTGTGTGTATGTGTGTGTGTGTGTGTGTGTGTGTGTGTGTGTGTGTGTGTGTGTGTGTGTGTATGTGTGTGTGTGTGTGTGCGTGTGTGTATGTGTGTATTCTCGCGCGCGCGTGTACTTACCTGATTCTAGTGTGCGTGCATATGTGTGTGTGTGTGTGTGCGTGTTGTGTACTTACGCCTTGTTTGTCGTTTACATAGAAAAAG
>NC_134777.1:14523734-14533734 GCF_046742065.1 Oratosquilla oratoria
GTAATAATAGGTTACTGTAGATAGTAAGTCTATATTACATTATTACGATAACCAAAAATATGTCGTGCGTGTTTAATTATATTACGTATATGAAATAAAATAAAATAAATCAAAAGTGCATTAGCTTATCTCACTTGTTCTCGACGCGGAACCCTTAGGAACCTTTTGCGGAACCTTAGGGTTCCGGGGAACCCTGGTTGAGAAACGCTGAGCTAGAGAGTTTCAGGGACACACAGCTACCTTTCCAGCAACAAGTCCACGACCTCATTCTTCAAGGGTTAAATCCCATTGTAAGAAGAAGCTTAACGTCCCGTTCTGTGGACTTCAGAGGTCTTAGTGAAGCCACAGACTCGAAACAAAGGTCAATGACCTGTTCACACTCTCGCTGATTTACTCCGAGCCATTTTCAACGAAAGGCCGTATGCAGTCGTGGTTGAAGTTAAAGGTATGAAAAGGGGCTAGTGGAGGAGTTTAGTAGGGCAGGCTAGCCTTCTTTTATCAAGAAAATTTACCATGGAAATGACTCAAATAGGCCAACGGCAGTAACAAAAGAAATATATATAGATATATATATATACATATATATATATATATATATATATATATATATATATATATATATATATATATATATATATATATATATATATAAATATAACAATAAAAATGAATAAATAAATAAATAGATAAACAAATATATAAATAATAAAAATAATAAACAAATAATAATAAATAAATAAATGAATAAATAAAAAAATGAATGAATAAACAAAAAATAAATAAATAAAATAAAGTAAAATAAAATCATATGTAGAAGTGATTGGGTGAGGTAGTATGTTATTGGGAGTTGGGCTGGATACAAAATATATGACTTAAATGTCCAGGCAACATGATATAAAAATAGAACTCGGTACTAAAGGAATGTAAATTTTCTATCTGCTGAACACTTTATATATTTAGTTCATACTGATGCCAACCTATTTCTTAATCAGCTAAGGAAAACCTCGATGCAAAATTTAATAAGTTCATTAATTAATTAATTGAAAATTTATATACATGAATGAAAATAAACAAATGAATAAGTAGATAAATAAATAAATAAATAAGATGAACGAATGAATGAATAAATGAAAAAATTAACAATTAAAATAAATCAAATCTAGCTAATATATTAATAAAGATTCAAGTTATCACATTCTATTTTATCTTAAGTCTCCCTTATGAATAAACGAAATCGTCTGACCTCAATAAAAGTAAAGAAAAGCATCACATTAATGTGCTTATCATGCCACTCATCCTTTCCTTGTTCAGCAGCCATTCCTCTATTATTAAACACCCCCTCTACCCCATCCATCCATCTCATCCTCGGTTGTCCCCTCACGTTCACTTCCTCTACCTCTGCCCTCTACACATCTTTTACTAATCTTTCATCACTCATTCTTCCCATGTGTCCAAACCATCCAAAATATCTTCCATTAGCCCTGTCTACCATTTTCTTTTTCTCTCCCGCTCTCCTCCTCACCTTCTCATTTCTTACTCTATCCAACCTTGTAACCCCTACCATACTTCTCAGACATTTCATCTCAAACGAACTTAGATTTTTCTTCTCTGCCTCTTTTAAATTCCAAGTCTCTGCCCCATACAATACCGTCGGCACAATCTCCCCTTCATATAATCTCCTCTTTGCATCCATTCCCAGTTGCCTATTTCTCATAACACTTTTTAGTCCCCCAAGGTACTGACTTGCTTCTCTCATCCTACAATGCATCAGTTTCCGAATATGCCTCAATGGAGCTCCTGTTAATCTCGATCGTGTTTGCAAGGAATTAAAATGGAAAAAGTTAATGTGGTTGATAAGATGAGAATATATGTACTGGGTACCATTTAGTGTGTGACAATATATATATATATGTATATATATATATATATATATATATATATATATTAATGTGTGTGTGTGTGTGTGTGCGTGTGTGTGTGTGTGTGTGTGTGTGTGTGTGAGGTTGAGTATACAATAAAATCACCTGTCATTCAACACAGAAAATACATGAACTAGTCTAAATTATCTATTGATTAAGTTACAAAGAAATTATATACTCCTTTACACATTGTAAAAAACATATGAGCTTAATACTATTAGCTTTGACTAAATAATTTTGCATACTAACCTATTCTCATATTTGAATATTGACTACATAAAAATTGCGTAGTCAAAGTCTCATACGAGAAATAGGTACACAAATATACAATATAGATAAAAAGCCACGAGAAATTTGCACTAAAGGGAACGCAGCTGTTCCATTGTTGGTTTGGATTAAAAATAAAAAAAAAGAGGATTTACTAAAGGTGTTCAGGTGCTGTCCAGATTAAAATGAAAGTTCGGACAGACAGCTATATCAATTCGACTTTTCTTTTATAGTGGAGGATTTGGTAAAGTAGCTTTCACTCCCCTCTACCACAAAGCTTTCTCAAATTCAGTTATTTTTTTATTTGTCCGGTTCGTGCAAAGTACCAAAATATTGTTCGGCTCCAATACCACGAATTAAAAAAAAAATACATATATTTATGGCCTCAATGGAGCTGCATCAGTAATAAAATTTGTATCAATTTTCTCTTTTTTTTCTATATGCATTATATTTCTTTCTTACAAAAAGTTTACGTATACATTTTTTCTTATTATTCTTATAATTACTGTGTTATAGGAATTACTAGGCTATAAAATCTAGATCATAAGTTGCTATGGCCAATAAAGTAAATATAGCTAATATGATTTAACGTCACAAAGTACCTCCTATCGAAAGGCTAAGACGGTGTCGCTCACAGAGGACTTTGTACCGTGGAATTTAATGAACCAGGTAGTGCAATGTAGTTCAGTTCGAAGCTTTAAGAATCATTTAGATAAATACCTAAGTAAGATGCTGTAATGATTTTAATTTATCTTATATTATTTGTTTTTGTTTTGTTATCTTTTGTCTGTCTGATTTTCATTTATTATTAGTTATATGTCAATTTATTATTTACTATTTACCTGTTTGTTTATTAACTATACCTGTGCATTTATTTATGTATTTTATTTGTTATTTACATTATTATAGTTTTTATTTATTATTTTATTATTAATATGATTTTTTTTCACATCCGATATGGATCAAAAGGTCTCCTGTCGGTATGCTCCGCCTTTGTAATCCTTTGTAATCCTTTGTTCTTGGTTCAACTTCGCCGGTGGCAGGATTCGAAACGCCATCCCCTCGACCTTCGCCGCAAGTAATAACGCCCTAGCCTGCTCAGCCAGCGACCGTTGTATATTTTTAACGTCTATATTACTTTCTTTGATCTAAATAAAATTACCTGATGGCAGCCAGAATAAGCAAACAAGTCAGATGCAACGGGCGAACAGTATGCATTCGCAAAAATATACTAATCTACTTTTGTCACAAGCAATAACTTGTTTTTTCTCGTCTTTCTAGTTTCTCAGGTTTCCCGTAACTAAACAAAATCACCTGACGTCATACATAACAAATGCATCCGACCTACTTATGAACCAGAAAGGTCTCCTGTCGGTATAACCTTCCTTTGTAAAGATTTGTAAAATATTTGAATGTGACTCTTTTGATGCAGAAGAGGCCTTCCACGGGCAAGATTGCCTAACGGCTTCCAGAAAACTGCAAAAGTTTTCAACGGCAATACCATGGTTAAGTGGTACTTCTGTTAGGGAACATATCCATCGTTGCAGTGAAGTCTCTCAAGTAATCAAATCAGGCAGTATGCGGAACACGTGATCACAGGAGCCCCGGATCGAAGCATCGCGACGGTCGGACTTAATTGAAACCTATAACATTTCCATCAAGTATTTGAATTTGTATTCACCAAGTTTGGATATACGCAAACTTGATCTCTTTCAATCTTTCTCTTGAGCTCTGACCCTCTCCCAGGTTAGTCTACATTTATCACTTTATTCTGGCTTGTCAATCTCGATACCAGGCTTTCATTAAGAAAAATAAATATTCAAAATATTTTACCCTAATTAGTATTTAGATTTTCATTCTGTGTGCTACCAGACTATTCTTTTCATCATTATGATGCCTCTTTGGTGAAGCTAGGGTATGACTTGGTTAGTATTGTACTTTCAATACTCGTTCACACTAAACTTACCACACCGGAAGCACTCTCTCTCTTCTCTCTCTCTCTCTCTCTTTCTCTCTCTCCTTCCTCTCTCTCTCTCTCTCTCTCTCTCTCTCTCTCTCTCTCTCTCTCTCTCTCTCTCTCTCTCTCTCTCTCTCTCTCTCTCTCTCTCTCTCTCTCTCTCTCTCCTCTCTCTTTCTCTCTCTTTCTTGAAGGTTAAAGTCGAAGAATTCTTGGGGAATGCAGAGCAAAAGTAACGACCGAGGGGAGGATGAGAGATGAGAGATGGGAATACAGAAGGGAGAGAGGGAGAGGTGTGTGAGGGTGGGAGGGTGGTTTGCAAGGGGATGGAGCGATGAGAAGGGGGTAATGGGTAGTAGAAGGGGGGTGAGGGGAAGGACGAGTGGAAGAGAATGGAGGACGGGGAGAAGAGAAGATGAGGGGTAAAGGAAAGGTTTGACGTGACGGTGGAAGGATGGGAAATGGGTGAGACGTGGGAAAGGGGGAAAAGATGAGAGGGGGAGGGGAAGGAAGAGAGAAAGAGAGGGGAAAACGGAGGGAGAAGGGGGAGAGATAGAAGGCGAAGAGTAAGAGGTGTGTGTAGAGGAGAAGGAAGTTGGCAAGGAGATGAAACGATGGGGAGAGGCTGGGAAGGGTAAAGGGAGAGACGGGTAGGAAGACGTTGGGGAGGGGGAGAGAGGAAGAGAAGGGGAGGCGGAGGGGGAGGAGGAAGGTAGGAGTAGTAACGAGAGGGGAGAAAGGAGGAGGAGGAGTCAGGAGAACCGAGATCAGGAGGCGAAAACCTTCCATACTAATGTGGTTTCCTTTTTATCCTTTTATTACAAAGGAAATCAAATTCAGATAAGTCTTTGATGCCACAAATATTCTATTCTGGCTAAACACCAGGCGATTCTTAGAATTGATATCCATGTGAACAAGTTGCTTAAACACGGCAAAGGAGAGACAGGCTGGGAGTGTTTTTTTTTTTTTTTTGTTTTTTTTTACGTTTCGTCTACGTTGAAAAAAGTCATTAGACAAAACGTCAGGAATAAACGCTTCAGTCCCAGACCATCTTTCCTTTGCCGTGTTTAAGTACCAGGCGATTCTATTCAGCTGAAGAAAATCCCTCCAGATTTCAGATAAAAATGTCTTTGGGTCATTAGAAGAATAACTGCTCGCCGCGAAGAGACAATTACCTTCCCCGGCTTGTTTTATGGCCTCTGCGGAAGGGTGGCACCGTTCGTGGATGCCAAACAATTAGTGTACCACGGGGAAAGTGGGCGAAGGAGGGAGGGGGAGGAGAGAGGGGGAGAGAGGGGAAGGGAGGAGGGAAAAGGGGGAAAAGGAGGGAGCGGAAGGAGGGAGGGGAAGAGAAGGGAAGTGACGAGGGGAAAGGGGCAAAGGAGGGAGGGGGAGAGAGGGGAAGGCGAAGGGGGTAAAGGAGGGAGGGGGAGAGAGGGGAAGGGGAAGGGGGAAGGGGGCGAAGAAGGGAGGGAAGGAGAGAGGGGGGAGAGAGGGGAAGGAGAAGGGGGAAGGAGGGAGGGGGGAGAGGGGAAGGAGAAGGGGGAAGGAGGGAGGGGGAGAGAGGGAAAGGAGAAGGGAGAAGGAGGGAGGGGGTAGAGGGGAGGGGAAGGGGGAAGGAGGGAGGGGGGAGAGAGGGGAAGGGGGGAAGGGGAGAAGGAGGGAGGGGAAGGAGGGAGGTGGGAGAGAAGGGAAGGGGGGAGGGGGAGAGGGGGTGGATCCTTCTACTAAATAAAAGCGAATCTCGCTTCATTACATCTTCCTTTCTTCAGACTCAATTAGTTTTGCCCATAGCGATAAGTTAGGTGTTTTGGTACTTGCTCGCAACGATGTTGGCATGCCTAGTGCTAGACTAAAACTAGAATGCAGACACTATTAAGCCTTCTAAGCTATAAAACCTGCTGTACATTTGTAAAGTTTTGTTATATAACACAAAATGTTTAAGTCAGCTTAAGAAAAAGCTTTGGTAGTTTTGTGGGTTATGTATTTGAGGCGATTAGATAACTCAATGGGTAGAACAGTGAGCTGCTGAGCTAAACATACCCTGTTTCAATCCCTCGTTGATCAACTGAGTATCCAGGTCCCAGTTGTTTAGAATTACCCAATCTTTGGTGGACATGAACTGGAGTTTCGTTTGTTTTAGCTCGCTTTCGTGGGTTCTTAAAAGTCCTATCGGTCTAAAATATTATGTCCATTTTACTTATTTTGCATCTATTTATTTATTTATTCCTTTTACAAATTTCAGATGATTTGATTTAATGGTATTATTTTTTGTTTGCTTTGGGTTAAGAACTATCATAAAATAACCATGATAATAACAATAATGATGGTAATTATAATCTTTGTAATATTTCTTATTAAGGTCAGGTACTTGTCTTTCGGTTAAGAAAAAAAAAAGATCAAAAAGATTTCGAGGCTGAAACATAATGGAATTTAATAATTGGAGGTCATGGGGATGAATAAATTGTCTGCGTAGGGAGACAAACTAATGAATGAATAAATTAGTAGGAAATCAATAAATAAATAAATAGACAAATAAACAAACAAATAGATCGGTTAGATAAACACATTAATAATAAATAGATAGATAAACATGTTGATAAGTAAAAAATAGTTTATTGAGTACATATGTAAATAAAAACAAAGTAAATAATTGAATAATAAAAAATGATAAATAAATAAATAGTCAAAAAATAAATAAATAAATAAATTATGTCCTACCATTACTATTACAAGCCATGGCACATAATCCCCCATGTACAAGAAGGCACTAGCCTTTAGTAATCATGATGATCTCATATTTTCTATCATAAACACCCGACTCAGATAACGCAACACATAACAACCTACATCGGGCCATCGCCCAACAAGTAAGTACCTAATGTCACCAGACAGTTCATTAATCTTTCCTTATACCTACCAAGTTACATTATCGTAACTCCAATACATACTATGTGTCAATCTACGCCACATTCTTTCCTAAGCTTATTTCCACTATATAACGGGCGACTGAGTTCGCTAGAAAGGGAAGCCTAGGGAAGACACTCTCCCTAGACTCGATAGAGAAGACATTTCCTTTGGGAGGTTATATCCCCAAGTTGTAATCCCAGATCATCTGTTAAATAAAGTAAGAAAATCCAGAGGGAGTTTATCTGACCCCGCTAACCCCGTTGTGTAGTCTCAATCTTTTTAATGGCTACAAAAAAAAAATAGATAGAAAACAAATAGATAAATGAACAAATAAAGAAACAAGTATACAAATAATAATATATTAATAAGCAAATAAAGAAATAGAAAAAATAATTAATTATTTAATTAATTAATTAATTAATTAACATATAAGTAAACAAATTAATAAACAAATAAATCTTTAAACACATAAACAAATAACTAGACAAATAAATAGATAAGTAAATAAATGATAAGATAGATAAACAAACAATAAATAATTGAATAATAGATAAAATTATAAATAGATAGGTAAAGAATGTATACATAAATGAATAAATTTGTCTATCAATAAAAGACACATCAGAACTAGAGCAAGAACATTTACTTTTTTCATGGTGCAGATATCCCAATTCATAAAAAAAAGATCAAACGTAAGCAGGTTACAGTAATCGAGATTTTACCACAGACAGAAAAAAAATAAGAGAAAAAGAAAACTTAGCAGTAGGCAATGAAAAAGTTGCTGACAAAGTTGTCTCTTCTAATTTTCAATTTCAACTGGATGGCCACCTGGGCACTATCTAGTAAAAACCTTTTTTCACTGTTTTTCCTTTCCCGGGAATTGAACAGTTAATTTGATGTTGGATTTCCCTTAACGTTCTTCCTGTTCTAGTTTCTCGTTTATTCCTTATCCAATTCATAGTCTCTCTCACGTTCTCACTCTCTAACTTTTCCACTTCTAACCTCACTATTGTCATTGTTTTCCTACTCTATCACTTAATCTTAGTCTTACGCATTCTCTCACTTTAATTTTCTCACTTTTTTCGCAACAATTTTTTCACTCTTTACACTCTTACTCTTTCTCTCTCTCACTATCATCAGTTTCTTTCACTCTCACAATCTTCTCTTCTCAGTTACTCTCACTTGTTCACACTTATGTTCACAATCTCACTATTACCCCCACACACTATCACATCATCACTTAGTCCTTATGTCTGCATGTCTCTCTCTCTCTCTCTCTCTCTCTCTCTCTCTCTCTCTCTCTCTCTCTCTCTCTCTCTCTCTCTCTCTCTCTCTCTCTCCGCCTCTCTCTCTCTCTTTCTCTCCGCCTCTCTCTCTCTCTTTCTCTCCGCCTCTCTCTCTCTCTTTCTCTCCGCCTCTCTCTCTCTCTTTCTCTCCGCCTCTCTCTCTCTCTTTCTCTCCGCCTCTCTCTCTCTCTCTCTCTCTCTCTCTCTCTCTCTCTCTCTCTCTCTCTCTCTCTCTCTCTCTCTCTCTCTCTCTCTCTCTCTCTCTGTCTCTCTCTCTCCCTCTCTGTCTCTTTCTCTCTCTCACTATATCTCTTTCTATCTCTCTTTCACTATCTTTCTCTCCCTCCCTCCTTCTCTCTCTCTCCTCTCCACTACTCTGTGTTTCCATGTGTATGTGTTGTCTATGTACATACTAGTGTACATATATGTCTATAAGTACACTTGTGTCTAAGCATGTGTATGTTCATGTGTGTTTATTTTGTGTCAGGATGGTTATGTTGCTTTTTGTGTACATGTGTGTGCACACGTATTGCAAGTCTCTGTAAACATATATCTACACACATATAGAACACAGATATTTACACCCAAGCTAGAATTTAAACCACCGTATTTCTAGTACAACCTATTCAGTGCAAAGTTAGATAAACGAAATAGAATTCGACCAGAGAACATTTTGGCGAACATGAACACAACACAGGAAATTTAGTTATCAAGTGAACAGCGTGATTGTTCATCATCTTTGGTGTTATCGATGCAATATGTATCCAGCTTTGTTGGTCTATTGTTTCAGGTTTCGGTCAATTCTTTGTTCAGTGGAAAATACGAGGGCTGAAATAATCGTGGACGAAATCGAATTGCATAAGCTTGATAGCAACAAAACATATTAATGTTTATATATAGTGCATATTATTTCCTATGTTTAGATATAGATAGTAAAAATGAAAATATCATAATGTGTTGTATGTTGGTAGAATGTTGGTTTTAACTTGTTATAACTGATAACATAACATCTTATATCTTATATACATACATACATACAGAGTAAAAATTAAAATATTGTAATGTGCTGTATGTTGGTAGAGTGTTGGTTTTAACTTGTTATAAATGATAACATAACATCTTATATCTTATATACATACATATATACATACGTACGTGCATACATATATACATACTATACATACATACATATATACGTAATGCATTTACATGTATATATACACATACATACATACATACATACACATACACACACATATATACGTATTCACACACACACACGTACACACACATATACACGTACACACACATTTACACACACATACATATATATAGTTTGAACACTACTAATTTGTAATCTCAACATTTGAGCTGCCAAAAAACGAGACAGTAATAATAGCAGGTAAAGAAAATAGTGATAAAAGCATAATTAATGAAAAATTAAAAGATAAATTGAAATTCGTGTCGTTATCATTACATGCGGCTTTTACGAGTGACTATTTCACGGAAGGTCATGAGCGCTTATTGACAATGTTGGGCAGAGCCACAGAATGATGTCATCAGTTTTTCATCCCACGGGATCTACCAGTGACCATCCAAACGCAAAACAGCTTTGTTAGAAAATAGTTCCATTAAGCCACATATATCACACAGTCACAAAC
>NC_134777.1:14538734-14541234 GCF_046742065.1 Oratosquilla oratoria
AAGAGAACGAAAGAGAAAGAAAAAGCGGAAAAGAGAGAAGGAAAGGAAGAAAGAAAGAAAAAGAAAGGGAACAGCAAAAAAAGAGAAAGAGAGGAAGTAAAACATAAAAAAGAGAAAAAGATAAAGAGAAAGAGAGTAAAAGACGGATAGCCGGGGGTAGGGAGAGGGATAAAAGAGTACCATTTTCTAGAGAAGAGAGCATTATGAGCAAGATTCCTTGACATTGAACTTCAATACAAAGCAAGCTATACGTGGGCCTCTGTGTTCTTTCCCCCCTTGTTCATGTACGAACTATAGAGAGCATTTTGACCCAGTTTACCTTTATTACCCCTTTCCTTCTTCTTCTTTCCTCTCTTCTCCTCCTCGACAGCCCTTCCCCCCTCCACCTTCTCTTTCCTCTTCTCTTCTCTCTTCTCTTCTCCCCTCTTCCTTCATCTCCTCCCTTCTACTCTACTTTACTCAAACTCTTCTAACCCATAATTTTTTATTCCTTTATATTGTCGTCCTCCTCCTCCTCTTCCTCCTCCTCCTCCTCCTCTTCATGCGTTCCCCCTCCTCTTATCTTCTCTCCTGTATACTAGGGATCATATTCCTTCCCTTCCCCTCCTCCCCCTTTCTCCATATCCTCCTCCTCTTCTTCCTCTCCATCTCTTCCATCTCCTCCTCCTCCTTCTTCTTCCCCTCCTCTTATCCCCTCTTATACATACAAAGGCCCTTATACTCCTCCTCCTCCTTCTCCTCCTCCTCCTCCTCCATCTTCTACTAATCATGATTCCTCTCCATCCTTTCATAATATACTTCCTCCTACACTTTCTCTTTCATCTTTTCTTCCTCCTCCTTCACTTTCTCTTTCTTCTTCCCTTCCTCCTCCTTCCCTTTCTCCTCCTTCTTCTTTTCTTTCCCCTCCTTCACTTTCTCCTTCTTCTTCTTCCCTTCCTCCTTCTTCACTTTCTCCTCCTTCTTCTTTTCCTCCTTCTTCATTCTCTCCCCCACAACCTCTTCCTCCACCTTCCTCTTCGTCTGGTTGTCTTCCTTATACGTGTTTTCCTTCTCCCTCTCTTTCACATTTTCCTCCTCTTTTTTCTCTTTTCCTCCTTTTCCTCCTCTTCCTCCAGCAGCTTTTTCTCTTCATTTATTTTCTTCACTTTTCTTCCTCCCCTTCCCTCTTCCTCACTCTTCCTCCTCCACATCTCCTCTTTCACAACCTTCTTCATTTTCTTTTTGTATTAAACATCTTTCCTTTCTCCCTCTTCTTTCTTCTCCTCCTCCACCTTTTCCTTCACCTCCTCCTCCTCCTAATCTTGCTTCTCATCTTTCATGCCCTCTTTCTTCTCCTTCTCCTCCTCCTCCTCCACTTCTTAACTCTCATCCTCCATATCCTCCTTCTCTTTCTTCTCATTCTTCTCATCCACCATCTTCTCTTTCTCTTCCTCTTCCTTCCTTTCTCCCTGTTATCATCCATCTCTTTCATCTACTCCTTCATCTCCTCCTTCATCTCCTCCTCATCCTCCTTCTTCTCACGCATAATCTCATCTTTCTCTTCCTCCTCTTTCTCTTTTCCTTACTCCTCCTTCTCTTTATTTTTTATCAACCATCTCCTCTTTCTTCTCCTTCTTTCCTTCTCTCTCCTCCTTCTCCTCCCCTCCTCCCCCATTTCCTCCTCTCCTTCCTCCACCCATCCTTTACACTCCATCAAGAGCCCTCCACACCTCCTGACCTTCTGGCTCATGGAGTCGGTCCTCCGGCCCTCACTCGAGACTCTCCACTTTGAGCCACAGTAATCGAGGGAGTGAGGGAGTGAGGGAGAGAGGGAGTGAGTGAGAGAGAGAGAGAGAGAGAGAGAGTGAGAGAGAGAGAGAGAGAGAGAGAGAGAGAGAGAGAGAGAGAGAGAGAGAGAGAGAGAGAGAGAGAGAGAGAGAGAGAGAGAGAGAGAGAGAGAGAGAGAGAGAGAGAGAGAGAGAGAGAGAGAGAGAGAGAGAGGATGGAAGAGAGGAGAGAGAGCGAAAAATATATGTATATGTATATGTATATATATATATATATAAATATATATATATATATATATATACACGGAAGAGAGAGAGGGCGGAAGAAAGAGAATGGAAGAGAGATCTATTGAGAGTGAGAAAGCGAGAGAGTGAGAGTGAGAAAGTGAGAGAGTGAGATTGTGAGAGAATGAAAGTGAGGAAATGAAAGAGTGAGAGAGTGAGAGAATGAGTGAAATACTGATTAATGTAATAAGTGAGAGTGAACGACCAAGTAGGAGAGGTTTATTAAATACATTCACAGACATACGTACACACACACACGCTCACATATACGCACACACAAACACACACACACGCTCACACATACGCACACACAAACACACACACACACACGCACACACACATACACACACACACACACACACACACACACACACACACACACACACACACACACACACACACACACACACAAACCAAAAGAAAAGAAAATCATAAAATGAGACAGATAA
>NC_134777.1:14546234-14556234 GCF_046742065.1 Oratosquilla oratoria
GATACCTAAAGGAGGTCATCGACTGAAGAGGGGGAAGGAAGAACGGGACGATAAATGAGAGGAGGGGAGGAGAAGTAGAGAAGAAGAATAGAAGAGGGGAGGAGAAGAAGATGATAAGAAGAGGTGAAGAAGATGAGAGGAAGGGAGAAGAAGAAGAGGAGGGGAGGAGGAGAAGAGGAGCAGAGGGGAAAAAGAGGATAGGAGGGGAGGAGAAGAAGAGGAGAAGCAGTGGAGAGGAGAGGAGGAGAAGAGGAGGAGAGGAGGGAGGAGAAGAAGAGGAGAAAGAGATGAGAGGAGGGGAGAGAGGAAGAGAAGATGATGAGGGAAGGAGAAGAAGAGCGAAGAAGAAGAGAATAAGAGGATAAGAAGAGGAGAAAGAGATGAGAGGAGGGGAGAGTGGAAGAGAAGATGATGAGGGAAGGAGAAGAAGAGCAAAGAAGAAGAGAATAAAATTATAGGAAGGGAGGAGAAGAAGAAGAAAGGAGGGGAGGAGAAGAAGAGGAGAAAGAGATGAGGGGAGAGAAGAAGAGAAGATGAGAAGGGAAGGAGAAGAAGAACAAAGAAGGAGAGAATAAGAGGAGAGGAGTGGAGGAGAAGGAGAGGAGAAGAAGATGAGGTGAATGATAGGATAACATGGAAGGAGAAGAAGAGAAGAAGAAGAAAAGTAGAGGAGAGGAGGGGAGGAGACGAAGAGGAGAGGAGGTGAGGAGAAGAAGAGGAGAAGAAATGAGGGGAGGAGAAGAAGGAGAGGAGAAGAAGAGGAGAGGAGGGAAGGAAAGGAAGAGGAGAAAGAGAGGAGATGGTTGGAGGAGAAGAAAAGGAGAAGAGAAGAGGAAGGGATGAGAAGAGGAGAATAAGAAGAGAGGAGGGAAGGAGAAGAAGAGGAAAAAATAGATGATGGGAATAGAAGAAGAGAAGAAAGAGAGGAGAAGATGGGAGGAGAAGAAAAGGAGAAGGAGAAGAGAGGAGGGGGAAAGGAGAAGAGAAGTAGAGGAGAGGAGGGTAGGAGAAGAAGAGGAGAAAGATGGGAGAAGAAGGTAGGAGAAGAAAAGGAGAAAATGGGGAGAGGAGATGAGAAGAAGAAAAGGAGAAGAAGAGGAGAGGAGGGGAGGAGAGGAAGAAGAGAAGAAAAGAAGAGGAACAAGGGAAATTGATGGAATGGGTTCTGCAACAAATATATTGCACGTTTGAAAGGAACGGTGGTATGTTGCATATTGCAGAATGAACAACGAGGAGCAACATCAAAGACGAACTAAGGGACTCCAGAGGTGTGAGTGAGGAAGACTGAGAAAAAGGAAAGTAGTTCTGAGAACGACAAAGCTAAGAAATATTGAGAGACGGACTTGGGTCCTTTTGGATCTTGTCACTGGGATTTTATTTGACTCGGACTAAAATAAATAAATAATAAATAAATAAATAAATAAATAAATAAATAAATTAATTAATTAATTAATAATAAATGAATAAATAAATAAATAAATTATAAATAATGATAAATAGAGAAAGAAAAAACAAAAATAAAATAAATGGAAGAGGATAAAATGAAACAAAATATATAAGAAAATGAAATAAAATTAAATAGAGTAAAATGTAATAGAATGTAATGCAATGAAATAAATAAAATAAAACAGAAAAAATATAATAACAAATTGAAATAAGATCAAATAAGATAAAAAAATAAAATTCAATATTATCGGATAATATAAAGTACAACGAAACAAACTAGAATAATATAATGTAAAATAAAATAAGATAAAGCAAAATATAATGAAATTAGATAAAAATAGTAATTTTTCAGCCAGAATAATTGCATCTCAAATATATATATATATGTATATGTATATATATATATATATATATATATATATATATATATATATGTGTGTTTATATATAATATAAAAGCAAATCGATGTATTGTCATAAGGTTGAATATTAATATGGTATCTACCCAGCCTACTAAGGGAGGAATTACAGAAGGTTTAGCCAAGAACTTCATAATATCTTATCATTTGCGAGTAAATACTAATTCAACCTGTCACCAAGGTAAAACTTTGAATAAAATATTATAAAGGCGAGGAGAAAAAAAAATAATATTACATTTTTTTTTCTTTCTTTCTTGCTCTTTCTTAATTGATTTTGTTTTTCAGCTTTGACGAGCTTCTGGAAGACTTAATATTTATACTAAATCTATTGACCCTTCAGGTGCCTATATCTCAATTGAGACATTTAACCACATATTCTGGGTGACACTAAGTGGCTTTATTTAGCTCAGAAAGTATTTTTGGCCCATCACCCACAAGGAGATAAAAAAAAAAAAAAAAAAAAAAAAATCTGGATGAGTATGGGATGGGTGAAGCACGGATGGATGACTTGGCTGGACATCCCATTTATGAAGTAATAAAGACCTATTGATATATAATTGTATATATGCCTGTACGAGTATGTATGTATGTATGTGCTTATAAGAACACGGGTACGTGTGTTCACTTATGCAAAGTAGACCACTTGGAAAAAGAAACTAACGAAACAGCGCTTTCGTATATTACATCTTCAGTGCAAAAGTACATGCATTGCATGTATGTATATATGTATGTATGTATGTGGCAACAATTCTGAATGTCTTTGAGGTCTTCGTGGTTTGTGGGCCACAGGTTAAAGTTGAAGACATGATATCATAATATATTTTTTTCTTTTGGGGAATCCTTAGGAGAAACGAAAAAGTGAAAAGCAGAACAGAACAGTTGACCAAAAGAAATAAAATAAAAGAGGTGAAGAAATGGAGGGAGAACAATACGAGTAAGACCACTGAATGTAATGGACACAATGAGAGATTTTTAGGCACTTAGGAAACCAGTGAAGAGTTCGTGAAATTTCGAGAAGAAGAAAAAATCTTGTAAAGAAGAAGATTCTCAAAAAAAAAAAAAAAAAAAGGGAAGCATAAGAAAGGACATACATTGAAAATAGGACTTTTTAAAAAGGACACACCTTAAGAAAACGCAGAACTCTTGTAGCAAAGAAAGGCAAGTCCAAGGGAAGAGAAATTCTTCGAAGAAATAGGGAATACTTCGCGGAAAGGTAACGTAGTGAGCTCGGAAGAGGAATGTACCCGAAGAGAAACTGCAAGACTGGAGAGAAGGAAGAATGCAATGGAATACAAAGAGGGACAGAGCCAGAGGGAAAGCCTCTGGTAGACGAAGAAGAACAAACTAGAGGACTCTTGTTTGTTTACTGGAGTTTTTCTAACTTGTGAGTAACCAACTCTTAGGGAAGACTCTATGTCAAGGTGAGTTTTCTTCTGTCACACACAGATAGATGGTGTGGTGGTACCGTGCTCGACCGCTAACTCCGATATCTTAGTGAGTCTCGCCAAGGAATAAAAAGTTCAACATCGCTAAATTGCGATCCGGATCACCGACCATGATCGGAAAAGAGATGTAAGTGTATATATATATATATATGTGTGTGTGTGTGTGTGTGTGTGTGTGTGTGTGTGTGTGTGTGTGTGTGTGTGTGTGTGTGTGTGTGTGTGTGTGTGTGTGTGTGTGTGTGTGTGTGTGTGTGTGTGTGTGTGTGTGTATGTGTTTGTATGTTTGTGTGTGTGTGTGTGTGTGTGAATTCATAGCCATAGATCGGTCGGTATACGAGCTCTGTGCTCTCATCTTTTAAGGTGATTGCTATTGATCACGAGTCCAACACGTAACCCAAGACCTTATCAAATCACAAATTTGGCCTGTTTTTATACAGGTATTCCTTGAAATGTCTTGGTGGATATACAAAAGGCTATAGGATATATATATTTGTGTATGTAGTGGAATATGTTAGGCTTTGTTTGTTTGTTTGTGTGTGTGTGTAATATGTTAGACTTTGTTTGTTTGTTTGTTTGTGTGTGTGTGTGTGTGTGTGTGTGTGTGTGTGTGTGTGTGTGTGTGTGTGTGTGTGTGTGTGTGTGTGTGTGTGTGTGTGTGTGTGTGTGTGTTCACATTAGTCTTTGGATCACGTGCCGGTCTTGTGATCGACAGCTATTTCACTCCCGGAAGAGAGCTCAGAGCTCGTATGACCGATCGATGGGTAATGCTGTGACCTTACATGCACACACACACCCAACTCCCCACCCACGAGAGTTGGAGTAACGACTCGAAGCGCGGCGATACTGAAATTATTCAGCCCTGGGTAGGATTCGAACCCAGACTGCCGTAGTGACACTCGGGGTTCGAACCCTGCCCAGGGCTGAAATAATTTCAGTAGTGTGTGTCTGTGTGTGTGTGTGTGTGTGTGTGTGTGTGTATTGTCAGCATATAGTATCAGGTAAACCCGACAGAATACAAACATATGCACATATGGAGCCGTGCAACCATTACCCAGTTTTGTGTCTCCCCAGGGGTGTGAGCTCTGGTCTCACTGGCTGAGACGAGTGGGTCACTGCTGGGTCATCAGGGACTCTAGGAGACTCACGTCGAAAGAACACTTCTAGAGGAAGAAGACAAACCAGCGAAAGAGAACGGACTTCGAAAGAAGAACACCTAGAGAGCTCTAGGAAAGAAGAGAATCATAGAGAGAGAGAGGGAGAGAGAAAGAGAGAGACAGAGAGACCTCAGAGAGAAAGAGAGAGAGAGAGAGAGAGAGAGAGAGAGAGAGAGAGAGAGAGAGAGAGAGAGAGAGAGAGAGAGAGAGAGAGAGAGAGAGAGAGAGAGAGAGAGAGAGAGAAGGGGGGGTGGAGAGCCAATACTGTAGAAGACCTTCTAGCTCACTATAAACCATCTAGTTTTAGGACAAGACTCTCTTAGAAAGAACCTGTTCAGAGAAAAAAGATGGACTTCGGAGAAAGGAGAAAAAAGGAGAGATTTTGAAAAAAGAGAGGAGTTCGAGGAAGGAGAAGAATGACTTGGAAGGAGTGAAAGCGAGTTCAAG
The DNA here is from genome assembly GCF_046742065.1 of Oratosquilla oratoria. Lineage (NCBI taxonomy): Eukaryota > Metazoa > Arthropoda > Malacostraca > Stomatopoda > Squillidae > Oratosquilla > Oratosquilla oratoria. Next base: position 14,551,145 of record NC_134777.1, read on the forward strand.
TAATTAACCTTTTCCCTGATGACAACCTTTTAAAGATTTTTTTCTGGCTTGGCCCAAAGATCTTAGTCTTTTGATGAAAAAACTTCTGGCTGAAGAATCTGAGGTTGCAGTCATATTGCGAAAACATACGATCATCTTCTTCAGCTCCATGGTGGATCTAGCGGATTTTATTATTGTAAATTTCCGGCGAATTTTTCTTTACCTGAGAATGTTAGTACCATTATCTTCTATTATCAGCTTTAGTAATAACTAAGTCATAATGAAAAAATTCTATCTATATCTATACACTAAAGGGTTTTTCCTCCTTACCAGGGAGGTAGCCATTTCATTACCATCTATCAACTTTTCCTCAATCTCATCTTTGTTCTTCATGGATGATGATGGTTCATTCCTGTATCCCATCCACTGACCTGGATCAGAAGCAATGCAGCAAGATATAGCAAACCCACAGCAAGTCCTCTTCAATTAACGCATTCAACTCCGATGACAGGATGTCTTGTCATTTGGTCAAATAAAAAAAAAATCATAAAACACCAAAATGTTTGATCAAACACCAGAAAAATATGACGTCAGTCCTCGAGGACTGACGTCATATTTTTCTGGTGTTTGATCAAACATTTTGGTGTTTTATGATTTTTTGTTTTATTTGACCAAATGACAAGACATCTTGTCATCGGAGTTGAATGGGTTAATCGGTGACACCCCATTCCTCTCCGCCCCCTCGTACAGAAAAACAACAGACGTTGAGAAATCCCTTTGGGCTGCGTCAAAATATCACTTACACATGACCACTCCCTAACCCCACAATCCCTCACACACTCCCATCCTTGCATCATAGTATTATCTATACACATCCACTCACCCCTGTATCCTACCTTTTCTCTTCCCTGCTCAACAGACATCCACCTCCTCCTCAACACCCCTTTCAGCCTCCTTCTTTTCCTAAACACGGTTTCATCATCAACTCTCCACTACGATTTTTAGCTGGCACTCCACACTTGCCAACGACTTCTTCTACTGGTTCCTCTACTACTGAGATCTCCCAAACGCTCTTCTCACTACGAGGCTCATATGCACTTACAAATACCTACATCTCACTTCCCAGTTTCACCTTCATCCATTTTAACCTTGAAGAAACCTCCATCCACTCCACCACACAATTACCTATCTCCTCACTTACTAGTATTGCCACCCCTTCCCTTCCTTGTCCTCTCCTTATGTCCGACACCCTCACCACTACACTGCCAAGCTTAAACACACCCCTCCCTTTCAAATTCTTTCATTCAATGCCAACACATCCATCCTACTTGTCACCACCATACCGCCTATCTCTTTACTTTTACTCCCATCTGTACCGCACCTACGCACATTAAAAGACCCAAACCTTAGGGTTCTGGTTGGAAAACTCCCAGACTATCTTATGCCTTGACTTGTAGGAATTTACCCTTTAGACTTATAGACAGCAGGATACCTAGTCCCATCCTCCATCCCATTTTAGTCGTCTTTTACGACCTGAGTGGGAAACTCTGTGGCAGTATTCTTTCCTCCCCTACCACAGGGATAGGCGGAAATTAAATATATTCAGAGAAATGGTATAGGGCAGTAACAAAGGTAGGGGGACAGTATAACGGAAAGACAGTCCCAGTGCAATACAGTAGCATAATTTTGCTATGAGCAGATATTTCCTCTAATTCAGACAAAATGAAATGTGGCTCTGATCGGTAGGGGCACCCAATATGGACACTAAAATGTCAGCAGCTTACTACTGAGCAGATATTCACCGCAGAATAACATACAGTCAATACTCCATACGGGGATTTTGGAATTTCGAAATTGTATTATTTTGTTCCCGCCACATCGTGTGTGAGATGTCAGAACCTGTGTGTTCTTTGTCCTACGGGACTGTTTTTTTTTTTTGTTTTTTGTTTTTTGTCAACTTGATTCGCGTGGATACTTCAGTCTATACTTTATGCCATATGGTACACATTTCTCCTGCCTTTTTCATGTTGTTTTTGTAGCTGTAGTTGTAGTTGTTGTCGGTGTTATTATTGTTTCTGTTGTTGTTGTTGTTGTTGATATTGCTGTTATTGTTGTTACTATTTTTCTTGATATTGCTGCTGTTGTTGTTATTGTTGCTGTTGTTGTTGTTGTTGTTGTTGTTGTTGCTCATGTTGTTCTTCTTAATATTCTTGTTGGTGTTCTTTTTGCTGATGTTACTGTTGTTGTTATCTTTGTTGTTTTTATGTTTGTTGTTGTTATCTTTGTTGTTATCAATATCGTTGTCGTTGTCATCATCATCACATGCAGCCACATTAAATCTCGTGCAGGACATCTTCTTCAAACTTGTTCTAATCTGAATGATCATGTCATTTTCCTTCAACTAGCTCCGGCAGAAATTCTGATCTTGTCTCTATTTTCCCTCTCTCTATCTCTCTATTTATCTCTCTGTCTTTCTCTCTCTCTCTCTCTCTCTTTTCCTTCCTTCTTCATCTTAAGCCAACCACTCTGAGAGTTTGGTAATCCATCTATTGTTCATTCATTAGTACACCCCCCACCCTTTTTAATGGTTTTGAATATGTCCTCTACTATTCTCAAATTCAGATTATAGTGTTCCTATCTTGTGATTTGATTTTTTTTCCTTCTCTGACACCGTCCAAGATATTTCGAAAATGTTCAGAAAGCACTTTTTCTTATGCTAGAATACTTGACAAAGGTTCTCACAATACGCTATACGAGGAAGAAGAAGAAAATATTGGGTCAATACACCAGGAGGAGATTAGCGCTAGAACAGAAACATTTATCTTTATACAACATTGGACAGTGATAAGAGTGTCACTCGCCGAGACTCGAACCCGAGCTAACATCATTGCAAGGCAAGGCTGATAACCATATATGTTAAAGAACCAAAACGGAAGGAAAATAAACTTAAGCGGATTACCCCCTTTCATAAAGAGATGGATTGTTTTTTACTAACAGCATAACGCTATTTGATTGTTTTTGACACTCGCATGTAGGATTCGAACCCACTGCTCGGCCACCCATAAGATAACCTTCACAATGCCTATTTATTCGTTCGGCCACATCTGTTTAAATTTCATGAACCTGGAGACCGTTTGTATAATTACCTTCCTTACGTGATGGGACTTTTGTCATTATTTTTACTCCAGTCAGTTGATTCTTACCTCTGTTCCCTCCCCTCGATCGTAAATAAATAGAAAATAAAGAAATACATTGATTCTTACCTCTGTTCCCTCCCCTCGATTGTAAATAAATAGAAAATAAATAAATACATTGATTCTTACCTCTGTTCCCTCCCCTCCATTGTAAATAAATAGAAAATAAATAAATAGATAAATAAATAAATAGATAAATAGGTATATCAATAAATATGAAAATAAACAAAGTAAATGAAAAAAACAAAGACGAATAAGTAAACAGATTGATAAATAGATAAATAAACACATAAACATACAAATTAATAAAAAAAAAACATACGAGTGTAAGTAAATCGATGAATAAATACACAAATAAATGAATAGACAATTGAATAAGTAATTAGGTATATAAAAAAATGAATGCATAAATAAATAGATGAAAAATAGATAAATAATCAATGAATGAATAAACAAATAGATGAATAGATAAATAAAACTTAATATATTAGTAAATAAATAAATAAAAACAAATAAATGAATATCTAAATGAATAGACGAATAAATAGAAAAATAGATGAATAAATAAACAGATAAATAAACAAAAAGATAAATGAATAAACGAATAAATAAAGAAATAAACAGATGAATTATTGTATAAATAAATACGTAATAGATCAATAGATAAATAAATGAATAGATGAATAAACGAATAATAAATATATCAATGATTAAATAAACACATGAGATAGCAAATGAATAACTAAATAAAATTAAGTGAAATAAATCCCAATGAAATCCTTCCTTAACGTGAGTTCATTTTCAATATACCGTAACTACAACCAGGCTGTTGGCTAATGAAAGAAAATATTCAAAGAGAAAGAAAAAATTCTTCCGCTTCAGTTTTGACGAAGAACCTGAAGGCTTTTCAAAATTTCGAAAAGAAGAACAAAGGAGGGAAGGAAGGAAGGGAGGAAGAAAAAATGAAAGACAGAGTAACGGCGTGGAAAAAACGAAATACGAGACAGAGAGAGAGAGAGAGAGAGAGAGTTGGGGGGGGAGAAAGAGAGAGAGAGAGAGAGAGTTGGGACAACAGACAGACAGACAGACAGAGACAGACAAGATAGAAAGTCAGACAGACAGACAGACGAGCAGACAGACACAGACACAGACTGAGAGACACAGATACAGGGACATAGAAATATATTATTTAGTGTTTCTTTAGCAACAAACAGAGACGGACAGGGCAGCAAAAGTAGCTGATCATCATTTATTTGTGTTTGGAGACTAGTCTCCATTCATAAAAGAGTACTGAGGGACTCTCATCTACAGAGATACAGACAGATAGGCAGACAGACCGATAGACAGATACAGACCGACAGGTGAATAGACAGACACATATACATATACACATACATCCACTTACACACACATGCGCACTCACACACACAAACGCACACAAACACACACACACACACACACACACACACACACACACACACACACACACACACAGAGCGAGAGAGAGAGAGAGAGAAACAGATCGCACTGGGACTGCTGGGAAAGCAAAGAAAGGATTGCCGCCGGTGACAAAACAGAGGTAGCACCAAAGAGCCGAGGACTGCCGCGAACAAGACACGGCCTCTGGGAATAACGAAGGGACAAGAGCCCCAAAGAAGACGCAAGAGAAGGAGGAGGTCGTTGGCTAAAAGAGAAAAGAGAGAGAAAGAGAGGAGATATGACGGAGAACCTGGAGATACTGAGGCCAAGTGCGTCGAGAGAAGGTGAGGGTCTTTGGCTATGAGAGAAAAGAGAGAAAGAAAGAGAGGAAGCGAAGTGTGTATGACTGATGGCCGGGAGATAGGGAGGACAGGAGAACAGAGAGAAAAATCTGAGAGAAGGAGAAGTCAAGAGAAAGAGAAAAGAGGAGGAGAAGGT
>NC_134777.1:14583734-14586234 GCF_046742065.1 Oratosquilla oratoria
CTACTCTTCCTCTCACTATCTTCTTCCCTCTTCTCGTAAGCCTCGCCACCTTCTCATCTGGCGTCTTCCTTTTCACCTTTCTTGTCCTTTTTTCCGTCTTCGCCAAAATATACACGGTTTCAGGACGACCTTGAAGTTTTGTATATACAATGAGTAAACACATAATCATGCAGAGACGCACATCTCCACACGCATACACACACACATACATACAACCACACACAAACAAACAAACGAATATCATACGGATCTATCTAACTTCTTTATCATGACGTCACCCTTAACTGAATGGAAGCCACTGACATGAGCGAAGAAGTATCATCAGTGACATGGTTTAACATGTCCGTGACATGGCCATATGTGTTTGCCTTCTGTGTGGTCATCTGGGATATAAATGGATTTGATTAGGAATCTGATTAAATTTTGTGAAATAAATTACATGACGTAAAATTATATATGCTCATATACAGATATATAGATATAGAAATAGACATATAGTTATAGATATAGAAATATATATATAAATATATATATATATGTATATATATATATATATATATATATATATATATATATATATAGAGTACATATATGTATATTTTGCAGTATTTCACAAATGACACTTGAATATAATTTGCAGAAAAACCCCTGTTAAATAAGAAACGTAGTCCGAACGTTTTCGTCTATTTAAGACATCAAAGGATTATAGTAAAAGAGATACGGACAGACAAGGAAAGATGAATCACACAAGCCTGAGAAAATTACCAAAAGTCCTCAGGTTACAGATGGACCAAATATCCGGTTAGGATAACATGTAACAATTTTCTTTGAAATAAAATTATCAAGCCTATACATACCTAAGCTTAGATTGATGTTTTTATCAAAAGTTTGTTTTATGTGGCTTGATTCAATGATGTTCCTTTCAGTAAAGGAATTACAAGGGGTTGTTTTACCGGCATTTTTCCAGTCAATTACATGATCTTGGTCTTGGGGTGTGTATTTAGGTATGGAATGGGTGGGAATAGTTTTTATTTATTTATTTATTTATTCATTTATTTTTCATCTTTTTGGCTACCTCCCTTGTGAAGGTGAAAAAGCCATTAGTATATGTATCTATGTATGTATGTATGTATGTATGTATGTATGTATTATTATTACTATTATTATTACTAGTTTCTATTACTATTATTACTAATATTATAATTATCATTACTATTATTAGTTATCATTATTCTATTACTATTATTATTATCATCATTATTATTACTATTATTACTATTTCTCTTATTATCATTATTATTATCATTCCTATTATCATTATTACTATTATCATTATTACATACATATACCAAAGGCTTTATCCCCCTTACAAGGGAGGTAGCCAAAAAGAAAAAGGCATAAAAACCCTTCCCACCCATTCCATCCCTAATACACTCCACTCCCCTCCACCCTCCCTCTTATCTTGGCACCTAGTAGACGACGGGTCATCCCTGCATCTTGTCCACTGCCCTGGGTCAGAGACAGTGTCGCAAGACAGCACATTCACAGCAAGGTCGCTTCATTAAATCGGCGTCCCCCCCCTAGTATTATAATTTATATTATCATTATCATTAATATCATTATCATTATTATTATTATTATCATTATTATTATTATTATCTATTTTTTTCTTTTGTGTGGGGGCAAATTTCTGTTAGAAATAGTTTAAAAAATTTGTTCAGATTATTTCAGTTGATTTGATATTCATTTAAATTATCTTTATTTTTTAAGGATTTTATTCAGCTGAGGGAAAACCCTCGTCCATTGAACGATAGAAATAACCAGTTGTTACCATTTTAATACCATTGGCAATTTTTATACCATTACTTTTTCGATGCCATTACCATAAGAAATACGAAGACAAATTACGAATTACGATTACGGTTTAAGATAACCGTTTATGATGACGAATTACAATTCCGAACTTAAGCATTTAGCTCATCTTATGCATACGCACGGAGGCCCTTAACGAAAACTTTCTGTATCATTAATTCTTAGGATGTTTTGTCTACCATTTACGACCTCTGAGCTCTTGGATATCGACCAGTAGATATCTAAGGCGATTGCAGATCAATTTCTTGTCAACGATATCATTAATTGAAGAATAAATCTTCTAGACTTCTTGGGTTCCAATGGGAGAGGTCCCAGCTACCTCGTCCACTTTCTGACCTATTACCTGGAGCAGGGCACAGACAGCCTCCAGAGAAGTCTCGTCTCTTCTTTTGAGGAGGACATGAGCACAATAGGCGATTCTCCTTGCTGGTATAAGGTCCTCGAGGCTAAGGTTCGCGATGAAGACGCATATGGCAACAAACCGCTTTCTGCAAGAAATTTTCTTGAGTTCGGATTCAGCCCGTTCTTCGTGGGACAGTTTATCGTTCTCATTAGAGGCTTCTGTTTCTTCCCGTCGTTCAAATAAGCTCTGGCACTTGCTCACCAGACGGGGTTTGAAGACCTCCTT
>NC_134777.1:14591234-14593734 GCF_046742065.1 Oratosquilla oratoria
TCATCCTAATTACTATTATTACTGATGTTATTACTATAATCATTAATATTATCATTATTGTTAATTACTACTATTATTATTATTTGTTATTACTATCATCATTATTACTAATACTATTACCATTATTATTACCATCATTGTTATTACTATTATCATTATTACTATTTCTATTATTACATATATACATACACTAAAGGCTTTTTCCCCCTTACAAGGGAGGTAGCCAAAAAGAAAAAGGCATAAAAACCCTTCCCACCCATTCCATCCCTAATACACTCCACTCCCCTCCACCCTCCCTCTTATCTTGGCACCTAGTGGATGACGAGTCATCCCTGCATCTTGTCCACTGCCCTGGGTCAGAGGCAGTGTCGCAAGACACAGCACATCCACAGCAAGACCGCTTCATTAAATCGGCGACCCCCCCCCCCGAGTATTATCATTTATATTATTATCATTATTATTATTAATATTATTATTATTATTATTATTATTATTATCATTATCATCATTATCATTATTATTATCTATATATTGATACGTGTGTCACGCTTACGTCATCAGTCGTGACGTCACATCTCTTCTTCTGATTGGCTGATCTTCAGTTGTGACGCATGTCTCTTCTTTCTTCTGATTAGCTGGTCCTCAGTCGTGACGTTATCTATATATTAATACGTGTGTCACGCTTACGTCATCAGTCGTGACGTCACATCTCTTCTTGTGATTGGCTGATCTTCAGTTGTGACGTCATGTCTCTTCTTTCTTCTGATTGGCTGGTCCTCAGTCGTGACGTCATATCACTTCTTCTGATTGGCTTGACGTCATGTCTCTTCTTCTGATTGGCTGGTCTTCAGTTGTGAGGTCACGCGCTCCGAGCTGGAACCCCACGATTGGGTTCCTCGGGACCCTACGAGAAAGAGAAAGAGAGAGAGAGAGAGAGAGAGAGAGAGAGAGAGAGAGAGAGAGAGAGAGAGAGAGAGAGAGAGAAAGAGAGAGGCGACGGGAGAATTTGACGACAACGTCGGGGAACTTTGACGACTCCTTTTGGAGACTGAAGACTCCTTCAGGAGATTTTGAAGACTCCTTCGTAAATCCCGTGGAATTTCCACGGGTCCTGCTAGTTATTATTATTTTTACTATTATCATTTATTTTTTTCTTTTGTGTGAGGGCAAATTTCTGTTAAAAATAGTTTAAAAATTTTGTTGCGATGATTTTTGTTGATTTGATATTCATTTAAATAATATCTATTTTTTAAGGATTTTATTCAGCTGAGGGAAAACCCTCGTCCGTTGAACGATAGATATAACCATTTGTTGCCATTTTAATACCATTGGCAATTTTAACACCATTACTTTTTCAATGCCATTACCATAAGAAATGGGAAGACAAATTACGAATTACGATTACGGTTTAAGATAACCGTTTATGATGACGAATTACAATTCCGAACTTAAACTTTAGCTCATTTCATGCATACGCATGGATACCATTAACGAATACTTTCTGTATCATTAATTCTTAGGATGTTTTGGCTACCATTTACGATCTCTCAGCTCCTGGATATCGATCAGAAGATATCTCAGGCGACTGCAGGTCAGTTTTTTGTCAACGATATCATTAATTGAAGAATAAATCTTCTAGACATTTTGGGTTCCAATAGGCGAGGTCCCAGCTACCTCGTCCATTTTCTGACCCATTACCTTGAGCAGGGCACAGACAGCCTCCAGAGAAGTCTCGTCTCTTCTTTTGAGGAGGAACTAAGCACAATAGGCGACTCTCCTTGCTGGTATAAGGTCCTCGAGGCAAAGGTTGGCTATAAAGACGCACAGTGCAACAAACCGTTTTCTACAAGAAATTTTCTTGAGTTCGGATTCTTCCCGTTCTTCGTGGGACAGGTTATCGTTCTCATTAGAGGCTTCTGTTTCTTCCCGTCGTTCAAATAAGCTCTGGCACTTGCTCACCAGACGGGGTTTGAAGACCTCCTTTACTTCTTTGCCCATTCCTTCTGTCAACATTTTCGACAGCTGCGCATAAGTTTGCGAATAAAACTGCTGTCTAGTTGAACATTCGACAATTAAGTCGGCCGCCGTTTCCGCTGTGCCCGGATGGTCGGCAAGGAAGGCCGCGATTTGTAGAGAAATCCTGTCGAAGTTTTTAGGCGACAGTTTGTTCATTAAAGACTTAAAAATCCCCATATCTGAGTCCTGTTTCTCGACATGAATGGGCCTTTCTTCAGCTTGGGTAGGTGCTGCCTACTCCTGTCTCTTATGCCAATTAGCAGGAGTAGGTATGACTCGTGGGGTAATCACCGGAGGTCGGTGCGTCACGTTCCTTTCTTGTTGAGGCTTAGAGACACGTTCAGTGCTCTCGAGGCGTCCTTCTTTGGAATGGGATGGCGCCATCTTCTACTACCTGTTTTGCCAGTTCACAGGCGTAGGTATAACCCGGAGCGCGATCTCATTGGTTCCGCTTACCTATTTTCTTTGCTGTTGAGGATCACAG
>NC_134777.1:14598734-14603734 GCF_046742065.1 Oratosquilla oratoria
ACGATTGGGTTCCTCGGGACCCAACGAGAAAGAGAAAGAGAGAGAGAGAGAGAGAGAGAGAGAGAGAGAGAGAAATAGAGAGAAAGAAAGAGGCGACGGGAGAATTTGACGACAACGTCGTGGGAGTTTGACGACTCCTTTTGGAGACTGAAGACTCCTTCAGGAGATTTTGAAGACTCCTTCGTAAATCCCGTGGAATTTCCACGGGTCCTGCTAGTTATTATTATTACTATTATCATTTATTTTTTTCTTTTGTGTGAGGGCAAATTTCTGTTAAAAATAGTTTTAAAATTTTGTTGCGATGATTTTAGTTGATTTGATATTCATTTAAATTATATTTATTTTTTAAGGATTTTATTCAGCTGAGGGAAAACCCTCGTCCGTTGAACGATAGATATAACCATTTGTTGCCATTTTAATACCATTGGCAATTTTAACACCATTACTTTTTCAATGCCATTACCATAAGAAATGCGAAGACAAATTACGAATTACGATTACGGTTTAAGATAACCGTTTATGATGACGAATTACAATTCCGAACTTAAACTTTAGCTCGTCTCATGCATACGCATGGATACCATTAACGAATACTTTCTGTATTATTAATTCTTAGGATGTTTTGGCTACCATTTACGATCTCTCAGCTCCTGGATATCGATCAGAAGATATCTAAGGCGATTGCAGATCAATTTCTTGTCAACGATATCATTAATTGAAGAATAAATCTTCTAGACATTTTGGGTTCCAATAGGCGAGGTCCCAGCTACCTCGTCCATTTTCTGACCCATTACCTTGAGCAGGGCACAGAAAGCCTCCAGAGAAGTTTCGTCTCTTCTTTTGAGGAGGAACTAAGCACAATATGCGACTCTCCTTGCTGGTATAAGGTCTTCGAGGCAAAGGTTGGCTATAAAGACGCACAGTGCAACAAACCGTTTTCTACAAGAAATTTTCTTGAGTTCGGATTCTTCCCGTTCATCGTGGGACAGGTTATCGTTCTCACTAGAGGCTTCTGTTTCTTCCCGTCGTTCAAATAAGCTCTGGCACTTGCTCACCAGACGGGGTTTGAAGACCTCCTTTACTTCTTTGCCCATTCCTTCTGTCAACATTTTCGACAGCTGCGCATAAGTTTGCGAATAAAACTGCTGTCTAGTTGAACATTCGACAATTAAGTCGGCCGCCGTTTCCGCTCTGCCCGGATGGTCGGCAAGGAAGGCCGCGATTTGTAGAGAAATCCTGTCGAAGTTTTTAGGCGACAGTTTGTTCATTAAAGACTTAAAAATCCCCATATCTGAGTCCTATTTCTCGACATGAATGGGCCTTTCTTCAGCTTGGGTAGGTGCTGCCTACTCCTGTCTCTTATGCCAATTAGCAGGAGTAGGTATGACTCGTGGGGTAATCACCGGAGGTCGGTGCGTCACGTTCCTTTCTTGTTGAGGCTTAGAGACACGTTCAGTGCTCTCGAGGCGTCCTTCTTTGGAATGGGATGGCGCCATCTTCTACTACCTGTTTTGCCAGTTCACAGGCGTAGGTATAACCCGGAGCGCGATCTCATTGGTTCCGCTTACCTATTTTCTTTGCTGTTGAGGATCACAGACTGTCTTAAGCTGCCTCGTGTCTTTGGGAATCCTCTGGGTTTTGTGTGCGTTTGGCCTTCGTCTGCCATCTTGCACCAGGCGCTTTCTGTCCACATGTCCTTTCTTTTCAGGAACTAATGCTTTAGCCTCTTTTTTATTTCTTTTCTTTTTCTTTTCTACCAAAATCCATTCATCTTCTTTTGGCCCATTCGTATTGTCTTCGTCAGTTTTTGTTTTTTCCATATTCTTATATGGTATTCTTTGTTCGTCATATTCAATTTTCTCAGAAGCCAATTTATCATCCTTTATTGTTTCGTTGACATTTTTCATTTTCTCACTATCTTTTTCACCAACAATTTTACTTGTTTTTCTATTCTCTGCTTTACTTTCAGTTACTTCTTTGATTATACTTTCTTCCTTTGCCATTCCCCGATTACTAATTCTTTCTTTTTCAATGACTTCAGTCGTTTTTACTTTGTCATCACTTTCCGTATCATTGCATCGATTCATTTCCTTAAATTTTCCTTCACATTCAAGTTTCTATTTCCCTGTATCATCATACATTGTTTTCCATTTCTTTGTATTTTCATTTTCTTTTTCAATATCACACTCGAGATTTTTCTACTCCTTTTCATGTTCATTTGTCCCATTCCTTACAGTGAGATCTTTCAATATTTTCTTATCAATACATTCTTTTTCTCTTTCAGCACCTTTGCCTACTGTACTAGGCATTCCCCTTTTTCCAGGACTCATTGTTGGGCTTTTCTTTTGCTCATCGAAGAGGAAATCAGCCATGTCTTGAGGAAGCGGAGTCTAGAGGGTTTCAATAGATAAAAGCTTATACTTGAGGACATGGACATATCCACGCCCATCCTCGTTCTTTATGAATACGACCTTTTCGATATATCTTTCTACGAACTCTCCTGAGTTCGTAGAAGACCCGAAGCCGGGAGCCTCGAGAACGATGTCGCCGAACATCTAGTTACCCCAACATACCAAAGCGCCGAAGCCCTTATCCAAGATTCAGTAGACAAAACCGAAGAAGAAAGATAAACTTAAGGACTTTCTCTGAAGACCTGGAAAAATCAATATGTTCTCATTTCCCCCTTTACCCAAAGCTGAATACAGGAACTTATTATGTTGTTGGTTGGCCATAAATCATGACAAAGTACGCCACCATGGCATGGTTATAGCCAAAAACATACACACACACACACAACACACACACACACACACACACACACACACACACACACACACACACACACACACACACACACACACACACACACACACACACACACACGCACACACACACACACATATATATTTATATATATATATATATATTATATGTATGTATATATATGTATATACATATATATAATATGTATATATATATGTATATATATATATATATTATGTATATATTGAGAGCTTGGGAATAAACAAAATAATCGAATCAAGGTCCGTGTTTCCTCCCCTACACATTCAGATTACACTGGGGAACACTCATTTTGTTGCATTTAAAAAAAGACTTTTCTATAGTCAACTTGAGTGTGCTGATTTCAAATCTGAAGTCGGGTTTTGTCTGCAAGCTACAGATTTTATGCAATTTGACATTTTTATTTATCTTTTAAATTTTCGTTATTATAGGAAATTGCAATATCAGCCACAATTCTTTTGTTCACTTGAATCTTAAAACAGTATGAAAGCCATTTCTGTACATTTATTAAGGCAAAAGAAACAGAACATTAACAGAACATCTATCCCAAAGTTAGATTAGCATCCTTCAGAACATCACCACAGCTGATGGAAGCTTATCAATTTCTTTGTGTATTTTTTTCAGGCAGGAATTTGCGTTTGTAACTTTTGCGTTTGTACATTTCATCTGGGCAATTTCGTTTAATGCTCCAGCAGTAGTCAGCCATCATACTTTTGTCCCAGCGCCCTTGGTAGCGTTCTTCCATGATCTTTAGGTCTTGGTGGAATCGTTCTCCTTGTTCGTCACTCACAGCCCCCAGGTTGTCAGGGAACTGATCAAGGTGGCTGTTCAAAAAATGAAGCTTGATGCTCATGTTGCACCCGAGATCACGAAAAGCGAGGAGCATTCTGTTCACAAGTTCACTGTAGTTCTCCGCCTTATTGTTTCCAAGGAAGTTCTGAACGACTGCCACAAAGGATAACCATGCTGCCCTTTCTAAAGCGGTCATCTTAGCAACAAACTGATCATCACGAATTAGGGTTCGAATCTGTGGGCCATCAAACACGCCTGCTTTGATCTTCTCAAATGATAACCCTGGTAAAGCTGTGATGATGTGTTGGAAACATTCACCTTCGGTTTCCAGTGCCTTGACAAATTGTTTCATCAAACCTAATTTGATGTGAAGAGGAGGAAAGATGATCTTACCTCTGTTTACAATTGGGTCTTGTATGATATTTGGCATGCCTGCTTCAAGGGTGTCACGAATAGGCCAGTCCTTCTGGACCCAATGTCTGTCTCGTGCTCGGCTGTCCCACATACAGAGGAAACATGGAAACTTGGTGAAACCTTTCTGTTGTCCAAGAAGAAAGTTGACCATCTTTAAGTCTACACAAATTATCCAATTGTGCTCATGATACTTTAATAAGTCCATGACCATTCTCATATCATCATAGTCTTCCCGCAAATGCACTGAGTGACCGACAGGTACTGCTCCATAAACATTGCCATTATGTAAAAGAACACACTTTAGACTGCGTTTTGAACTGTCTAAAAAGAGTCTCCATTCAGCAGGACTATAGTAAGGTACACCCAGTTCTTTGAGAAGCCCTGGGATGTCATGGCAGTAAACAAACTGTCTGTCTTTTGAAAAGAAGGTCACAAAAAGCTGGTCACGCTTTCTGAAATATGATACTTTAACAGAGTGATCAACAAGATTTCTGCCTTGTAATATTGATGCCAAAAGCTCTGCTGCTTTCTTTGAAAGACCTAAATCCCGCACTAAATCATTCAGTTCAGCCTGGGGAAGAGGCTTAGGGACGGGGAAAGGTTCAGTGTCTGAAGAACAGTCCTCCGATTGTGAACACTTTTCTGACAATTCACTGTCACAACTGTCTTGCTGGCTTGTATCATGTCCAATGTCTTTATCGTCCAATGAAGGCAAGCCTTTGAAAACTGGAACAGGTACTTCTTCAGAGTGCGGAACAGGCCGAATAGCTGAGGGAATGTTCGGATACGTAATCTTATGTCGGTTTTTCTTCCCAACACCCGTTGTGTTTACCATGCAGAAATAACAGTCAGTTACATGGTTGGTGGGTTCGCGCCAAATCATTGGAACTCCAAAAGGCAGACCTTTGCGTTTTCCTTTGGTCCAGTCTCGAAGCATTTCCTCACAATTGTGGCACACAACATGAGGAGCCCATTGGTTGTCTTGATCACCA
>NC_134777.1:14608734-14611234 GCF_046742065.1 Oratosquilla oratoria
CCTCCCCCTTCCTACCTCTCCCCTTGACCTCCCCCTTCCCACCTCTCCCCTTGACCTTCCCCCACATCTCCCTTTGACCTCTCTCCTCCCACCTCTCCCCTTGAACTCTCTCCTCCCACATTTCCTTGACCTCACCCCTTCCCATCTTTCCTTGACCTTCCCCCTCCCACCTTTCCCCATGACCTCCCCATCCCACCTCTGCTTTGACCAAACCCCCCTCACACTTTCCCCTTGAACTCCCCAACTTCCCCTTGACCTCTCCCCTCCCACCTTCCCCTTGACCTCTCCTGTACCACCTTCCCCTTGACCTCTCTCCTCCCACCTTCCCCTTGACCTTCCACCACATCTCCCTTTGACCTCCCTCCTCCCACCTCTCCCCTTGAACTCTCTCCTCCCACATTTCCTTGATCTTCCCATTCCCATCTTTCCTTGACCTTCCCCCTCCCACCTTTCCCCATGACCTCCCCATGCCACCTCTGCTTTGACCAAACCCCCCTCAAACTTTCCCCTTGAGCTCCTCAACTTCTTCTTGACCTCTTCCCTCCCACCTTCCCCTTGAACTCTCCCCTCCTACCTTGACCTCTCATGTACCACCTTCCCCTTGATCTCTCTCCTCCCACCTTCCCCTTGACTTCTCCCTCCCAACTTCCCCTAGACCTCCCCCTCCTATCTCTATCTTGACCTCTCCCTTTCCCACCTCTCCCCTCCTACCTTCCTCTTGATCTCTCCCCTTCCACCTTCCCCGTGACCTCTCCCCTCCCATCATCCCCTTGACCTTCACCTCCAAACTCCCCTTGACCTCCCCCTTCCTACCTCTCCTTTGACCTCCCCTTTCCCATCTCTCCCCTTGACCTCCCCCTTCCCACCTTCCCCTTGACCTCCCCCTCCCACCTCTCCCCTTGACCTCCCACTTTCCCACCTCTCCTCTTGACCTTCCCCCACCTCTCCCCTCCCACCTTCCCCTTGACCTCTCCCATCCCACCTTTCCTTGATCTCTCCCTCCTACCTCTCACCTTGACCTCCCCTCTCCCCTTGACCTCCCCACCTTTCCCATTCCATCTTCCCCTTGACGTCCCTCTCCCAACTCTCTGTTTGACCTCCCTCTCCCACCTCTCCCCTTGACCTCCCCACCTTCCTCTTGACGTCTCCCCTCCCATCTTCCCCTTGACCTCCCCTCCCACCTCTACCTTTGACCTCCCCATTCCCACCTTTCCTCTTGACATACACCTCCCACCTCTCCGTTCCCACCTTCCCCTTGATCTCTCCCTTCCGACCTTCCCCTTGACCTCCCCCTCCACCCTCTCCCCTTGACCTCCCCCTTCTCACGTCTTTATTTTCTTTAAGGTTAAACCTAGAGGTTCAGTTTTTTTTATCTAATCCCTGCTCATGCCTTAAGTTATCTTATGTATTTTCCTCTTGCGAACACCAAATAACTTTGTTCAGCTGAGAGGCAAATTTCTGATAAAAAATAAAAATAAAAATAAATTACGGTCAGATTACTTCAGTTGATGCTTCTTTTTATTATCATTATTATTATTATTATTATTATTATTATTATTATTATTATTATTATTATTATTATTATTATTATTATTATTATTATTATTATTATTATTATTATTATTATTATTATTATTATTATTATTACTACTACTACTACTACTACTAGCAGGACCCGCGGAAATTTCACGGTTATTTAATTTTGAAGTATTACAAAGGAGTCTTCAAACTCTCCCGAACGAGTCTTACAGTCTCCCAAAGGAATCGTCAAAGTCTCCCGACGTTGTCGTCAAATTCTCCCATCGTCTCTCTCTCGAAAGAATGTGATAAATAGGTGAATAAAATCGTCTGTCTTTAGCCAGAATAAAACTACTTCGGTTCCTTTGCACCGTGACGTCATGTCGGACGCGCTGTAAATCTCTTCCGCAAATTTTTAAGATGGTTTTCTCTCTCTTGATTGTTCATATTGTTCCTCAATGCTTGCATTCGTTCAATTCAGTGAAAAAATAATATAGTGAAATAGATCTATTATAAACTTACAACACTTCTATATGAGCAATATTTCTAGTAAAGATAATTCCTTTGCTATGGCCACGATTAGATTAAAACGCTCGAACAATTGCTTTATCCAAGTTGGACATTTCACAGACTCTCTTTAGTGACCTTCCAGCCTACTCACAAGCCAGTGAGACGGTATCGTCATAACAAACTCTACACATGAATCAAGACCTTCGAGATCATCGTATCCGTCATGAGTTTCAGGATATTCAGGAACTTCAAGAACTTCAAGACCTTAGAGATCTTCCAGACCTTCAGGTACTTGAAGAACTTCAACACCCTCAAGATCTAAAAATTCACTACATCTGAAAGATCCACATGATGTAAAAAAAAAAAAAAAATACAAGATCAAAAAGATCTAAAAGATTCACAAGATCTAAGAAACCCAAAAGATCTAAAAGATCCAGAAGACCTAAAAGATCAGCGATATCTAAAGATTCAC
>NC_134777.1:14626234-14638734 GCF_046742065.1 Oratosquilla oratoria
TACGTTCACACAGTCAATCACTCATCCACTTGCTCGAATGCTCTCTCACTTGCTCATTCTCCTGCGTCTCATTGATTTTTGTCTTTTTTATCTATTCTGAATATTTTTTCTTATAGTCTATTTACTTGTTCATTTATTTACCTATTTACTAATTTATTTATTCGTATATTTACTTATTCAATTGCTTATTTATTTACCTATTTATTTATATTTTTCATTCATTTACTATATATTTAGATATATTATTTTTTCTTCTCTCAATCTTCTTCCTTCGACACTCAAACTTCATCCGACATTCATTCCCTGTTTCATTTTCTCTTCCTCTTTCATCTTTTTATTTCGTCTTTGCTTTTCCTCTAAGCACCTCCCATCTCACTCACTCCATCTTTAGTTAATTATCATTTTCATAATCTACCCATCCAGCCAATTAATGTGGACGTTCTAGAACAGCCTTTCTAAGGGAGTTTTTCATTAATGAACGCAGTGAGACGAACGTGTAAACTCGTTCACATTCGCTCTCACGGAAACTGGAGAGAGTGAGTGTGAGCTAGTACTACGTTCTCTCACTAAATTGGCCCTCCACGGAATTGAGAGGTTCTTATATATCTCTCCGTCCCAGTTAATTGCCGTCTCTTTATTTACCATTTCCACCCGTCCACTCAATGAAGCCTTTGTTCTTCCTTTTTGTGTATTAACAACCTCAAGATTAATTGTATTCTTCCGCGCCTAGTGCTCCTGTTCTTTGTTTAGTCCATCTGCCATTATTCATCTCCGTGCCCCTCTGACTCTAGTTTAATCATAATAACATAAGAGCATAAGAATGGGGAATTCAGAAAGAGACCATAAGGCTTACACTAGGCAATTCCATGTCCCTTACAACCTGTCATCCCTATTGATAAATTTATCTAATTTTCTCTTAGAATAATCAATTGTTTCATCGCTCATTTCATTGTTACTAAGTCTATTTCATTTATCAATCACTCTGTTGATAAACTATTTGTTGTCTATTTCCTTCTTATAATTGTTCAATTAATCCAATACTACGTGTCCTGCTCTATTGTCTCAATATGATGACCTTGCCTGTATCTCCCTTAATAAAACTCTAACCATTTGAATACCTTTATTAGATCAACCCACATTCTTTGTCTTTCAAGAGAATGTAAGTTAAGGTTGCTATGCCTAGATTTGTCCAATTTAAATCCAAAACTATGAGTCCTATCCTGCTGTCTTAATATGACAGCCTTGCTTGTATCACCTTTGTTAAAGCCTTTGACCTATTTAAATCTCTATCGGGTTGCACTTATTTTTCTAAGTGTCAATAGACTATTTTCATCTTAATGGCAATATATCACAAGCAAATGAATTAAAGTCTTTGTTATTTAACCTCTTCCGTAATGACACTGTGTAACTGAATAAACGAACTGAGAGGTGATTAAAAAAACAGAAACTTATCAGCCGTGTAGCATTAACTAGTATATAAAAATATATCCCCCCTAAATAAAAAGGGTATAAAAAAGACCTACTTCCCCCTTTTGTACGCTATGAAACCTACACTAAACTCCTACTAACCCAACATCAAAGGCCATTTATTCACTTGATTACCAACAAACACACGAGCGATTCAGCTTTTCGTTAAGTAACGAAAATCCTGGCCGTGGGCGCAATTTCATTTTCCCCTTGCGGACATACATCCCATTTCACGCACCGTGGTATACTCGACGGCCTCAGGTGCCCTCGACGACGGCCGGGACTCGCGTGTGCTTTGCGCAGCCGTCCTGGCAACGCCCCCTCTCTTCACGTAAGCAATACAACAGGTATAGATTCATCCACCTAAAACGTCAGAGCATGAACACTTTAGAGGTTTTGTTATGTCTAGTGACGCACAGCCTTATTCAACTTGAAAGATCTTTTGGGTACGAGAAGTTAAAAATCACGTTGATTTCTTCTGTAGATCTTTAGGAAATGTGTGGTACTTTTAATTTTCTTTTTAAATTCTAGATACGCTATCCTATTCATATAATTCATACACATGAACAAAACCTTTGAGCTACGCTGCAGTTCTCACAACGTCAATATTATTTTCTTTTTTCTGTCGAGTATGTGATACATTTTCCTATTTAGTTTACAGTTCGGTAATCTTCTTGAATATATGAAAAAAATGGTCAGACATAGAAATATATCTATATATCATGAAAATCTCCGAGTGGATCAAACTTTTGTTTATGACTGTACATGATATGTACAACGTACAGTAACTTTTATACAAGTACACGAGAAAAACGTGCACTTCTCTCTCTCTAGCAAGCACGAACCGAACTTTGTCGTGATGAGGTTACCAAAACAACAGACAATTCACCGACTACCTCATCCTTAATGAACCGAACCAAAAACATTGTTTATGATCTCGTGTTTCAACTAGAAATTAATAGAACCAAGCCACTTCAAATTGTTGAAAAGAAGAGATCATAATTTTATAAAGGAGGACTTGGTGCATGAAATTGCCAGAATATCTGCATCTAGATATTGTAAAGTCGTGTTTCATTATTAACTCTCTTGAATATATTCATATCCAAGACAACACCGAGGTACGGAAGGCCATATGATGTAGGTTAATTAATTCTTCTTGGGCCAAGACTCAAAGCAACATACAGAAGAGAGAGACCTAGAGTGACGTCTGAGAGAAGATCTATTATCTTTTTCTTGTTTATCTATACCTACATTCATTTATCATTTCATTTACTTTACTGATTAATTAATTTATTTTGTTATATATTCATTTGTGTATTAATTTATTTATTCAATTATTTATTTATTCATTTAATCATATATTTATCTATTCATCCATATATTTACATATTCATCTACTTATTTATTCAATTCCGGCTCCCGACAAATCATTTCATATATACCTGTGATCCCTTTTCGATAATGATGGAGTTAATACAATATCTCACATCAACGACATGTGTATCATAGGTACACGACACCACAAATAATAATATAAATTAAAACCATAACCTAGACTTTCGAATCCACATATAAATGTCACTAGTAAATTATAGTATCAAATAACGATACCCACTGGATTCACACTAGAGACTCTCTCTGAGCTATTAAAAAATCAGCTTTAGGCTCAACTTAGGAATTTTTCCGTAGAGTGAACGGGTATAAGCTAGCTATTCTAGAGACACAGTAAAACAGTCTAAACACATATGAAACTACGTAAAGGTATCACTGGTGAGAAATATAACAACAAATTTGTAAACCACAACTAACACCACAGCTGGACGAAAGAAAGGGTTGGGTAAATGAAACTATATATTTCGGCTGCTAACTGCAATCCTCTTCAATAGTGCGACAGTACTGTGCTACTGAAGAGGATTGCTGTTAGCAATCGAAACATATAGTTTCGCTTACTCAACTCTTTCGTCCGACTGTGGTGTTTCTTGTGGAACGCAAAGGTATGTTTACATATATTACCAAAATAGATCATAGAAATCAAAGCTAAGATCCGGGTCGGTACGAGTCCTGCAAACTGGAAAAAAAAGAAAAAAATATATATATATATATATATATATATATATATATATATAAATATATATATATATATATATATCTTTATTCAACCACAAACAACTTTTAATTCCATGCCATCGCAATCGAGACTGAAGAATCGCTCGATGGAGACATTTTTGTTGGAAATTGAAACGTGGACGAGCCGAGGATTCGAACCCAGCTGACCCGTAACAAAGTTACAGTGACTTAAACCAATGCGCTATCAAATGCGCTATCAATTGATCGCTGGGAACCATTCAGTGTAGATGTTTATATATATATATATATATATATATATATATATATATATATATATATATATATATATATATATATATATAGAAGAATAAAAAAAGCGTCTGTGTGAACATGATGACCTACTATCCCCCAACTCTGTGAATATGCCCTAAACATCTAATCATAAAAATGCAACACATATATACATTTCTTTCTGTATATAAGCACAGGATTATACAGCATTGCTCCTCGGTAACAAAAATTACTATAAAAACACAAACTAGAAAATAATTATGTGATTTTTAGATTCAACAATCGAGTAAACAGCCATACCTTTAAATTTCTTTCTGGTTTCTCCTCCCCTCTTCCTCATCCTTCTCCCCCTCTTTCTCCTCCTTCTCCCCCTCTTCCTCATCCTTCTCCCCCTCTTTCTCCTCCTTCTCCCCCTCTTCCTCATCCTTCTCCCCCTCTTTCTCTTCCTCTAGTTCCCTCATCATCTCTCTCCCCTCCCTCTCACCCTCCCCTTCACTCCCCTCCCCTTCTCCTTTCCTTCCCGCTCTCCCTTCCCCAACTCTTCCCCTCCCCCTCCATTCTCCCTCCCATCAACGCCCCCTTTATTCTTCCTTCCCCATCCCCTTCAACTCTCTTTCCTCTTTCTCCCTTTCCTCTCCCTGCCCTCACCTTCCACTTTTCGTCTTCTATTTACCTTTCTCCCTCGCTTTCACTCTTTCCCTTTTCCTCTCCTTTCCTTACCAACTCCCTCATAAAAAAATCTCCCTTCCTTGCCCTTCTCACTCACTCCCTCTCCCTTTCCTTTCTCTCCTTCCTATCTCCCTCCCACTCCCCTCACCCTTCCCTCTACTCTCTTCCCCTCTTCCCTCCCCCTCCTCTCCCCCCCTCTCTTCCCCTTCCCTCTTTTCCCCCTTCTCTCT
This sequence comes from Oratosquilla oratoria, assembly GCF_046742065.1. Classification (NCBI taxonomy): domain Eukaryota; kingdom Metazoa; phylum Arthropoda; class Malacostraca; order Stomatopoda; family Squillidae; genus Oratosquilla; species Oratosquilla oratoria. The sequence goes on from NC_134777.1 coordinate 14,630,959, forward strand.
CCTACCTCTCCTCTCTCTTCCCCCTCCCCTCTCCCTCTCCCTCCCCTCTCCCTCCCCCTCTCCCCTCTACTCCCCCTCCCCTGCCCCTCCCCATCCTCTCCTCCCCTTCCCTCTTCTCCCCCTTCTCTCCCCTCTCCTCCCCCTCCCCTCCCCTGCCTCTCCCCCTCCCCTCCCCCTCCCCTCTCCCTTCCATCCACAGCATTAGCCGGTTATCACCTCCATCAACTCTCCCATCAAATCGAGTTGATTGTGGCTCATCTGCCCTTCGATCATCTTCGCTTGTCATCAGCCATGACTTTAACTCCTTCTGGGCCGTGGGGCATTTTTCCTTAAATACAGACGATTTCATTCCTCTCCTAAGCACACCTTCAGAACAAAAGATGTCTTGAGAGCACAATAACATCAGAATGGAGGAGACTGCATGAGACCATAAGGCCTACACTAGGCAGTTCCGTCACCCTTATCATCTGTCAAACCTATCCATAGAGTATCTTCTACTAAGTCTATTCCCTTCGTTAACCTCTCTATTGGTGAACCAGTTCTTGCCTATTTCCTTCTTAAAGGTAAATTTGTCTAATTTATCATATTCATTACTACGAGTCTTAATACGATGACCTTGCCTGCGTTACCTTTGTTAAAACCCTTGACCCATTTGAATACCTCTATTAGGTCATCCCACACTCTTCGTCTTTCTAGAAAGTGTAAGTTAATTGCCTAAGCCTGTGATTGGTACCTTCCCTACCTGAGGATACTTTTCAGTATATTATAACTTCCGTTAGGCGATATTATTCAACGATTTCGCAACTTAAAGATCGTTGGGGTGAGGGAAGGAGAGGAAAGGGGGAAAGGGAGTTAGAGGAATAGGAAAAAAAGGGGAAGTGGAGAGGGAGAGGGAGAGGGAAGGGGCGAGGGGAAAGGGGAAGGATCGGCGTACGGGAGAGGAGGAAGAGGAGAGAGGAGAGAGGGGGATGGGAAAAGGGAGATGAAGAGAGGGGTTGGGGAGAAGAGAGTTAGGGTGGTGGAAGGGAGGGGGAGGAAAGGTGGAAAGAGAGTGGAAAGGGAGGCAGAAGGGAAAAGGAGAGGGGAGGGGGAGGGAAGGTGGAGAGAGGAGGGAAAGGGAGGCGGAGGAGAAAAGGAGAGGGGAGGAGGAAGTGAGAGAGGGAGAGAGGCAAAAGGGAAAGAGTTAGGGGATACGGAGGGGAGAGAGAAGACAGAGAGGAGAGGGGAGAGAGGAGACAAAGGGGACATGGGAGAGGGGAGTGGTTCGGAGGGGAAAGGGGAAACAGAGGGGAAAGGGGAGACGGAGGAGAGAGGGGAAAGGAGGGGATGAGGAGGGAGGAGAGAGGTGGGTAGGTGGACGGAAAAGGGGGTAAGGGAGGGGAGGAGACGGAGATGGTTAGAGTCTGTTGTGAATAACCAATACACACCAGGTGGGACTTCTAATTTAGTTTTTATTTTTACTTATTTGTTTATCTATTTATATTATTATTATTATTATTATCATTATTATTATATTTATCATCATTATCATTTATTATTATTATTATTATTATTATTATCATAATCTATTATTATTATCATTATTATTACTATCATTATTATTTTTATTATCATTATTATCATTACTATTATTATTAATTATTATTATGATTTAATTCTGTCTACCACCAAATAATATTATTCACCTCCATGCCCTTTTACCTTTTACCCCAGGCAGTGGGCGGGATACAGAGATGACCCGGCATCCACGAAAAGCTAAGATGCAAGGGAGTGAAAGGATGGTGGATGGAAGTAAAATGGGTGGGAGTAAAGACGTGCCTTTGATATGGCTACCTCCCTTATAAGGGGGAAAAATCTCTTGATATAAAGATAGACCTCCAAGGAGCTAAACTGCTAGCAAAGGGGATTGTATTGTCTTAAGCCAATCCTGATTGGTACTTTTCGTTTTATTTTAGTTGTTGTCGACCAGTTTCATTAGTTTTCGTTGTGTGAAATTTAGTTTCAAAATAGGATACACTTTCAACATGGCGTTACTGGATCGTGGGGGAGAGGGAAAAGGGGAAGGAGTGGGGAGAGGGTAAAGGGAAAGAAGGGGGAGAGGGAAAAAGGGAAGAAAGGGGGAGAGGGAAAGGGGGGAGTAAGGGGGAGAAGGAAAAGGGGAAGAGGGAAAAGGGGAAGGAGGGGAGGGAGAGGGTAAAGGAGAAGGAGGGAGAGGGAAAAAGGGGAAAAGGGGAAGGGGTTACACAATTACAGAAATTACAAATATGTTTTTTCATTATTACAAATGATCACCTTTTATGAATATTTTCGATTTTCGTTTTCTAGGTTATTTATTTTGAAACGTCTTCAAATAATGTAACTGCAAAGTATGAAAAATATTTAAGGTGTAGATCATTATTAGAGACATAAACACAGATAAACAACAAACAAATAAGCATTAATAAAATAAATAAATCAATCATTCATTACAATACATCAGTCAGCAAAAGAATGAAGAGACTAAAAATATATCAATTGAACTTAGAAAATTTTGAGTTAATCAAACAATCATCCATCTCACACAACCCCGGACATAAACTCTTTTTGTGAAAATAAATCCCTGGGGACGACCAGAGGAAAAATAATAAACTAACAAAAGGTTAATTTAAGTTAATTAGCTTACCTTACCCCCTCCCTCTAGCCCCACTGGCTGAACAAGTTAATTTGGTGTTCGATCAAGTTTAACAAAAGGTTAGAGATCAAATGAGGAGTTTACCTGTGTGCAGGTAACTTAGCTTGGCTTTATCTAAAATTAATATCTCCAGGACTTTCGTATTTTATCAAGCTGATGAAGTTGATAACATTTTTTTTTTACCTGCCAATGATTTGGTGAAAATAAAGTTCCTTTTTACGTTTATCAGGTCAACTTTCGGGTTAGAATCATATCTAGTTACTAAAACATTTGACCCTTAGGTCGCTAAGGACGAAATAATGAATAAAAATAAATGAATAAATAAATAAATATACAAATAAATATATTTGGTATAGCATTTAACCCTTAGGTTGATAAAAATGAAATGTAATATAAGTAATAAAATAGATAAATATAATAGAATGAAGCAAACAAATAAATGAATAACTAAAGGATGTTATTAAATAAATAAACATGCAAATGCACATACATACATACATATATATATATATATATATATATATATATATATATATATATATTTTAAAAATAAAAATATATATGTATATATATATATATATATATATATATCAAGGGAGAGAAAGATGGAGAACGGAGAAAGTATCCCAGAGACAGGGAGTTAGCTGAATGAATGAATGCATGAATCAAACCAGTGCCCACGATAAAGAGCAATTTCCATAAAACCCATACACCACAAACCGTCATGAACTGGCCGCCCAGCCTCTATAAGGGGCCTCACAAACGGGACACTAAAGATGGGTGGAGGGAGAGGGGGGAAAGGGGGAGGGGGAAAGTGGAAAGAGGGGAGAGGGTGAGGGTAGGTGGAGGAGAGGGGGAGGGGGGAGGGAGAGGGGAAAGGGAGGAGAGGGAGGGAGAGAGAGGAGGGGAAGAGGGGAGAGGGTGAGGGTTGTTGAAGGAGAGGGAGAGGGGAGAGGGAGAGAGGAAGGGAGGAGAGGGAGGGAGAGAGGAAGGGAGGAGAGGGAGCGAGAGAGAGAGGAGGGGGCGAGGGGAGAGGGGAAGGGGCGGCGTACCGGAGAGGAGAGGAGGGAAAGGAGTGAGGGAGATGGGGATGTGAGGGAGAGGGGAGAGGGGGGAGATGAAGAGAGGGGAAAGGAAAAGGAGAAGTGGAGTGGCAGAAGGGAGGGTGGAAAGAAGGCGGAGAGAGGATGAGGGGAGAGGGAGGATGAGGGGAGAGGGGCAAGGGGGGTACGGAAGGGGAGATAGAGGGTAGAAGGAGGGGAGAGGTGAGGGAGAAGGGAGGAGGGAGGAGAGAGGGGGAGGCAAAAGTGGGTAAGGGAAGAGGTTGGGAGAGGAGGCGGGGGTGACAGAGGGGGGAGGGAGATGGGGAGGGCAAAGTGAGAAGAGGGTATTGAGGAGAGGGGGAGAAGGGGGAAGCGGTGAGAAAGGGGGAGAAGGAAGGAAGCGTGGGGAGAGGAGGTGGATGAAAGAGGAGGATGAGGGGAAGTGGAGAGGAGAGGGAAGAGGGAGTTGGTTATTAATAGTAAGGAAACGAGATTACATTAAACACAGAATGATGATGTAAATGCAAGGAAATTTGAAAGTGATGAAGGAGGGAATTGGAAGGACAAAGAGATAATTGAGAAACCTAGGGAGGGAAGGAAAGGAGATAGAGAGAAAAGAGGAAGAGATAGTGATGAAGATCCGAATGAAGGGAGAGAGAAAAGAGAAACGACATTTATCTGAGATGATTTGTCTGAGAAAAGAGGAGAGATAGAGTGACCATGGGAGAAAAGAAAATAAGATAAACGAAAATGAGGAGAAGGAAAAACATGATAAAAGACTAACATGAAAAGTAGAAAGAAAAGTAAAATGGAGGACAAAGAGGAAAAAGGGATAGAGGAAAAGAGATGAAAAGGGAAACATGACAAAACAGAAATGAGAAAAGAAGAAACATATGGAAGGGGACGAAAATGAAGAAGAAAGGAGAGAAAGAACAAAACAAAAGAAATAAATACATGAATGAATGAATGAATGGATGAATGAATGAATGAATGAATGAATGAATGGATGAATGAATGAATGAATACATGAATGAATGAATGAATGAATGAATAATCAAATAAATAAATGAATAAATAATCAAATAAGAAAATAAATAAATAATGAATAAATAAATAAATGAATAAATAAATATATGAGTAAATAGATAAACAAATAAATAGACAGATAATTGGATAAATGAATAGATGAATAGGTAAGTAAACTAATAAATAAACAGATAGAATAAAATAAATAGATAAATGAATAAATAAATGGGTCAGTGAATGAGTGAATGAATTAATTATTAGATAAACAAAGGAATGAATAAGTAAATAAATAAAATATCATTAAGAATATTAGTCTCTATCCATAGAAATTATGCGTGCCTCTGGTCCGCGTGGGTTTCATGAAAGTATTGATTGAATAAAACTCATATAGCCTTTACTACATAATGTGGGTAGAGGAAGGATATTACTAAAGAAACAGCTAGCAAAAAAAAAAAAAAAAAAAAACGAATAAAATAGAAATAAGAAGAGAAAGGGAAAGAAGAGAAGGGAGAAGAAAGAATGATAATTAAAAGAAATGAATAATGGAGGTTAATAAGACAGAAGGGTACAAACCAATGGAAGGGAAAGTTCTACGAACAAAAAAGGAGTAATGGAAAAAGATATAATGAGAAAAGGAAATAAAAGAAAGGAAGGATGTCGCGGTCACATGTGAATTACGAGACAGAGAGAGAGAGAGAGAGAGAGAGAGAGAGAGAGAGAGAGAGAGAGAGAGAGAGAGAGAGAGAGAGAGAGAGAGAGAGAGAGAGAGAGAGAGAGAGAGAGAGAGAGAGAGAGAGAGAGAGAGAGAGAGAGAGAGAGAGAGGGAGAGAGAGAGAGAGCGAGCGAGCGAGAGAGAGAGAGAGAGAGAGAGAGAGAGAGAGAGAGAGAGAGAGAGAGAGAGAGAGAGAGAGAGAGAGAGAGAGAGAGAGAGAGAGAGAGAGAGATAGAGAGAGAGAGAGAGATAGAGAGATAGAAAAAAAAGAGAGAGAGAGAGAGAAAGAGAGAGGAGGAAGGCGATAAGAAGAGGCAAGAAACAGAGAAAGAGAACAAAGAGGCGGTTTTGAAAAGTGAACTAGAAAAAAGAGAGAAAAAGACGATGGAAGGAGAGGAGAAGAAAGGATTTGGAATGCCATGACAAACGAGAAATTTGGCGAATAAAAAGAAAAAAAATAGTTAGAAAACAGTGTAAGAACAGAAGAAGAAGAAGAAAGACAAGGACAAAGGGAAGGACATGGTGAGAAAGCAATAAATCAGAGAATGGTTGCAAGAAAGAAGAAGAAAAAAAAAAAAGATAAAAAATATATAAAAAAATAAGTCTAGTGAAGGAGAACGATAGGAAAATGGAAAGATGACAGAGTGGATATAAATTAAATATTTTGAAGAAAAAAAAATACGAGAAAAAAAATAATGGCCCACCATGAACGAATGGTATAAGACATGAAAGGGAGGAGGAGAATCAAGATAACAAGAAAATAGAAGAAGAAGGAAGCGTTGAAAGGAAAGTGGGAAGCGGAGGAGGAGGAGGAGGAAGAAGGTAAAGAAGAGAAGATGAAGATGGTAGACATAGAAGAAGAGAAAGTAGAGGCAGAGCAGAAGAAGAGAAGGCAGAAATTGAGAAGGAAAGCCAAGAGAACAACCCAGAAAGAGAGAAGAAAGAGGGAAGATGAAAAAGAGAGAAAGACGGAAAAGAAGGCGAGATGAATTCGATGAGAAGAGAGACGTGAAGAAAAAAGGAGGAAATGGTAAAGGATGAAGGGAGGAGATGAAGATTCTAGCGAGCGAGGCGGAGAAAGAGAAGGAAAATGAGAAAGAAAAAAAGAGAGAAAGAAGAGGCGAAGGAGGAGAAAATAAAATAAAGAGGGAAGAGAAAGAGGATGAGAAAAAAGAGGAAGCGAAAGAGAAATAGGAGGAAGAATTGGAGGCGATGTACGAAGGGGAGTCAGAGGGCAAAGGAGGAGGAGAATGTGTAGTAGGAGGAGGAGGAAGGGGAAGAGGAGGAGGAGGAAGAGGAGGAGGAGGAGGACGAGGAGGAGGACGAGGAGAAGAAGAGAAGGAAGAGAAGAGAGAAGGAGTAAGAGGAGTAGGAGGGGGGAGAAGGAGGAGGAAGGGGAGGAGGAGGAGGAGGAGGAGGAAGGGGAGGAGGAGGAGGAGGAACAGAATAAAAAGGGGAGATGAAGGAGAGGGAGAAGAGAAGAGACAAGAGAGGGAGGATGAAATAGGAGACGGAGTAGAGGTTGGAGAGTGAGGAGAGGTAGAGAGCCGTGGACGAGAACGAGTAAGAGGTGGAGGACTATAAGCTGGAGGGTGACATGGAGGAATAGTAAGTGAACGAAAAAAAGGATAATAAAAAGGTGAAGAAAAAAGAAGAGAGGGATGGGGGGATAGGAAGAAGAGAAGAAGGAAGAGAAGGAGGAACATGAAGAAGAGGAGGAAGAGGATAAGAGGAGGAAAGGAGGAGGAGAAAAGAGTAAGATAGAGCAGACGGTGCTAACGCAAGAGGAAGTGGAGGAGAAGGAGGCGGTGGTGGAGGAGGTGGTGGAGGAGGTGGAGGAGGAGGTGGAGGAGGTGGAGGAGGTGGAGGAGGAATTAAATAAAGACGATAAGAAGAACGAAAAGAAAGGAAAACATGGAAAATGGAAAGGAAGAGCGTATCAGAGATGCGATTAAGATTAACAGAAGGAGAAGGAGAATAACGACGATAATGAGGTTGAGGGTGAGGATGAGAATGAAGAGAAAGACGAGGAGGAGGAGGAGGAAGAAGAGTAGGAAGAGGAGGAGGAGGAGGAAGAGGAGAAAGAAGAGTAGGAAGAGGAGGGGAAGAAGGCATGGAGGAGGAAAGTAAGAGGAAGAGGAAGAGGAAGACGATTATGATGAGGATGAGGACAATCTTTATGAGAATGAGATTAAGGATAAAGATGAAAATAAAAATCATGCAGAGTCATTAAAAAATAAATTAAATGAGTGAAGAAGAGGAAGGAGAAAGGGTGATGATGAGAATGAGAAGAAAGAAAAGGAGGAGGAGGAGGAGGAGGAGGA
>NC_134777.1:14646234-14676234 GCF_046742065.1 Oratosquilla oratoria
TTCATATATCTGTTTATTTTATCTACACACTCGTTAATTTGTCTCTTTATATATGTTTTTAATTTCTCTTACTTAACCATTTATTCATTTATTTATTTACTTATCTATTTATTCATTTATTCATTTTATCTATCTACTCGTTAATTTGTCTATGTTTTTATTTTTTAATTAACCATTTATTCATTTATAAATTTACTTATATACTTATTAATTTATTTATTCATCTATCTGTTAATTAGATAATTTATTTATCTACCTATTTATTCCTTTATTCATTTGATAAACAGTATCTGACTAATGATGAGATTCGGACAAAATAAAATATTTTTCTCCACCCGTGATACTCTTTCATTCAACGGAGAGACTACCTTGATATAAAAGGAAAACTATATGTACTGAGCCTCGGCACAGTGTCAAATTCAAGTTACAATTCGAAACTGCTGCCACTCTGAGGCAGAAAATGAAACAGCGTTCTGTGAAGGACTGATATACACGTTTACCACTTTGCTTTTGTGTGCATGCGTGTGTGTGTGTGTGTGTGTGTGTGTGTGTGTGTGTGTGTGTGTGTGTGTGTGTGTGTGTGTGTGTGTGTGTGTGTGTGTGTGTGTGTGTGTGTGTGTGTGTGTGTGTGTGTGTGTGTGTGTGTGTGTGTGTGTGTGTGTGTGTGTGTGTGCTAGGAAATAGCTCGGAGGTCGGTAGAGTATTCTAGTAATAGAACTGGTGCAAACCTTGAGCCTGTATGTTAGTATACAAGAGGAGTGGTGGTCTTGGAATACATCTTTTTCTGGCATTTTGGAGAGTGCTTGTATCAAGTGGTGGTGGTGAAGGTAATGATGACAGGTGGAGGTGGCAATGATGATGATGATGATGATGATGATGATGATGATGATGATGATGATGATGATGATGATGATGATGATGATGATGATGATGATGATGATGATGATGATGATGATGATGATGATGATGATGATGATGATGATGATGATGATGATGATGATGATGATGATGATGATGATGATGATGATGATGATGATGATGATGATGATGATGATGATGATGATGATGATGATGATGATGATGATGATGATGATGATGATGATGACGATGACGACGACGACGACGATGAATACAAAATGCAACGACGACGACGACTGCGATGACGGTGATGATGACGACGAAGACGAATGAGGAATACGGTGACGACAACGATGGAAATAAGAAGAGAAAAAAAAATGACAATGGAGATGATAATAATATAAAATACTTCTATCTCAGATGTTGACACCATCCACTTTACTTATCATCTTCTAACCCAAATCAAGAATACAAAGGTCCAGAACGATTCCTAATGCCTATCAGTGACCGCCACCTGCCCGAGATGTCCAAAAATATTTGACCGCCAACTAGCTAAACATGCCATCCCGCCTATATTATTCTAGAAATTACTAGATAATATTATAATGAAAAACATTACTTTAAGAGGACTAATGACGTTCCTTTTGGAAATCCGTGAGTGAAGAGAAAGGAGAAATCAGGGAAAATCAAATAACAATGTTAGCACTAGACAGAACCAATTCTAACGCTGGAACGACCTGGAGTCGGACAGTGTTGATCTAGCAAAATTTGTATCTAGTGAAGGTAAACTAGAAGGCAGACGCACCAAGGACACACACGTGTTGGGTCACAGTATGTTACACTTAGATTTGCTGTGCTGTCCTGCAGTGCTACAGGGATGTGAGAACATATCAGGTGTTGACGGGATATTCTGTAGTCCACTGGTGCGTGGCTCAACTTAGGATTCATGAATGTGGGCATTCAGACGGACGCAGACGTACAGGAACTGTCTGCTCACGTGTTTGCCTCTTGAACTCGGGTTGTCTGATTTCATGCAATAACGTGAATCACTCACTCACTCACTCACTCACTCATTCAGTTCATTAATTAGTCACACAGTCAATCACTCAGTCACTCAGTCACTCATTCCGTCAGTCGGTCAGTCATTCAGTAGTTCACTCATTCATTCACTCGCTCACTCAGTCACTCACTCTCCGTCACAATTTTCTTCCTCCTTTATCTCCTTTCTCTCTCTTCCTTCCTTCTCTCCCTCCCTTTTCTGTTTTACTATCTCTCTCTCTCTCTATCTATCTTTCTCTTCTTTCCCTTCCTTCTTTCCCTCCCCTCTTTGTCTTTCTTCCTTTTCTCACTCTATCATTCATTATCACTCACACTCTCTCTATTATCTCTCTCTCTGTGTGCATGTGTGTGTGTGTGTGTGTGTGTGTGTTGCGTGCGTGCGTGCGCGTACTCGGGGATGCGTACAACAACAAGTGAATAAGTTGAACCAATAAACGGATCAATAGATATGTAAACAAATATAAAGATAGATAAATAAATAATAAAACAAGTAAACTGATAAATAAGGAAATAAGCAAATAAATTGATTTATAAACAAATAAAAAAGCAAATACACGAATAAATCAATCAATCAATTAAACAAACTCGTGAATGAATTGAAAAATAAGTCGTTTAGGATCAGAAGCATCCATAGGAAACATTGCTGATGTACATCTTACATGGGATTTATTCTGGCGATGGTCGAATGTGATAAATTAACAAAACAACTTGCTTAACCCCTCACCTACTGTATGTTGTATTTATTTTCTATTCAGGGTAGCATAGGTCTATGTATATGTTCAACAAGTGTCCAGTATACATACATACATACACATAGATGCATACACACACACGCACACACACACACACACACACACACACACACATACAGTATATATATATATATATATATATATATATATATATATATATATATATATATATGTATGTGTGTGTGTGTGTGTGTGTGTGTGTGTGTGTGTGTGTATGTGTGTGTACACATATATACATACATACAGACATATATATATATATATATATATATATATATATAAAAATATATATATATATATATATATAATGTATGTGTGCGTGTGCGTGCGCGCGTGTGTGTGTGTGTGTACATATGTATACATACATATTCATTTACATTTACATAATATATATATATATATATATATATATATATATATAATATATATATATATATATATATATATAAATTCACCCCAACTACTCACATAACACATTCCAAGAAAAGAATATAAAAGAATTATGCAAACTCGAATATCAAATTAATCTGTGATAACAGAAAAACGAAAAAGATGATTCAGGACAAAACGAAAACTCGTTTGCTTCAACCCTGGATTTGGGCTCAAATTACTGAGAATCTTTGGAAGGAAGGCTTCGCTGCCAAATGGAGGAAAGAAAAACAAAAGACTAATAACTCTGGTAAATGGAGAAGTTGAACAGATGGCGAAAAATCTGGAAAAGATGACCAGCTAAAGACCTGATACGGGCTTTGGGTTTCATGGAGGAATAAGATTAATCACTATGAACGTTTGCCGAGTTATACACACATACAGACACATGTACACACACACACGTGTACACACACATACACAGACACATGCGCATACATACATACATATATACGCACGCACACATACACAAACATGCATGCACACACACACACACACACACACACACACACACACACACACACACACACACACACACAAGCAATTGCCAATACACGTACACATGCGCATGCACACGCACACACACACGGACACATGAATGTACGTACACATGCAAATGCATAGGCAAATGCAAATACACATGTAAATGCACATGCACATGGCACATGTGTACACACACGCATACACACACACACGCACGCACACGCACAGACACACACACACACAGACACACACACACATAGACACACACACACACACACACACACACACACACACACACACACACACACACACACACACACACACACACACACACACACACACACACACACACACACACACAAACTCATATATAAGACGGAATGTTTTAAAACAAATCGATTAACCTCATCACTCGGGGACAATTCCGGCAGACTTATATCGATCTTGTCACTTGAAAGGCGGAGATGTGACATGTCTGTGTATTTTGTAAGAATCCTCTCTGCAGAATTAAAAAAAAAAACATTCATATTAATCAATATGATATTGTGCTTTTGTCCCTTTGGTTTTACATCACAAACTCCCCTCTATCGGAAGTCTAGGACGGTGCCCCTTACAGTGGGCTTTGTAGCGTGGGATTTAATGAACCATGCCCTTGGTTCAACTCGCCGGTGGCATGGTTCAAACCGCCATCATCTCGACCTTCGCTGCAAGTGACGGCGCTCTAAGCCGCTCGGCTAGCGAGCATCCATGATATTGTTATTTCTTATATGCATTTTAAAAACTCTGGATGGATGCAAGCAATGTTATGTTGTTACTTAATATAAGCATTGTTTATTGATTTATGAACTAATTAATTTATTTGTTTAGTATTTCTGTTATTATACGTTTGTTCAAATTACTCGTTCAATAAATGTAATTATATTTTACATATTCACTTGTTCATCTACTTATTCAATTGTTCCTTTATTTGTTTATTTTTTCATATTTCTATATGATTGAATATATATACATTTATTCACCTACTTGTTCATCTATTTATTTACATATTTATATATATATATATATATATATACATATATATATATATATATATATATATTTCTAAACAGAAATGTAGTAGCACATTTGTAAATGACACACAGGAACCCACAGTCGGAGAAAATAAACTTTGAATAAAGAAGAATCCTATATTTCGGCTATCAACTGTAGCCCTCTTCAGGAAAGTACTTTCCTGAAGAGGGCTACAGTTGATAGCCGAAATATAGGATTCTTCTTTATTCAAAGTTTATTTTCTCCCACTGTGGGTTGCTATGTGTCATATATATATATATAATATATATATATATATATATATATATATATATATATATATATATATATATATATATATATATATATACACGAGGAATTCGCTAGTGGACAGCGACATTAATCAGATAATGGTCATAGAAATTATCTGATATATATATATAATATATATATATATATATATATATTATCTATTTATTTATTTATCTATTTATTCATTTATTTATAGAAGTAATACAATATTGAAAGCCGTCCATTCGCATAGTACACGATGATCCAGCCATTTATACAGTGTAGAGCATTTGTCAGAATGTCACCAATCACCCATATGCAATGTTGTTTTACTCCAAAGTGAAATATTTGAATTTATTGGAGATTTTATCTGTGACACTATAGTGAAGATTGATTAGACTGTAAAATCTGTCGAATGGCAGTAAAAAAAAAAAAAATTGAAAATATGTGGTACTATTTTCTCCCCTGAAACTCTATATTCTTCTCCTAGAATAGAGGGGAATTCCCCTCAACACCCTTGTTGTAATCTATACTGTAGCCTATTGTAGAATTCCATTGTCCTCTTAACTGTGGAAGTACATGGAGATGCCATCTCCCTTTCGGGTGCATACAGACCCCAACGAGCTACAGATTTCGACAGATTTCGACAGATTTCGACAGATTTCGACTGACTGCTGCAGTATGCTAAGTATCAGACCATGGTCATCGGCATCGACATGCAAACCTCGGTGGCTTGATGGGCAATCAGTCGATTAACTTGGACAACGCTGGACAGCTCGACGATGCACTTGTATGTATACATGTGTGGGAATGTGTGTGTATTAGCGGGGAATATGTGTGTGTGTGTGTGTGTGTGTGTAGGGAAGGAATGTGTGTGTGTGTGTGTGTGTGTGTGTGTGTGTGTGTGTGTGTGTGTGTGTGTGTGTGTGTGTGTGTGTGTGTGCGTGTGCGCGCGCCCGGGCGTGTGTGTGATTCATTATGGCTCACCAGGGTCTTGGATCACGTGCTGGATTCGTGATTGACAGCTATTTCCCTCCCGAAAGAGAGCTCAGAGCTCATATATGACCGATCTATGAGTAATGCTGTGACCTTACACGCACACACACCCCAACTTTCCGCCCACGAGAGTTGGAGTAACGACTCGCAGCGCAGTGATACTGAAATTATTTCAGCCTTGGGTGGGATTTGAACCCGGACGCCGTAGTGGCAGCCGTGAACTCTGCCATTGCGCCATCGAGTCGCGCTCGCGCCTGTGTGTGTGTGTGTGTGTGTGTGTGTGTGTGTGTGTGTGTGTGTGTGTGTGTGTGTGTGTGTGTGTGTGTGTGTGTGTGTGTGTGTGTGCGTGTGCGCGCGCGCGTGTGTATGTATTTACCTAGTTGTATTCTACGGGAAAGGGAGCTACGCTCGTGGTATCCCGCCTTTGTATCTCGCAGTGTCTAGTTTGCTCTTAAATTCGTGAATGGCTTTTGCACACACTATTTTTTCGTCCAGTATTTTCCAAGTGTCCACCACTCTGTGTGAAAAACTGTTCTTCTTTAGATCTCTTCTATAACTATCTTTTTTGAGCTTCTTTCCATGTCCTTTTGAGTTTCTCTTGTCCCAATTTAACAAGTCCTCTCTATCGAGTTTTATGTGCCCTTCAGGATTCTATAGATGGTCAGTATGTCGCCTCTCTCTCTTCCTTGCTCCAAAGTCGGTAACTCAAATTTAGCAAGTCTCTCCTCATACGACAAGTTTGAAAGTGCTGGAGCCGTTTTTGTTGTTGCTCTCTGGATTCTTTCAATTTTCTTTATATTATTTTTGGTACTGGGTGACCACAATGTCGCCGCATATTCTGTGTGTGTGTGTGTGTGTGTGTGTGTGTGTGTGTGTGTGTGTGTGTGTGTGTGTGTGTGTGTGTGTGTGTGTGTGTGCGTGCGTGCGTGTGTGAGTGTATCTGTATGAATGTGTGTGTGTTGATGAGTTTGTATTTGCGAATGCAAGCTGTGCTCTCCTTTATATTTAATTACATATTTATTTTTCATTGGCTTGCTTGCTTATTCATGAATGCACATATTTACAAGAAATTACCATAGTCCTATAATTAATTTATCAAAATATTTATGACATATATTCTCAATTATGCTTTCATTAAATTTACCATGCTGCGGCATACCCGTATCAAATACTCATTTTAAATATCTTTAACATAGAAAAACAACTAATAACACGTTTGTAACCATAATAGATTGCTGATAAAATGAGAGGTTATATAAAATGGGATATACATTTCATACACTGACCGCATTACTTTGTAGAAAGAAAGAAAGAAAGAAAAAGAAAGAAAAAAGTTAGCTTAAACTTAGCTATGAGTAGTTAAGATGCGATTTTGACCATCACCTTTGCCTTAATTGTTACGAATTCAAAGTTCAAACAGAAATCACCACAGATGCGAGTGATTCAAAGCAAGATAACAAATAGTTGGTGATAATATGTTTACATTCACCACTATATGGTCGTAATATATTCTTACAATTTGCAATGGCATTCCACTCCTACAAAGTTTACTAGTTCATATATTCATTATACACCATTTAAGTTTATCTATTTAATTAATATCTTAATTACTTTTATCATTTTGTCATTATCATTATTATTAATTTCATTATCATCATCATTATTATTATCATTATTATTATTATTGTTATTGTTGCTGTTGTTGTTATTATTGTTATCATTATTATCATTGTTATTTTATTGTTGTTAGTATCGTTGTTGTTGTTGTTTTGTGACATCTTTTCACATCAACAAAATCTTTTCACCCTTATGAAGCTTCTAACTCCATATATTCTTTATCCAATATTAACAGATTATTATCTTTTATTTATTCATTTTTAAGGATTCGACGATGGCAACACCGAAAAGGTGATCGATCAGAGAGACCTTTTCATGCATTGGAAATGAGTTACACACATTGGCAACGCCGCTTCCTCTCTCATGTACGAATCAAAGTAAACGTTTGAATTACAAATGGAATTAGAGCGTAATTGAACGTCATGCAGGGCCCACGTTCTCGCTCTTTCCGTTCTTCGTATGAAGAATAATCGCTCGGAGCACCGCTAGAAGGAGGAAGAGGAGGATGAAGAAGAAGAAGAAGAAGAAGAAGGAGGAGGAGGAGGTGGTGGTGGTGGTGGTGATGGTGATGGTGATGGTGATGGTGATGGTGATGGTGATGATGATGATGATGATGATGATGATGATGATGATGATGATGATGATGATGATGATGATGATGATGATGATGATGATGATGATGATGATGGCGGCGGCGGCTGTGGTAGGGGTGGTGGTTATGATGGTGATTATTAAAACTACTACTTAAGAAACTGGATGGCACAAGATTATTTCATTCAATTTAAGGAAAAAATCGTCAACCAAAGGGTTGACCTAAATTAAGTTTACCTTAAATCTTAAAGTTAAATCTTAACATTTTGAATGTATTTCAAATAGATGATTTTATTCAACAAAATAAAACCTCTAACGGCAAAAAATCTGCATTTTATTCTTCCTATTTCTTAAAAAAAATGAAAAAGAAAAATCATCACTTTGAAAATATCTTGAAGAAATACATTGTGCAAGAAAGATGACACTTCGCGAGTTATTAATTTCGTGTTCACACAGTTTCCTCTTCTGTAGAAAATAAATGGTTGAAATAATATCCAGATCACATGTTTTCGAGATGAAATATAGTTTCTCCTGGTGTGTTCATCGCGAAAATATTTTGCTCGCATCAGAAGCCATAGAGGCGAAATTAATCACTCGGAAAATTTATATATGTTCTTTTTGTCTCTCTCTCTCTCTTTTCTTAGACTGGAAAAGATTTAGCGAGGTTGGTTGGTACTGTATTGCTCAAGGTATAATAGAAGATATGTCAAGTATCTTATAAACGAAGATACACACACATACATACGGTATAAATACAAATACAGGCTCGCACACACACACGCACATTCACCAAAAACACATACACGTATATGTATACATACATACTTACCGTATACATAAATACGTACATATATACATACATAAACATATACTGTATATGTACATATATATTTATGTATGTATTATCATACACTTCACTGGGGGAGGTTACCGGTAACTGGGAAAGGTTACCGTGTATTGCAGGTTGTCGTGTGATTGGGCGAGCCTCCAACTTCATCTCGTGGTGTTTTGTCCCATATTTGTGTTTGTGGCGGTCTGTTGCATGCTTGGGAGGGCCTTAAGATCCTCTGCTTGTATGTTTTGGTTTGGGCTCAACCCTTTTTTTTTATAATAACTGGGAGGCGTCTATCGTCTGTACAAATGTTCAAAATATATGTTTTTTCCTCTAGCATGTTACTTGTCAGGGCTATGCCACGTTCATCTCTTAAGTAGTTTTTAGGGGCTCTTGATGTAAGATGGTATAAAAGGCGACGGAATAGCCTCATTGTCGTTACGCCAAAACAGGTGGAGGGGAGGACTTCAGAGTTCCTTTCGGGTACATTTGAACTTATATATGACATCTGACTTCTGAAGCTCCTTTCTTTCTTCGTTGGGGATATTTCTTAGTAGTGACTCGTTTTCTTGGTCATGTAATAAACTACTAAGGTAGTTTCTCTGGGCATACTGGTTTGATGTTTTTCTTACTAATTTCTTTCATTATACATTTTTCTTCTTTATAGGATAATGTATATATGCATTTAAAGTAAATATTAATTTTGGCTACCCCCCATGTAGGGGAAACAAGCCTTTGGTATATGTATGTATTAATTTCCTCCTTATTTTGTTTATTGCCGTTACTGTTTTACCAACATTCCATTATCAAAGAAAATTATGACAAGGTATAATATATATATGCATAAAAATATTATTGAAATATATACATATAAACACACACACACAATAGGTGTCGATCACGAATACAACACGTGATCCAAGACCATGGTGAATCATCATGGTAGTGAATCACACACACACACACACACACACACACACACACACACACACACACACACACACACACACACACACACACACACACACATACATATATATATATGTATATATATATATATAAACATATACATATATACGTATATATACACGTATACGTATATATAGATACATATATATATATATATATATATATATATATGTGTGTGTGTGTGTGTGTGTGTGTGTGTGTGTGTGTGTGTGTGTGTGTGTGTGTGTGTGTGTGTGTGTGTGTGTGTGTGTGTGTGTGTGCAGGAAAAACACTGGAAGCGTGTGTTCTTGAAAATGCAAGGTTGACGAGTATTCACATCTTCAGTGCAAATAATACACTGAAGATGTGAATACACGAAAGCGCTCTACTTTAATAGCTTCTCTTCGTGGTCGACCTTGCATATATATACATATATATATATATATATATATATATATATATATATATATATATATACAGTATATATATAAAGTGCCATAAGAACTTTTTTTAGTATAATTCAGGATTTTTTTTATCATTTTAGTTTTTCTTTTGATTATTTATTCACCTACATATCAACTTTTTATTATCTACATTCATTCATTGACTGTGGGAAAAAACACTATTGAGGCTTTTGAATAACTGAATCCCTTATGTAAATTAATGATTATTTTCATTCATCATTGTTGGTGGTCCTTTATCATCATCATTGTCATCGTTGTCATCACCATCACCTTCATCATCAACTATAACACCATCACTGTCTCTATTACCATTACCATTATCACCATCATTATACTTATCAGCTTATCTACTTCCCTATATAAGTAAATACTTTACTATTAAACTGATATTTAATAATCTCCTACAGATGTCTAATACTAATTCGAAATGAAAACACAAACTCCGGACACGCGCGCTTAAGCCGTGCATAGCACATTATGTTAACTTTGCACATTATTCCAAAACATATATAATCCAGACAAATAAGCTGATAACTGTAGCTCTTTTGGCCAACGACAGCTTGGGGGGAAATTACAAGTAATAAATGGGTACAAAGCAAGCAAAGTCCCCTCGAAATGGTAATTATGCGTCACGGAAATGACCATTTTTTCCCAACCCCTGGCACATTACTGTATACCTGCAAATTCGAAATTGAGATATTCAGTAATATGTAATCATTCTATTACGCTAGTAATAGTATTTTGCGTGGCTTGATTTTATTGCGCTTCAATGGGATCTAATTTGTCATCAAAGCTGTATTGTACCCGTGGTTAAACGAGGTATAGCCAAGTTTATGTACATACGAGAAATGGGCGCTTTTGCCGAGACATGAATTTAGCATTTGGAGAAATGAAACGCACGCACTCGCACACGCTCACACACAAACACACACACACACATACACACACACACACACATACACACACAAACACATACACACACACGAACACACGAACACGCGCGCGCACACACACACACACGCACGCATGAGCACATATACACACACAAACACACACGCACGCACACACACACACACAAACGCACGCACATACGCTCGCGCACATATATAATTACATATACGTATATATATATATATATAGTATGTATTATTAATCATAATAACACACGTTATGACTGAGAAGTATGATAGGGGCTACTAGGCTGGATAGAGTAAAACATGAGGAGGTGAGGAGGAGAACAGGGGTGGAAAGGGAACTGGGAGATAGGGTTGATGAAAGGGTATATGGATGGTTTGGACACATGGAAAGAATGAGTGAAGAAAGATTAGTAAAAGAAGTATGGAAGGCAGAGGTGGAAGGAGTGAATATGAGGGGGCGTCCTAGGATGAGATGGATGGATGGGGTTAAAGGGGCATTACAAAAGAGAGGAATGTCTGTGGAGGAAGGATGGGAGAGGACAGAAGATAGGGGTGAATGGAGAGAGGTTGTGTATAGATGATGCTATGATGCATGAGGGGGAGTGGGTGGGGGGTGAGGTATGTGTGAGAACAAAATTGACGCAGCCCTAAGGGATTTATCACCGTCTTCTCCTTTTCTGCATGAGGGGACGGAGAGGGGGGATCGCCGAATTTATGAAGCGGCCTTGCTGTGGATGCGCTGTGTCTTGCGACACTGCTTCTGACCCAGGGCAGTGGACAGGATGCAGGGATGACCCGTCATCCAGGAGGTGCCAAGATAGGAGGGAGGGAGGGGGGTGGAGGGGAGTGGAATATATAGGAAATGGAACGGGTGGGAGTGGTTTCTATGCCTTTTTCTTTGTGGCTACCCCCCATATAGGGGAAAAAAGCCTTTGGTATATGCATGTACATATATATATATATATATATATATATATATATATATATATATATATATATATATATATATATATATATATATATATATATATATTAGTAAAAGAAGAGAGTAGATTATCTTGTATTAAGTAGAGTTATATACTAGTATATACCTCGCTAACCTCATGCTTCATCTTCCTTGAGGGCTGACCTCACAGCTGGTGGTGCTGATGTAGGTGGAGGGAGAGGTGGGAGTGGGAGGGAAGGACGAATATTGAAGGCTTCTTTCCTGTTGTCGAAATATCCAACTGCAGCAATTGTAAAGGTCATTTCTCCAAAAGGATAGATAGATAGATAGATAGAGTGATAGATAGCTAGATAGAGTGATAGATAGATAGCTAGATTGATAGATATATATATATATAGAGATAGATAGATAGATAGAGAGAGAGAAGGTGACAAAGGGAGAAGAGAGAAAAAGAGAGAGAGAGAGAGAGAGAGAGAGAGAGAGAGAGAGAGAGAGAGAGAGAGAGAGAGAGAGAGAGAGAGAGAGAGAGAGAGAGAGAGAGAGAGAGAGAGAGAAAGGTGCAATACATAAAGGAAACCTACCCATCATCAAAAGCGATCACGCCGTCAATGTGGGGTATGTATCAGTTGATTATTACAGACATTTCCATAACATATTTTGTATCATGGCAGTTGTCGCTTCGAAAAAAGAAATATGGATATATCTACTTTAATTGCAGTTCTACTCTATGGGATATTTAATTATTTATTTATTCATCTATATATCTATCTTTTTATCTTTATATCTTTATCATTAAATATACTTTTGTTTTGAGTGGGGAGGAAATTGAAAAAAGAAATATGGATATATCTACTTAAATTGCAGTTCTATTCTATGTGATGTTTAATTATTTATTTATTCATTTATATATCCATCTATCTATCTTTGCATCTTTAAATCTTTATCATTACATATGCTTTTGTCCTGAGGGAGAAGGAGTTTGAAAATCACGGTGTATGGATTGTAACCTCTTGTTTGTACATGAGAGGCCTTAAGCATCAGACTGAAAACTAGATTTAATTAGTGTATTTACATCGTCCAGTCCAGGTGTTCGAGTAGAATATTCATGTAGGACTACATATTCGCAAGAATGATAAGGCTGAATGGAAGTCCGATGTACAATCCTTTTTCTATTGTTCATTTGTACTACAAGGCCTAGGTTAATTGGTTAGGTTAGGTTAGGTTAGGTTAGGATTGGTTAGGTTAGGTTAGGTTAGGTTCGGTTAGGATTGTTTAGGTTAGGATTGGTTAGGATTGGTTAGGTTAGGTTAGGGTTGGTTAGGTTAAGTTTCGTGTGGAATTTTGACCGACATTGTGTGGGATTTTGACAAATGGGATTTTGGATGTGGGTCAATGACCAGAGGGATTATGATCCTATGGGATTATGTTGTTGATTCGTAAAAATACTTGTCGGGTGTTGTTTGGCAATGAGGGATTTTTCCACATCAGAATATGAGAAGACGGACATGAGTCACACGGCACGAATGAAATGCAAAATGCATAAACACTAAAGTCTAAAAGGAGCAACGTGGGACCGATTTCCACTTATGCAACAAATGAGAACGGAAGTCCTAACCTTGTTTCTTCTTAGGCTTAAACCAGTTGACGCTAAACCAGTCCGTGAAAGCGACAGAAACTAAAAATTGCTGAGTTGGAATTAAACATAATAACACACGTTGGCTTATGGGTGAAGTTCTTATAAGACTTTATTTTTCTTGGATAAACAAAAATGAATTGAATGCTTTTGTATGCATTTATAATTATTTCTCTTACGAGTTTTTGTTCATTATATAGTGTTTGTTAACGTAGTTTCTATAGATTTTGTTGTTTTCTTATGATACTTGATTAAGAAAATACAAAAGCTAATGGTGTATACTTGTTAAGTTTTTCCAATATATTTCTTTGCAAATTATATTCATTAATTTATTTACCTATTCACTTATCTGTTTATTTACTTTTTATTTATTTGTTTATTTTCTTTTTCTTTTGCTGAACATCTGCCCATGACTTCTGATAATGACATTATTAATACATATTTGATACAACTATGTTCTGTACGACTATATATATATATATATATATATATATATATATATATATATATATATATATATATATATATATAAAATACCGGCCCAACTCCCATACGCCACCCCGCCCCCAAATGTTTTCGGTACTTTTTTTTTCGTCTTTTGGAAATTTTGAGCGAAATGTCCTTTGCTTTTTTATTTTTTTGTCCAGCGGGAATGAAGGAATGAAATGCCTCTCAAGCTCTCCCTAACTTCCTCCTTTCCTTTCCTTTCCATTCTTTTTGCTTTCTCTCCTTTCATTACCTCCTCTCCAACCCAACTTCTTTCCTCCTAGCTCCTTCCTTTCCTGTCCTCTTACTTCCCTTCCCTTCCCTTCCCTTCCTTTCCATCCCTTTTCCTACATTCCCTTTACTTTCCCTTTGTTGCCTAGTGGGATGATCTGTAAAGCTTTATTTTATTGATTATACCACTTGTTTATAGGACGTTAAGACCACACTCGAGGTGACGTGATGTGGGTATCCATTATCTACAACCATTTGGGAAACCCGGTCTATTCCCTGTGGACGTTTTTCCATTCGCTGCAGTGGGACAAAACTCCCCTGACGAAAGCCACGACAGTAGTCTCTTTGTATTGGTCAGAGCATTCCCTTTGCCCATTCGAGCAGTGGCCGGAGCTAGTCGATTTCAAATTGACCGGGGTAGAAATAGTGTCCGCCTCGACTTTTCGAAGGACACCCAAGAAGGAAAGGGCACCATCTGTACTCTTTTCCTTGGTCATGAGACATAACACCACATTTCCATGTTGACAATATCTACTTTTACAACCCACAGCGCGTGGACCAATTGTCCACCCCATGACGTGTGACTTTTCGAAGGACATTCAAGAAGGGAAGGGCACCATCTGTACTCTTTTCCCTAGTCATGAGACATAACACCACATTTCCATGTTGACAATATCTACTTTTACATCCCAAAGCGCGAGGACCAATTGTCCATCCCATGACGTGTGATCATTTGTCCTTATTAAAGGGTTTTGTCCTCCCTGACCTCCCCTAGGTTCATGCTTATTATGTACTGTTTGTGACTTTTTCTTAGTCCATTCTATGTAACACTTTTATGTATATTTACTTATTGATCATTTTATGCATTCATTTTGCATTGAAAATAAAATTGTGTAACTTCGAAACATTGGTGCCAAAATCTCTACTAGTTTAACTACCTTGCCTCAGTGTTGTAATGTCCTTCTCTGATTTTCTACATAGAGTGCCTCTTGAAATACGTCGCCTTGTTCGCTGTATGTATATATATATATATATATATATATATGTATATATATATATATATATATATATATATATATATATACATATATATATACATATAGATATATATACACAAATATATATACATATATATATATACACAAATATATATACATATATATATATATGCATATATATATATATATATATATACATATATATATACATATATATATACATATATATACATATACATATATATATATACATATATATACATACATATACATATACATATATATATATACATATATATATACATATACACATATATATACATATGTATACATATATATATACATATATATACATATATATACATATACATTATATATACATATACATATATATACATATACATATATATACATATACATATATATATATGTATATATATAAACATATACATATATACATATACACATCCATACATATATATATATATATATATATATATATATTATATATATATACATATATATGTATATATATATATATATATGTATATATATATATATATTATATATAATGTATATATATATATATAATATATATATATAATGTATATATATATATACATATATTATATATATATATATATATATATATATATATATATATATATATATATATATGTATATATATATATACACTAAAATAAAACTTAAACCCACTCTGGGAGAAAGAAAAGCTGAGATAGAGAGTAAACCGTCTCAGCAGGCACATGACGAGGACCACAGTCAGTGGTCGAAATATACGGCCTACTCTCTATCCCGGCTTATCTTTCTCTGAGAGTGGGTTTAAGTTTTATTCTACACATGTGCTATATTTACGTTGTTTGATATATATACACATATACACATATATGTGTGCATGTACATCGCCATATACTTCGTCTGAAGTTACAACATCATTGCACTGTGTGCGAACCCAGTCCTGTTCCCTTTATTGGGGGAGGTTCCTGTGTTGGTCACCTGTCAATAAGCCATCGATTGTATGTATATCACTGCCACTTAGTACGTCATTCTATCATTACCACGGCGGTGTGCGATCAGCACCAAGGTCAGCTGTGGCCATTGATGTTACTGCAATCAGGCAACAAAGAATTGATGTAAGTTCTTCCATGTTATGCAATAATATTGATTTTGATTTCTGTGAGGGGGGGGACGATTTTATTCTGTTGTAATGTCTGATTATTTCTATATTTTATCAATTTGTTTAATCATATATTTATTGTGTGTAATGTTTGTTTGATAGCAATTCATAGCGTTTGCGTTCTTCGCATTTACTTGTCTTGCTCCTTCAAAAAAAGACGACGACGACGATGATGATAACGATTATGATGACGACGACGACGACGATGATGGAAACACCCACAATAATAACTTATCTTTAATAAAAAAAACAAATGCTTTCTGAGGATTGGTCACATCATTTGAGTGCAAAATCTAGTCTTCAGTCACCTCTAGAACTTTTATCTTTTGATATCGTCTTTCTCGTTTTCTCTCTCTCTCTGTCTCTGTTTGTCTTTTGTTTTGTGTCGGTTTCCTTCCGTTTTCTTCCTCAGTTCCTCAGTTTGTATCTCTATGTATTTCTACCTGTGTTTCTCAACCTGTTTCTCTGCCTCTGTTTCTCGATGTAATGGTGAAAGAGTGAAACAATCAAATAACAACAGGGAATATCAGAAATCAGTGAACAAGGAAGAACAGAAAAAGGAGGAAGAGAGAGCAATAATTTAGGAAACAAGACGTCAAGAAAATAACAAAAAAGGACCAAAGGAAAGAAAGTAAAAATTAATAAAATAGAAAATAAAAAGGGAAATACAAGGATGAAGGACAGGAGACAAAGAAATAATAAATAATAAAAATAAAAGAAAGAATAATGGAGCAAGGAGCTAAACACAAAGAAGAAATAATTAGCAAAGAACAATGAGGGAAGGTATAAGAAAAGAAGAACAATGAAGAAATAATAAGAAAGTAAGGAGAAAAAAAAGTATGAAGGAAAAAGAAAGAAGGAGAAAATAAGAGGGAATGAATAAGAGGAAAGAAAGAAGAAGATAGACGGAAGAAGAAAGAAGAAAAAAAAACACAAAAAGTAACGTAGAAAGGATGGAACAAAGGCGAAAAAAGAAAGAAAATAAAAGAAAGTAAGGAATAAGAAAGAAATGAGGACGAAAGAATGTACGAGTAAACAAAGCTAAGAACAGATAGGAAAGGAAGAGAAAAAAAGAGAAGTAAAAACAAAAAAAGGAAAGGAATAGGAAGGAAAAGGAAAGAATAAGAAAAGGGAAAGAAAAGGAGGGGAGAACAAGGGAGAGGAAGGAAAAGGAAAGAAAAGGAGCGAAAAAAAGGAAAAGGAAAAAGGAAGGAAAAGAGCTGGGAAGTAAAGAGTGGAAAGGAAGGAAAAGGAGCTGGAAGGGAAGAAGTTGGGATTGGGAAGGAGGTGAGGAAATGACAGGAATGGAAGTCAAAAGAAAGGAAGGAAATGAAAGATAACGGAAGGGAAGGAAAAAACAGAGAAGTAAATAGAATGGGAAGGAAGGAACTGGGAGAGACGTTGGAGTTGGGGATGAGGTATTGAAAAGAGAAGAAGGGAAAGGAAGAAGCTAAGAAGAGCTTGAGAAGCGTTTCGTCTCTTCATTCCCACTGAACCCAAAGGAAATAAAAAAAAATAGAAAAAGTAAAAACAAAACAAAAACAAAAAGAAAAAAGGACAAACCACGGCAAAGGACTTTTCGCCCAAAACTTCCAAAAGACAAAAAAAAAAAAAAAAAAAAAAAACACGCTAAGTTGTACCGAACACATTTGGGGGTGGGGTGGCGTGTGGGGGTTGAGGAGAAGATTTTTTTTTTCTTTTTTTTATAATCGTACGGAGCATAGCTCGTATTACCAAAGTTTTCGTAAGAGCATAAAATATATATTGGGGGCTACAGTTGGGGATATAGATAATCGTACAATAGGGCTTCCAAGCTGTTGGAGTTGAGATGGAGTTAGAGAGAATGCCCACATTGGGTAGAAATTGATGGTACATGGTGGGGGATAGAATGGGAGTGCTGGGAAAAACGGGTAGAGGGTAGAGATTGAATGTGGCTGGAGATTGATAAGAGATAAGAACAAAGATAAAGTATGACAGACTGGAGACAAAAAGGTGGACAGAGAGGTTCCTAGAAGTAAACGTATTTCTAAAGAAAGATAAATAACGCGAGTTTGGGAATGAACAAGAGATAAATGAAGAAAGGGAATAAAAATGTAGACGATTTAAGATGAGGTATAATGCAGATATTATATGGTTTACAAGAAATGAAGGTGAAAAAGGGAGGATAAATGGTGAGTAGAAAGAAAAAATATAAAAAAGGACAAAACGAGGATACTATAAAAAAGAAGAAGAGAAAATGAAAAAAATGGGACAGCAGAGGGAGTGCAGACAATTTGATAAAAAGAGAATATACATTTTGAAGAAAAACAAGTGAAATATGAAGAGAGGGCATCAAAGGTTAAAAGCAGGAGAAGAAATGTAAAAGAAATCCAAAGGATGTGTTCCAGAGGTGTAGAAAGATAAAAAGAGAAAGATAGAAAGGGGGGAGAGAGAAATGGAGAGAGTGGGAGAGGGAGAGAGAGAGAGAGAGAGAGAGAGAGAGAGAGAGAGAGAGAGAGAGAGAGAGAGAGGGAGAGGGAGAGAGAGACAGAGAGAGAGAGAGAGAGAGAATTGGATAGGGATAGGGAGAAAGATAGAAAAAGAGGGAGAGAGAGAATGAGAGAGAGAGAGAGAGAGAGAGAGAGAGAGAGAGAGAGAGAGAGAGAGAGAGAGAGAGAGAGAGAGAGAGAGAGAGAGAGAGAGAGAGAGGGAGAGAGAGAGAGAGAGAGAGAGAGAGAGAGAGAGAGAGAGAGAGAGAGAGAGAGAGAGAGAGAGAGAGAGAGAGAATTGGATATGGATAGGGAGAAAGATAGAAAAAGAGGGAGAGAGAGAATGAGAGAGAGAGAGAGAGAGAGAGAGAGAGAGAGAGAGAGAGAGAGAGAGAGAGAGAGAGAGAGAGAGAGAGAGAGAGAGAGAGAGAGAGAGAGAGAGAGAGAGAGAGAGATTTGGATAGGGATAGGGAGAAAGATAGAAAAAGAGGGAGAGAGAGAATTAGAGAGAGGGGGAGAGAGAGAGAGAATTGGATAGGAATAGGGAGAAAGAAAAATAAAAAGAAAAAGAGAGAAAGAGAGCGATTAAACAAGAAAAAAATGTGATGAACAGTTGAGGATAAAAACGAGAAGAGGTAAAACCTGGAAACAAAAGAAGAGAGAAATGGAAGAAGAAAGTGAGGGGAAGGATTCTGAAGAGGTGTGGAGGAGGATGGGCAGTTGGCAGCGATGGAGAAGAAAATCAAAGTGATGGATATAAAGGAATAGAGGTGGAAGGAAAGTTGAGACCAGAGAAGAAGAGGTGGGGAGGATGGTGATGAGTGTATGGATTAAGAGTAAGTGAAGGGGAATGAAGATGAAGTGAAGGGGAATAAAGATGAAGTGAAAGGAAATGAAGGAGAAATGAAGGGGGTTGGGAGGAAGTGAAAGAAATGTTTGAAGGTGTGAAATGAAGGTGATGAATATGAAGAGTAAAAAATGGAAGGGAAATGAAGGGTTAGGAACAAGATTTTGAAATGGGAAAGTGGTTTAGGATGAAGGTTAAGGAAATGAAGAGGTTTAGAAAAGGTTTATGATTCTTATTTGAAGGGAAAAACAAGGGCGATGGAAATGAAATCAAGAGAAATGTAAGGAAATGATGCGTTTGCAAGCACAGAAGAAGTTGCGTTTAGAAATAAACGTGAATGATAAAGAGAAATGAATTGAAAGTGGTTAGAAGAGATGTGGACATTGTTAGGAAAGAGGGTGTAAGTGAAGTAAAGGGAGGTGAAAACATAAAAAAGAGAAATTAATTTTCTCTAAGGTTAAGAAAGAGTATTTTTAAGTCAAAAGTAAAAGTAGTATAGAGAAAGTGGAAGAAAGTGAGGAGGGATTGTAAGGCTTAGGAAAGGATTGGAAGGGACCCATAAGGAAAAAAATAAAATAAAATTTATGGAGACAAAAAGAATTGGAATGAAGACAAAGTGGAAGAAATTGAGAAATATTTGAAAGGAAATTAGAATAGAAATGATAATTATGAAAATGAAGAGGGTGAAGATGGAGAAATTTCATAGATTAGAAATATATAAAGATGTTTTGGATAGATAAGAACACAAGAAAGAAGGAGACTGCAAGAGACCATAAGGTGAAGATGGAGAAATTTCATAGATTAGAAAGATATAAAGATGTTTTGGATAGATAAGAACACAAGAAAGAAGGAGACTGCAAGAGACCATAAGGTCTACATTAAGTAGTTCCTTGTCCATTAACAATTATCATTCTCATTCTTAAAGCTATCTAACCTTTTCTTAACCCATTCAACTCCGATGACAAGATGTCTTGTCATTTGGTCAAATAAAACAAAAAATCATAAAACACCAAAATGTTTGATCAAACACCAGAAAAATATGTCAGTCCTCGCTTCGCTGCGAGCGAAGCGAGGACTGACGTCATATTTTTCTGGTGTTTGATCAAACATTTTGGTGTTTTATGATTTTTTGTTTTATTTGACCAAATGACAAGACATCTTGTCATCGGAGTTGAATGGGTTAAAGCAACCAATAGCTTTAGCGTTTACAACATGGTTACTAAATCTATTCCAATTGTTGACAACTATTGTTATCAGTTATTGTTATGAAGATAAAGATAAAGAGGAAATCCTTATGAAGATAAAGATAAAGATAAAGAGGAGAGAAAAAAGTGAAGAAGTTTGAAATGGGTTTGTCTGAAAATGAGGGGAATGCAGACGAAATGAAAGGGACCTGGAAGGGTTAGGGAGGGTAGTTTTGAGAGAAAACATGAAAATGTGAAAAGGAAAAGTAATTGAAGTGAGTTGGAAAGAGTTAGGGGGAGGCTGAGTAAGAAGAGGAAGCGTTGGAGATGAAGAGGGGTGAGAAGACGAGGAAGTAATTTGAAAAAGGGTATAAGGGAAGGTTCTGGGTTGTAGTGAAACAGAATAGAGAAGAAATGACACAGGGTAAAAAGATGAAACACAAAGAAAGTAGATATTAGAGAAATGAAGTGGAGAATGATGAAGACGCCTAGGGGAAGTGAAGGAAGGCAGAAATATACGAGTAAGAAAAGGTCACATTTGGTACAGTAACTGAAAAAAAAATCTAGATTTTTTTTTTTTTTTTTTTTAGTTTTTACGAGAAGGCTTCAGGAGCTCGAAGATACACAGAACAGACGTCTTGGAAAATGGAGGAAGAAGAGGAACCTTCACTCAAAAAACAACAAAGTAAACTGTCATCGAAGGTTCATAAAGTACCGGTTACAAAAGGAACGTGGAAAAAGATAGAACTTAAGTCTTAAGAATCGCCAAATATCTTATATAAAAGAGGAAAGCATGCATAGTAATGGGATCATATATTCTTGATCACACATATATATATACACATATGTTCACTATAAACCCACTATCGGAGAAATAATATCAGAGGTACAGGAAAACTGTATATTTCGACTACTATCTGTAGTCCTCTTCAGGAAGGACGGGAGAGGACAGAAGACAGGGGTGAATGGAGAATGGTTGTATATGGATGATGTTGTGATGCATGAGGTGGAATGGACGGGGGGATGGGGGATGAGGAAATGTGTGTGTGAGCAAAATTTTGACGCAGCCCGAAGGGATTTCTCCCCGTCCTCTCCTTTATATGGGGGGACGGAGAGGGGGGGTCGCCGATTTAATGAAGCGGCCTTGCTGTGGATGTGCTGTGTCTTGCGACACTGCTTCTGGCCCAGGGCAGTGGACAAGGTGCAAGGATGACCCGTCATCTAGGAGGTGCTAAGATGGGAGGGAGGGTGGAGGGGTGTGGAGTGTTTACAGGGATGGAATGGGTGAGAATAATTTTATGCCTTTTCCTTTTTGGCTACCTCTCTAGTAAGGGGGAAAAAGCCTTGGTATATGTTTTTATGTATGTATTTACAAATGTGTTATAACATACCAGTTTCCAATATACACATATGTTTCCCTTATGCGTAAAAATAACTATTTCAATTGTATATGTAAGTTTATTAGCCTCAAAACATGAAAAGAAGATGAATGCAAAACCAATTACCTCCCTTTTGACAAAATAAATAAATAGATAAATAATAAACATAATAGATAATCTAACCCTAACACTGTAATTGTATAATAGTATTTATCAAATTCATAACATGAAAAGAAGATTCATAATTTTTTTTCACTTTTGAAAAAAAATAATAATAAGAATGTCAAACATCATAGATAACATTGGTCAACAAAGATATTGTCACAAGGAAAATAGCTGCATCTTATATGTTTTTCCATGCAGAATTAAAGAATAATGTCCATTTTTTCCATTACCCATAGTGTTTTTGTTCCACGGTATGTTATGTTACGTGCGTTACGTGGGATAAATTTCAATCAAGCAGTTGGCAACACTGAGTTTGACAACACTGCGTGAGATTTTTATACTTTTGACAGTACTGTGTTTGAAGCATTTGTGTAAGGTTGTATAGTGCACATTTGTGTGGCAATAAGTTTGTGATATTGTACAGTACAGTAGCGTACCCGCCGATCACCTTCACAATGCCAAGAAACTGTAAAAACCACTCAGACAATTTTTGTTTTATTTGCGGTGTGTTGACATTCAAGTCACAATGACGGTGTTTCACGCCATTGATTAAAATTTTTTATGAACATTATTTTGGCTGCAAATTGGGGGGACCAGGATAAATATTAGTCCCCTCATGTGTGTTGTGTAACCTGTGTCAGGCTTCTCAATGCATGATCGAAAGGTTCACGCCATATGCCTTTTGCTATCCCTATGGTTTGGAGAGAACCCAAAGATCACATTTCAGATTGCTACTTCTGCATTATAAATATAAAAGGTATAGCAATAACATCCAAGCATATTGTAAAATATCCTAATTTACCACCTGCTATGAGACCAGTACTTCACAGTCAAACCTTTCCTGTACCTGACCCTCCAAAACAAATGGAACCAAGTTTTGTTGAGTCAAGTGAGGTTACGAAAAAAGAAACAGAAGACATGCACTTTCAGTCAATCTGTTCTTCAAGTGAACCACATTTATTGAGTCAGGGAGATCTGAATGATCTTGTGCGGGATTTAAACTTGTCAAAAAAGCAATCTGAACTTCTTGCTTCCAGGTTAAAGGGTTGGAATCTTCTCCAGAAAGAATCCAAAGTTAGTTTTTATCGTAAACGACATTGTGATTTTGAACAGTTTTTCTCACTTGAGGATGGTGTGGTGTTTTGCAATGATGTATATTCTGTTATGGAGGAACTTAACCATAAATATGACAGGAATGAGTGGTGTTTGTTAAATGACTCTTGAAAAGTGAGCCTGAAAGCTGTTTTGCTCCACAATGGAAATAAATTACCTTCTGTTCCTCTAGACCATGTAGCTAACATGAAGGAAACATATGAGAGTAAAAGGCTACTATTAAAAATAAAAAAAAAAAAAAATATGAAGAACATAAATGGAATATCCGTGGTGACCTAAATGTTGTGCCACGTTTACATGGAATGCAGCTGGGCTACACAAAGTTTTGTTGCTCCCTCTGTGAGTCGGACAAAGAAAAATCATTATGAGAAGGAATGTGTGGCCGAAACGATATCTGACCCCAGGAGAGAAGAATGTTGCCAATCCTCCTCTAGTTGATTCAGAGAAAATTTACGTGACTCCTCTACATATTAAGCTATGGTTGATGATCTTTTATTTTATGTATAGACAGAACTGGCAAGCCATTCACATATCTGAAAAATAAGTTTCCTAGAGTAAGTGACGCAAAAATCAAAGAAGGTATTTTTGTTGGACCACAGATTAGGGAGCTTATGAGAGACCATGATTTTGATGAAAAACTAAATTATCTTGAAATGGCTGCATGACTGTCATTTAAGAAAGTTTGCACAAAGTGTTTTGGGAAATCACAGAGCAAATAACTATTTTGAAATCGTAAATGAGCTACTGACATCCTACAAGGCCTTGGGATACAGCATGAGCCTAAAAATTTACTTCCTTGACTCTCAATTAGACTTTTTCACTGTAAATCTTGGCACCATCAGAGACGAGCACGGTGAGAGGTTTCACCTGGACATTTTGAACATGGTAACCCGATATCAAGGAAACTGCAGCTCTCCAATGTTGGCTGATTACTTTTGAACACTAAAAAAGGGATCTTTCAGAGGCAAAATACACTAAAAAATCATACATTTCTACATTTTAAAGGTAAGTTTCATTGAAATATCAGCCTCATTTATTCGATTCCATGTAAAGGTTGTGACTTAGTTTACATCGGACAGACTGGAAGGGATTTGAATACCAGGATGATTGAACATAAACGTTCCATTAAATATGCACAAGAGAGCTCAGCTGTGTTCCAACATGTTAAGCAATTTAAACATTGTTTAGATTGGGACAAAGCTGAGCTTATTTATAAATCCAGATGTGAGTTCAGGAGAAAAATTGTAGAATCTACGATCATTGAATATCAGCCCAACATGAATATTTCCAAGGGGCAATGGTCCCCGGACATAATGTCCGGACTCTTCATCACCAACCTATTGAAAGCTCATTTGTCTCCTGACCTCACATACGGAGTGAGCCGAGGGTAGAGACATCTTCCCATGTTCCCCTTTCTTTTGTTAAAGGTGCTACTTAAACAGCACGCTCTCTCTTATTTGTATCTACTGAAGAGGATTGCAGTTTGCAATCGAAATATATAGATTCCCCGTTTCCAGTCTTTTCTACTCCAGCAGTGGTTCCTACGTTATTGACAAATGTGTGATTACATTTTTCACCTGTAATATATATATATATATATATATATATATATATATGTATGTATGTATAGATTATATATGTATAATATATATATATATATATATATACACTATATATATATATATATATATATATATATATATATATATATATACATATATATATATGTATACATATATAAATACAAGATCTTACTTCCTTCAGATTCTTGGTAAAGGATCGTGTTACACAATTTCTTAAAACTTTGTTCTCTGTGCTCCTCGGGGCAGTTTCGGCCTCACGATTCCCGCATCCTCTTCTTTTCTTTTTCTTCTTCGTTTTTTAGATGCCTGTGTAGACTTGACTTTTTATATATAATCTTAAAGATTTGCTTAAAATAAGTTGTGTAATAGTTACAAGTTGTCGGTGTTCTTATACCGTCACAGTGTGGGTGGAGGAAGAACAGGCGAAGATGGGCTGGAACTCCTTAATTGCTTATACGTTTCGACTGACTCGATCTTCTTCAGTAAGCTGTCTACAAACACCTCGAATCTTACAATTATACACTCGAAGTTGGAAACTCGGACAGGTCATCCCGCTGGCTGTCTGGGGATTCCCATTCCCTTACCTGATATATGTTTCCAAATTGTATTTATTATCAATTTGCTTACTACCTTCGATAAACATACGAAACCTTCCCTATCACTGGTATTTTCAAACGTGTTAATATAGACAGCTTCAACAGGTTTCCTCATGTCTTTATTTAATCCCGTATGCGGAATCTCGTCCCCATCCCAGTGGTGTAAATGTCCCGATTTGTCAGCGTGCTGAACGAGTGAGTTGGATGTTCTGTGTGACCTTATGTCCCTCTTATGCTCGGCTAGGCGTTAAGAGTTGAGAAGCGTTGAGTGTATAATTGTAAGGTTCGAGCTGTTTGTAGACAGCTTACTGGAGAAGATAGAGTCGGTTGAAACGTAAAAGCAATTAAGGAGTTCCAGCCCATCTTCGCTTCTTCTTCCTCCACCCACACTCTCATATATTATATATATATATATATATATATATATATATATATATATATATATATACACACAATATATATATATATATACACAATATATACATATACACAATATATATATATACATATACAATATATATTTATATATATATATATATATATATATATATATATATATATATATATACAATATATGTATTCTAGCTAATATTCTAACTGAAAGAACTTCTTTGTTTTTTAAACCTTACCTAATAATGGTGCACTTCCAATAAATATAATCAGAGCCGAAGATGCCGACTTGCACGTAAAGAAAAATGAATTAATGAAATCAAGAACAAGATGAAATTAAAAAAATTAGGCCCAAATTCATGGAACTTCGCAAAATACGTACACCGATAACCTTCCCAGAGAACAAAATAACCTAACGACAAAGATGATGACTAAACAAAAGAAAGTGATTTTATTTATCTATTCAGGGAACAGATCTTCAGTCGAGGAACCTCACGTCGAAGGTTCAAACGAAAGGGGTCATGTGGCAACAGCTCTTCAAGGAGAACCTTCGCCCTTACGCGATGTCAAGACGTCACGAGGACCCGGGAGGGTGTGGAGAGACCGGGTCCAGATCCCAAAGAGGCTCGTCAATTGCTCGCTGGCAAACGAGTTGCCGCGGCAAATGGGTGTGGGACTAAAATAAGACAAGGAAAGGAGGAGGAGAGGGAGGAGGAGGAGGACGAGGGAGAGGAGGAGGAGGAGGGAGAGGAGGAGGAGGAGGAAGAGGAGGAGGAAAAGGAACGAGTGAAAAATGAGAAGTATCTGAAGGAGGAAGAATAGGAGAGGAGCAGGAGGAGGGGGTAGAGAAATGAGGAAAAGAAAGTAGGGTAAATTAGTCGGAAAGAAGAAAGAAGAAGAGAGGACTGGAGGAGGAGATGAAGGAGGAAGAGGAGGAGGAGAGAAAGAAAAGAGAGAAAAGGAAAGAAAGTAAAATAAGAAGGTAATGGAAGACGAATAGAGGAGGACAAATATGAGGAAAAGGAGGAGAAGGAGGACGATGGTGAGAAAAAATAGGAGGAAGTGGTGAAGGAAAAGGAGGAGAAGGAGGAGGAGGAGGAGGAAGTAGTGAAGAAGGGAAAAGGGAAGGGGGAGAACGAGAAGGAAAAGAAGGAAAATGAGGAGGAGGAAGTAGTGAAGAAGGGAAAAGGGAAGGGGGAGAACGAGAAGGAAAAGAAGGAAAATGAGGAAGAGAAAAGGGAGGGAATGGAATAGGAGGGGAGAATGGGAACGGAAGGAAGATAAGACTAGGAGAGTAAGGAGGACAATACTAGGAGGAGGACAAATGGAGAAAATAGACACAAGGTGTAAATGAAAAGAAAAAATTACAGAGTAAAGTGTGTCAAATTTATGACGCGCGTTTCTGTAGCACTAGGGGCTAAGTCATAGATCGTTCTCATATATCCTCTCTCCCTGCAACCAGGTCATTGTTATTTTACTTGAACCCTACTCACATACACGTACGCACGCACGCACGTACACACACACACAAACACATACACACCCACATACACACGCACACACGCATAAATACAGACACACACACACACATACACACACACACACACACACACACACACACACACACACACACACACACACACACACACACACACACACACACACACACACACACACACACACACACACACACACACACACACACACACACACACACAATTTTAATATCTCCAAAGGACAATGGTCTCACGGTTAGCGGTGAGTCACTTGGTCAGTAATTTTCACTTCCCCCCCACCCTCGACCCTCCGCCCAAACTCACGCTTGACCCTGCAACCTCTCCTTGAGTGAGGTCAACTGGCCCGTTGGGTAAACTGTCCATTTTCCTGTTATATTCCACTCCTTATGCCAAATGAGTATATATACGTCTCACCACTTCGACTATCTTATACTTTCCTGAAGAGGGCTACAGCCGGAAGCCGAAATGTGGAAGTCAAACATTCTCATTTTTTTTTTTTTACTCCGAATGTGGGTTCTCCGTGTTATATAGACATGAGCCTTCAGAATGCAACACAATTCCTCGTAAGATGTTATTACTAAGAAAAAGAAGTCAAAATAGAGGATGTATCATAACGGAAGGAAACTATAGTATTCATACACTATAACACACACCAACAAGTTCGCCGTAAGGGAGGCAGACATTGGTAAACCACTGACCTGGAATTGTTATTACGATGAACAAAGGAGGAAAGGGCTAAATGTGAACAACATGACCCTTGATGTTTTATTATAGTTTAAATATGATTCTAGAAGACAGCGAGTTTATTATTATTATTATTATTATTATTATTATTATTATTATTATTATTATTATTATTATTATTATTATTATTGTTATTGTTATTGTTATTGTTATTATTGTTATTATTATTATTATTATTATTATTATTATTATTAATTATTATTATTATTATTATTATTATTATTGTTATTATTATTATTAATATTATCATTATTATTATCCTTATTATTATTATCGTTGTCTTTTGTCTTTGTTGTTGTTGCTGTTGTTGTTATTATTATTATTATTATATTATAATCTTTATTATATTTTATAATGAGAGAAATGTAGATGAGGAAAGAGTATTTGAGACTTCTGAAAGGGTAAGAGTTCAAAAAACCTGAAGTAGGTCTACATACAATACATCGTCATGATGGACACTAGAGCAAATTCCGAAAAAAGAAGAAAATAGAGAAAACCGTCTCCAAAGAGAAGTGAACAAATACTTTACTGACCTCGTAATGATGATCTAAGGCAAGCAAATCAATAAAACAGTCAACAGACATGCATACAGAAATAAGAAATATATTTGCACAAGCTTGCAATCACGCACACGCAACGTCCAACACTGCATTGAGTTCTTGATGTATGTATACAAAATATAGTGGGACTAATAACGTGTCCTGCATGTTGTGGTCATTCAAGATTACAAAGGATTACAAAGGCGGAGCATGCCGACAGGAGACCTTTTGGTCCATAACTAGGTCGGATGCGAAAAAAATATGATAAAAAATTAAATAAAATCAACAAAATAAAATAAAAATTATAATAATAAATAAAAGACATAAATGCATAGATATAGTTAAATGATAAGCAAACAGTCAAATAGTAAATAATAATAAAATGACAGATAAATAATAATAAATAAAAATCAAGCAAATAATAAACAGACAAATAATAACAAACAAATAAACATATAATATAAAATAAATGACAGTCATCACAGCAAAGCTGTCCATTTTCATAATCCGTTAACCCCCCCCCCAACCTCTAACAGGTGCAGCCTTGAGAGGCTGACAATCGGTCTCCAGACTAGGCCCAAGGTGTCTCTATCAACTTCAACTGGATTTCCTGTACTTGTTCACACATAGTGATCTGATAACGGGCAACTTCTCTCCTATTCCTACCACTTTTAGCAGATGACATAGAAACAATCTCACGCTGATCTATGGAAGGTT
>NC_134777.1:14681234-14693734 GCF_046742065.1 Oratosquilla oratoria
CAATAAGTTCTGGTTGCAGAAACTAGACAGTTCTTGAAGCAACAGTTTGTCGTCTGTTAATGATGATGCTTTTGGCCTATATATTACACTTACATTCATCTGTTGTCCATTTGGGTAAATTCTACCCACAAATTATCATATGCATCCTGTTTCATTTTCTCTAAAACACAGGCATGGACTTTACTTTTAATGTGCAACAGAACACCACCACCTTTCTTGTGGTTTCTATCCTGATGAAAGTGTTTAAATTTCGCAATATCAAATTCAATTTCAAACTCTTTACCATATAACCATGTTCATTACAAACTCCCACAATGTGGTTTGTAAGAACATCTTTGCCTGTGCGAGTAAGATAGATCCCATTAGAAGCATGACACTAAGCAAAGAGATACCAAGGATCAAGAAAATGGTATCCCAGTTGAGTGCACAACTGTGATATCCTCTCATTGATCCCGATGGCTCTACTGTTTCAATACGAGCCAGCGTAGATCCTCGGAAGGATTCCACAGACTCCGTGGTAGCTCCCACGTTCTTTCATCTCCTGAAGGAGGCCTTTGTAATTCCGAATAAGTTCCTCTGGTCTCACCCTACCCACATCGTTACTGTTCTTCGTGCTATCAAACTTATTATCTTAATTTTTCTCAAATTTTGTGACAATTTTGATAACGTGCCTTTGATCACTGTATCAGTCCCTAAGGTTGCACGCCCAGATGAGTGTGAGGATGCTGACGTGTTTTGAAGCAGATGGGAAGTTATTCTCTCTGATATCTATCTCAAAACTTAGTAACCATGTAGTAAGCGCTGAAACTATCAGTTGTTTTAAGAAACGATTAGACAACTTCATGGATGGGGGTGACAGGTGGTGATGGATACGAAGCTGCCTAGTGTAGGCCATATGGTCTCTTGCAGTCTCCTTCATTCTTATGTTCTTATGTTCAAAAGACATTCAGATGGTCCACTGCCTTGCGGTCACACTCATATGTGTGAAAGGACTCAGGTATAAACCTCGAGGAAAAAGCAGGAGTCTTGTAGGCAGCTCGCTGTTGATATTATAACAACATCACTCTGGCAGGTCAGGCGATGGCGTTGGTGCCAAACTAGAACATACTTCCTGTTCCTTTGGATCCATCAGCGACGTGGAGAGGAAAGTGTGTGTGTGTGTGGGGGGGGGGTCCTGCAGCATGGGTGACTGACTTCTGGTCCTCTATATCATCTTGTCCTTGAGAGGCACAATAACCATGGTCGATATCAACCAACAAAGGCCATCAAAGAGATACATTTGTAGGTACCTCTAGTTAGAAGAAGAAACTTACACTACCTTAACAAGGTGTCTTATACCCCTACTATTTCTTACCATCGTGAGTCAATTTTCGTATCTATTTTTAAGTATGTATGTATGTATGTATGTATGTATGTATGTATGTATGTATGTATGTATAGATGCACGTACGCATGCATGTATATTTGTATGTATGATTGTATTTATGAATTTATGTATGTATGTATGTATGTATGTATATACGTATATGTGTGTGTGTGTATGTATGTATGTATGTATGTATGATGTATGTATGTATGTGTATGTGTGTGTGTGTGTATGTATGTATGTATGTATGTATGTATGTATGTATGTATGTATGTATGTATGTATGTATGTATGTATGTATGCATCTGTGTATGCATGCATGCATGGAAATATAGGGATCAAACTCAGGTCCAAAATACACAAGTTGTACGAAATTGAACGCAACACAATGGCACAGGGGTCACCAAATGATTCACATGACGAAAAAATAAAAAAGACAAACATGAACTCAAAACTTGGTCCATGAGAACAGGCTAAGAATCATCTAAAGACAAATGTAGTCCACAATTTTCTGAAGTAAAGCAAACACGAAAAAAAAAGTGTAAAAGAAATTTGGTGAAAGTTTTACCCAAAGTTTAATAGACAAATGACTTCCTATTTGCGAGACGCAGTTGAAGACGATGTCGAAGACGAGGACGAGGACAAAGAAAAGGACAAGGACGAGGACGAAATCGAGGACAAAAGCGAGTACGAAGACGAGGACGAAGACGAGGACGATGTCGAGGACAAAGAAAAGGACAAGGACGAGGACAAGGTCGAGGACAAAGAAAAGGACAAGGACGAGGTCGAGGTCGAGGGCAAAGACGAGGATGGTGACGAGGACGAGGACAAGGTCGAGGACAAAGAAATGGACAAATACGAGGATGAGGACGAGGTCGAGGACAAATAAAAAGGACAAGGACGAGGACGAGGTCGAGGGCAAAGACGAGGATGGTGACGAGGACGAGGACAAGGTCGAGGACAAAGAAAAGGACAAATACGAGGATGAGGACGAGGACGAGGTCGAGGACAAAGAAAAGGACAATGATGGTGAAGTCGACAAAGAAAAGGACGAGGACGAGGTCGAGGACAAAGACGAGGACGAGGACAAGGACAAAGAAAAAGACAAGGACGAGGACGAGGACGAAGACAAAGACAAGGACGAGGACGAAGACAAAGAAAAAGAAAAAGACAAATTAAAAAGACGATGAAGATGAAGATAAAGATGAAGATAAAGAAAGATAGAAAGAAAATTAAAGAGAAAGGGAAAGATAGAAAGAAAGGAGAGGAAGAAAAAGAAACGAAAGAAAATAAAATAAAGCAAATTAAAGAGCAAATAAGAAAGAAAGAGAAAAGACAGAAAGAAAGAATAAGAAAGATCACTACTGTCTAAGGTTTAATTGAGGATGACTTAAATCCATAAATAAAGAAAATATCACTTAATTCAATAGAGCAGTATGGTGGTAAACAGAAAATTATAAAAATAAAAAAGATACCTGGCATGTGTAGGATAAACAATACTAATAAGAACAACCGTAAAAGGAAGCCTTCAAGACAAATTTTTTAATCAGAACTTACGCCGCGGCAATATTCGACAATTATCAGAAGAAAAAAACCGTCATTACTTTAATTACCGGTGCCTGGGACCAGAAAAGTTGAGGTAATGACTTGGCCTCAAAGCAATTACCGTCCTCATTTTCCTTCCCGTAAAACAAGTGCCCGTTACCAGCCGAGAGGTCCGAAGATCTCTGGAAGCTTCCGACACGCCTCGAGCCGCGTCGATGATGCATTGCTATTCATAGAAAAATCAACAACTTTCTGGAACGCTCCTTCGTGATAGGGCGAGGTTTGGGCACTCAAGCACAGATTAGGTTTTGTGTCTCTTTAAGTGGTTTGGTTAGGCTTGCAAACACATACACATGCACAGGCACACACACACACACACACACACACACACACACACACACACACACACACACACACACACACACACACACACACACACACACACACACACACACACACACACACACACATTCGACTC
Organism: Oratosquilla oratoria; assembly: GCF_046742065.1. Classification (NCBI taxonomy): domain Eukaryota; kingdom Metazoa; phylum Arthropoda; class Malacostraca; order Stomatopoda; family Squillidae; genus Oratosquilla; species Oratosquilla oratoria. The sequence goes on from NC_134777.1 coordinate 14,684,624, forward strand.
GACGGCACAGTGATAGCGTTCGTAACTGCTACTACAGCGGTCCGAGTTCGAATCCCGCCCAGGGCTGAAATAATTTCAGTATTGCTGCGCTGGGAGTCCTTACTCCAACTCTCGTGGGTGGGGAGTTGGGTGTGTGCGTGCATGAAAGGTCACAGCATTAACCATAGATCGGTCATATATGAGATATGATTTCTCTTCGGGAGGGAAATAGCTGTCGATCACGAGTCAAAAAACGTGATCCAAGACCATGGTGATTCAAACACACACACACACACACACACACACACACACACACACACACACACACACACACACACACACACACACACACACACACACACACACACACACACACACATATATATATATATATATATATATATATATATATACACACATATATACACACATATATATACACATATATATATATATACATTTCTTATTAAATAACACAGCAAACTGGGCGTTAGTTATCTTCTTATTGAGACTTTCTACTCTTCTAATAACTTTTCTCTCTAAAGGAGGGAGAAGGTATACAATATTTCCAAACGAGTCCATGATTGGGTAGGAAAACTAACATTATACGACGTTTCGCCTATGCATTAGGCATCTTCTGGTAATTTATTCAGAAATGAATACATACTTATATAATACAAAGATAGGTACATTAGGAGAGATTGTGACAGTTCATCCTTTCCAGCCCGCTACTCGTGACCCATACAACTCTAGGGTCCCGCACATGTTTTGTTGTATATCAATAAGAGGCATATAGTTTCTTATCATCACTGCCTCCATGCATTTTAGTTTTGTTGTATTACCATTCCTGGCGATTATTATTGTGTTTGTGTTAAGGTATTCTCTTGATATGTTGATCTTGTGGGATTTCGTCATGTGTGATTTTATTGCCCCGTTCTGCATGTGATACGTGAGTCTCTGTGAAAGTGTTTGTGTTGTGTACCCGATATACTCGTCTGTACAAAGCGCACCGTCTTTGTTAAAATTACAAGTATATTTGTACACGACATTGCTCTGTTTTAATTTGTCCTTTTGTGCTGCCAAATTATTTTTCATGATAAGAGATGATGTTCTGTGGTTCCCACAAGATCAACATATCAAGAGAACACCTTAACACAAACACAATAATAATCGCCAGGAATGGTAATACAACAAAACTAAAATGCATGGAGGCAGTGATGATAAGAAACTATATGCCTCTTATTAATATACAACAAAACATGTGCGGGACCCTAGAGTTGTATGGGTCACGAGTAGCGGGCTGGAAAGGATGAACTGTCATGTCCTAGATCTCTCCTAATGTACCTATCTTTGTATTATATAAGTATGTATTTATTTCTGAATAAATTACCAGAAGATGCCTAATGCATAGGCGAAACGTCGTATAATGTTAGTTTTCCTACCCAATCATGGACTCGTTTGGAAATATTGTATACCTTCTCCCTCCTTTAGAGAGAAAAGTTATTAGAAGAGTAGAAAGTCTCAATAAGAAGATAACTAACGCCCAGTTTGCTGTGTTATTTAATAAGAAATGTATTGAAGAGAACCTGCTCCCTAAATTCACATATATATACATATATATATATATATACAGATGTATATATATATATATATATACATATACACATACAGATATATACATATATATATATATATATATATATATATATACATACATAAATACTTATACCAACAGGCATCTTCCCCTTACAAGGGAGGTAACCAAAGTCAAAGGCATAAATCCATCCCAACCCATTTCATCCTCACATACTCCACTCCCTTCACCACCCCTCCCTCCCACTTTTCTTAGATGACGGATCATCCCTGTATCTCACTCACTGCCCTGGGTCAGAGGTAATGTAGCAAGACACAGCACATCCACAGCAAGACCACTTCATTTAATCGGCAACCCCTCTCTCCGTTCCCTCATGCAGAAAAAGAGAAGACGGGAAGAAATCCTTAGGACTGAGTCAAAATATCATTCATACTCCCTCATTCCCCCATCCTTCACCCATACCCTTCCATGCATCATAGCATTATCCATATACAACCATTCTCCATTCACCCCTATCTTCTGTCTTCTCCCTTCCTTCTTCAACAGACATTCCCCTCTTTCCCAATACCCCTTTTACCGCATCCACCCATCTCATCCCTGGTCGCCCCCTCATGTTCACTCCTTCCACCTCTGCTTTCTAAATTTCTTTTAATAATCTTTCTTCACTCATTCTTTCCATGTGTCCAAACCATCAAAATACTCTTTCATCAACCCTTTTCCCAATTCCCTTTCCACCCCCGCTCTCACCTCCTCACTTTTCACTCCATTCAGCCTAGTAACCCCTACTTACTTCTCAGGCCTTTCATCTCAAGCATATCTAAACTCTTCCTCTCTTATGTTCCATGCTTCTGCCCCATGCAGTGCTATCGGTACAATCACTCCTTCATACAATCTCCTCTTAGCATCCATTCCCAAATGTCTATTTCTCATAACATCTTTTAATCTCCAGGGCATTTACTTACTTCTCTCAATCTACATTCTACCTCCACCTCCACTCCTCCCTTTCCAGCCACATTCGCACACAAGAATCTAAAGCTATCCCCTTTCTCCAGTCTCTCTCTTAATACTCACTTCCAATCTGCTGCCATTCTCTCCCCTTGCCCATCCCATCACCTCACTTTTACCCACATTTATCTTCAATTTCCTTCTTCAGCACACCTTCCCAAACTCCATCACTACCTTCCTTAATCCCTCCTCCGATCCCGCTACAAGCGCAGTGTCATCAGGAAACAACAACTGGCCTATCTGCTTTTCTCTATTTTCTTTAACCATCTCCAATCCCTGACCCATTACCTCTCGCCAAGCTGACATAACACATCACTGGCAAAGTCACACCTTTACCTCAAACCATTCACTTTCTCCATTCCATTTCTAATTCTAACACAGGCTCTACTACTCTCGTAAATACTCTTGACTGCTCTTAACAGCTTTCCTCCTATCCCATATATCTGGAATATCTCCCACTATACCTTCCTGTCTACCCTGCCATAAGCCTTTTCCAAATCCATCAAGGTCCCCAAAACATCCTTACGTTTTCCTAAAGCTTACCATCAAAATCTGATCCACGCAGCCCCTAAACTCACACTGTTCCTCACCAATCACTTCTTCTGTTCCTCTCTTAATCCTCTCAATCAAAAACTTCCCATAAGCCTTCCCCATTACACTCACAATTGTCACTTTCTCCTCTGTAAAGCGGAACTATATAGGCACTCCTCCAGTCCTCTGGTACTCTACCCTCTTTTAGACAAACATTAAACAACCTCACCAACCAGTCCACCATCACTGTATGTGCATGTGTATATGTATGTATGTATGTATATCACATTTTTTTTTTTACAGGAAATAGCTTCAGGCAGTCAAAAACAATGCCAAATAATACTATTTTAAAATTTCGAGTGTCTTTATCGCTCTAATTATTATAACTTTCTTTTTCTTTCATTCATAGTAGGGGAAAATTGTCTATCATATAGACCGTGTTGTCAGTAATGCCAAACGTATTCCTCTAGATAACATGACGCTTTCAAAGGCAAGAAGTTAAATATATTCTTTGCTCTCCATTTCTCTGTCCCTTTGTTCTTTGTCTCACCTTTTCACTCCTTCATTCCCGTCCTAATAGCTTAATCACATTTCTTGTCCAGCATCGGGAATGTCCACCGTGAATTCAGTGACAGGACTCATCAGTTTCCTTTCTAGATCTTAGATGTCAAATATAGTTGTTATTTCACTCTCCATTCATCCTACTAACATTAGCTTTCAGGTCACATTTAGTTGACACTTTTAGATATCTAGATTATGTAATATACTTGAGTTACGGAACAAACTGATCAGTCTCCTTTCTAGATATTAGGTGACAAATACAGTTATTATCACGCTCTTCCTTCATTCTACACACAGTAGCTTTTAGGTCATCTTCAGATGACTCTTTTAGCTCTATAGATTATGTGATAGGTTTGTACTTTTTATGTTCCGGTTAGAAACAAGAAAGAGGACTTCTAAAGTGATCATATTCTGGCCTATGCCACGTCATTTCCTTCTGCCTAGAAAGACACATATATGCTAATCTAATTGCGAGATTATTCTTGCCACTTTGGTCAAATATATTTTCGTCCCTTTCCACACTTTCTTTTCCATGAGCGACAGCCTTTCCATTTGCATCTCCTCTTGTTTCAATTAAGGTATCAGGAATTTTTCCCCGTCTCTGCCTTTATCAGCTAATTAGGTCTCAAGTGTTGTGTCACTATTGTTAAAGAAAATGAATGAAGGGATTAATTACAATGTTCATACATATGCATGTGTAGACCTTGTATGACAATATATCATAAATGTCTGTGACACTTTAGTGCATGGAAGATTGCATGATATGTCATTGTAGAATTTCTGATGAATTTACTAGAATGTCTGATATTGCGTGATCGACTAAGACCTTAATTAGGTATTTGCTAGTCAAGAATCTAAATATTCTAATGTCCTTTATGCTTATTATGAAAATTGTATACTCAAGTATGCAAATGTGTACAGCATCTGTGTTAAGACAAGCACTTATGCACAAAACTCCTTGTGATAAATATGCATTTAGAAATGCATTCCAGTAGGTGAGATACACACACACACACGCACACGCACACACACACACACACACACACACACACACACACACACACACACACACACACACACACACACACAAACGTACAAAGTAACACATAATTGAATGAGATGTAAAAAAGAAAGTCCAGAGTAAGACAGAGAGAATAAATGAAAAAGAAAATATGGAAATAAGAATGACAGTGTGTGTGAATGAAATTACTTTCGACAAAGCAATATATGAGCAAGCGTAAAAAATTAAGAGAGAATGAGAGAGAGAGAGGGAGAGAAAGAGAAAATATGAAAGGAAGTCTGTGTCACAGGACAGCTCGTAATGGAAGCCATTACTGGAATAAAAAAAATAAAAAAGTTGTAAAGACTAAGAGTAGAGGAATTTCGTTCTAAAGTGGTCTCTGTGGTGTTGAGTTGGTGTAGTAATTGACGAAAAATTTGGAATTAGAACGAAGTTTAATCGAATGCAATAGGAAGACCATACTTCTGAAAGGCCAATATAATTGGTTACTTATTAAGACAATTCGAAAAGTAGGAACGAAAGTAAATAGATCAATGATAAAAAAATTACACTGTCATTAACTATATGTATCAGTAATGGATTTTTTTTATCCTAACGAGATTATTTTATTGCATCAGGCGATTTTATTCAGCTTCAAAGATTTACTAAGACCCCCCAAAAATAATAACAATAAATGTTTCATATTTGTCAACAAAAAGAAAACTAAATTTAACCTTATTTGATTCAATGCTAAAAAGAAAGAAAAAAAACTTCATGATTAAACATATCAAATAAAGACATTCTATCATTTACTTTATTTCGTTTCGCTTGGATGGGCATTATACTGTGTATAGTTATAAAACTATATGACTTCAGTTATAAAACTAATATGCCATTCTATTACTTCTTGTTTTATTCTGGCAAATAATAAACGATTTCATTTAGATATGTGGATATTTTTCTGAAAGATTGCTCACTTGTCGAGCGATTTAGAACGTCGGTACTTGTGGCGAAAGTCGAAGTGACGGCAAATTGAACCCTGTCGGCAGCGAGTTGGACCAAGGGTATGGTTCATTATATTCTACGTTATGAAGTCCTTTGTCAGGAGGAACCGTCCTAGTCTCGTGGTAGGGGTAGTTCACGATGCTACACCGCATCATCTTTCAGAAAGAGAAATCATTATGCCCAAGAAGGTCGATTAGATCCTTCCATGTCTTGGGTAAATTTTTATTCCTATTTTTTCTTGACATGATGATGTGACATGAGACATAAGCATGAGTATACGTGCATGTATACCTCTGAGGGATCCCAGTTCCATTGCAGGTGCATTTGTGATAAAACCTCTCTTCACGAAGACTATTTTTATTGTTTTCATAACATTACCTGAGATAAAATAAGTCTTAAAAAAACTAAGTTTATTCTAAAATGATTTTGGTTGAGACAAAAAAAAAAAAATAAAATAAAAAAAAATCTTTGTTCCAATAGTTTCTAACATCCTATCGGCCACAGAGAATTATACTTTAGTGTTTTAATTTGACATTGCGTGTTTGTGTAAAGAATTCCTTAATGGGACTAAATTTATATTTGTTATTATTTTAATTCCAAGCGGTGATGCTTTAGTTTTACATTATATTCTATGTATTACATTTCTGTGTATTATTTGATTAATTATTATACTGTTCTAGTTATTAACTTGTTTGTACATTTATTTATTCTAGTTTATGAAGGTTTAGAAGTTATACATTTCTTCTATTTACTGTAATCATACTGTATATATTGTCATTACTCTTGTTATGTGGTAGCTTCCTTTTTGCAATCTAGATAATAAAGTATGTATAGATTTATTATAGAAAATAGATTTATTCTGTGTTATAACCACTGACAACTTACTCTTTCTGTATCATCTAGAAAACCACAACGCCATCTTACAACCTCATCACGTGTCTCCCCACATTAATCCTGGTCTACCATGAAAAAGGTGTGTGTATATATATATATATATATATATATATATATAGTTACCATCGTAGTTTGTCATCCCTTACCTTTGAATAATCTACAAAAAAAACAAAAATATCCTTCTCAACCTCACCCCGCATCCCCTCACATTTATCATTATGATTTGTTATAGAAACCAAATCTGTTCTGTATCAAAACCGACGTAGTTTGTCATCCTTTTCTTTGGTATAATATAGAAAACCTCCACAAACCCGTCTCATAACCCCACCACGCATCTCCTCGCATTCATCATTCAGATCTCCAGCGTTCTGCAATTCTTATTCTTCGGAAGCTTCTGCAGCAGAGTACCATCTATTGGAGTCTTCACGTGTGTCTTGGTAATGAATATGGAGAGCGTCTGTCTGACGCTGCGTGGAAGCTGCCCGAGCAGTCGGGTATCATGCGTCTGCAGAGTGGCAGATGGCAATGCAGCCGCGCCAGCTGTAGCAAGGAAAATTGCTTTAAGGTTGTCACTCTCCCTCCTCCTCCTCCTCCTCTTCCTCCTTCTCTTTCTCCTCCTCCTTCTCCTTCTCCTCCTTCGCTTTCTCCTTCTCATACTCCTCCTCCTCCTTCTCTTTCTCCTTCTCCTCCTTTGCTTTCTCATTCTCATACTTCTCCTCCTCTTTCTCCTTCTCCTTCTCCTCCTATTCCTTCTCCTTCTCCTCCTATTCCTTCTCTTTCTCCTCCTCCTTCTCCTTCTCCTCCTTCGCTTTCTCCTTCTCCTACTCCTCCTTCTCTTTCTTCTTCTCCTTCTCCTCCTCTTCCTTCTCTTTCTCTTCCTCCTCCTTCTTCTTTTACTTTTCCTCCTCGCTTTCTCCTTCTCCTCCTCCTCCTCCTTCTCTTTCTCCTCCTCCTTCTCCCCCTTTCCTTTCTCCTTCTCCTACAGTACTCCTCCCCCTTTCCCTTCTCTTTCTCCTCCTTCTCCACCTCCTCCTTTTCCTTTTCCTCCCTCGCTTTCTCCTTCTCCTCCTTCTCTTTCTCCTTCTCCTCCTCCTTGTCCTTCTCTTTCTCCTCCTCCTCCTCCTCATTCTCCTCTTTGTCGTCTTCCTCCTACTCCTACTATCTCCTCTTCCTCCCCGTCTTTCTCTTCCTCTTCCTCTACCTAACCCTTCACCTAATCCTCCTTCTCTTCCTCCTCCTCCTCCTCCTTTTTCTCCTCCTCCTCCTTCCCTTTCTCTTTCTCCTCCGCCTCCTCCTCCTTCTCCTCCAACTCCTCTTCCTCCTCGTCTTTCTTTTCTTCTTCCTCTACTTAATCCTTCTCCTATTCCTCTTTCTGTTCCTCTTCCTTCTCCTCTTTTTCCTCCTCCTCCTGCTTCTCCTCCTTTTCCTTCTCTTTCTTCTTCTCCTTCTCCTCCTCTTCCTCCTCCTTTTTTTTTCTTCCTCTTCATCCTTCTCCTCATCCTCTTTCTCTTCCTCATCCTCCTAATCCTAATCCTCCTCCCTCTCCTCCTCCTCCTCCTTTTCCTTCTCATTCTCCTCGTCCTCCTCTTCCTCCTCGTCTATCTCTTCCTCTTCCTACTGCTAATCCTCCTAATCCTCCTTCTCTTCCTCTTCCTCCTAATTCTACTTCTCCTCCCTCTTCTTCTCCTCCTCCTCCTCCTCCTCCTCTTCCTTCTCTTCATCTTTCCCCTCCTTCTACTGCCCTCTCCTCCCCTGTTCCTACTCCTCCTCCTCCTCCTCCTCCTCCCCCTTCTCCTCTTCCTCTCCCCTTACTCCTCCTCCTACTGTTAATCAGCTGATTAAAGTTGGATGGTAATACTCTGAAGGAAGTTTATAAAGACTGTCACAGTTTCCGGATGCAAAATTGTTGGCTTTCGGTCTTCATGTCAGTGATCTGCTGATTAAAGCTTTAGGCATTTGTTAGAGGGTTGGTCATGAAGACTATGACTATGATGAAAGGATTCATTAACATAATATCCTCATTCCTGGGCCTATCCTTTTGTGTAAGATACATACATACACATACATATACCAAGGCTTTTTTCCCCTTTACCAGGGGGGTAGCCAAAAAGGACAAGGCACAAAAACATTCCCACCCATTCCATCCCCGAAAACACTCCACACCCCTCCACCCTCCCTCCCATCTTAGCACCTCCTAGATGACGGGTCATCCCTGCACCCTGTCCACTGCCCTGGGTCAGAAGCAGTGTCGCAGGACACAGCACATCCACAGCAAGGCCGCTTCATTAAATCGGCGACCCCCCCTCTCCGTAAGATAGCTCAGCCTTATCTTTAAAAAATATATATGCTGAATGACCGAAAGAGATAAGAGATTCTCGTCTGAACTGGTACTATTCTCTATACCAGCGTTTCTCAACCAGGGTTCCTCGGAACCCTAAGGCTCCGCAAAAGGTCCCTGGGTTTCGCGAGAACAAGTAAGATAAGCTAATGCACTTTTGATTTTTATCTAATTTCATATACGTAATATAATTAAACACGCACG
>NC_134777.1:14696234-14706234 GCF_046742065.1 Oratosquilla oratoria
GTGTGTGTGTGTGTGTGTGTGTGTGTGTGTGTGTGTGTGTGTGTGTGTGTGTGTGTGTGTGTGTGTGTGTGTGTGTGTGTGTCTTTCTCTCTCTCTCTCTCTCTCTCTCTCTCTCTCTCTCTCTCTCTCTCTCTCTCTCTCTCTCTCTCTCTCTCGAGTTTTCAGGTCCCATGTCAAGATAGTGTCCTCCAGGTCTTCGTCATTCATTCACAGAAAATAAGAAAAGAAAATTCCAACAAAACATGAAGACCTTCCTCATGGAAGATCCTTCTATATACGGCAAAAACATATTTTAAATTTCTTTAATATTTTATTTAATTGATGCATTTTGTAAAAAAAAGTACATGTTTGTTTATTAATTTCTTTACTAATATATCCACTTGTGGAATTCTTTCACATGTGATGTTATTTGCCAGTTTATAACCTTTTTTCACTTATTTCTATTATCTGTTTGTACAGTATATTGGTTTATCCATCTATCACTACATCTGTCATTTAAATATGTACGTATGTATCAATATATTTATCTATGCATCGATGTATATATTTTCCTATCCAGCTATGTGGCTTTATGTACAATCGGCTATGCCTCTATACACTTATGCATTAATGTATCAATGTACATATCCACCTTTATTTTTATATACCTCATTCATTTATACATTTATCCATTTATCCACGTATCCACCCGTCTACTCATTCTTCTATCCACCAATTCAGTTATCCACTTATTCACTCATCTATCAATCTATTGATCCATTTATTCATTGAACCATTGATTCACTCATCAATTGATTTATCTATCAATCTATCCATCTACCCATTTATCCATCTGTTTATCTGAACATCTGTTCATATAATTTTTTTTTCGTTTCAGTAATTCATCAATTCCTCTATTTCATCAATTATCTATATCCCATTTCCCCTTATTTCTGTTTGCTTGTCTATTTATCTATTCATCTATACATATCCATCTATTTATCTATTTTCTGCTTGTCTACATGCATCTACCTACTCGTCTCTATTCAATTATCTTTTTTAGTATTAATTTTCATATTTATTTATACAGTATTCTTATCTATTTGTATGTTTACCTATTTATATATTTATCAAATCACATCTTCATTTCTTGATAAACTCATCGGTTCATTTCTTCATTTATTTATCCATTTATTCAACTATGTATCTATTTATCTGTCTATCTTTTTGTCTGCTTCGTTTTTCAAAGATAAATTGTACCTTCACACTATGATTTCCATCGGCAATTTTACACCGTTTCTATATATAGAAAATATCCATATACGTGTTGATTTTCATAATTAATATCTGAACCATAAAATTCCAAATAAACGTTTCCATACATCCCAATTGTTCCAATGCAAGTGTGTACCGAGCCCAGTTAAAGTGAAAAAAAAGACTAAATCATTGAAATTTTCAATAACCGTGGATTTTGGCAAATCCCAAGCCTGTATTGAAACCTGTTGGAAACAGCTTCCAGAGACGCACCGAACTGCTGCCTATCATATACCTTAGTAGAGGATAAGGGACGGAAAACAGGATCTTTAAGGATTTATGAGGAGAGACGGGTGTGGGGATTGAGAAGGAGTAAGAGGAAGGGTGTAAGGAGGAGGAAGATTAATTGTAGGGGAGAAGGAAGAATAAGGAAGAGTAAGGAAGGATAAGGAAGAAAAGAATAAATGAGGAGGAGATGTTGAAAGGATGGGGGGAAAAGAATGTCATGGAAAGGGAAGAAGAAGAGGAGAAGAATATGAGGAAGAAAATGTGGACGAGAAGGAATAAAAATTAGGAAAGAGGAACAGCAACAAGACGACATCGACGAGTAATAGTAATATAAAGAATAAGAAGAGGAGAGTAGGAGGAAGAGGAGGAGGAGGAGGAGGAGGAGAAGGAAGAGATACACGACAAACACGAGTAATAGGAGTAGGAAGTAGAAGAAGAAGGAGAGGAAGAGGAGGAGGAGGAAGAGGGGGAGGAGGAGGAGGAGGAGCAGGAGGAAGTGGAGGAGGAGGAAGAAAGGAATGCCGTCTCAATGTGATAAAGCTTCGAAATGAATAAGTTGTAGCCAGTTTCCTTTTGCCATAGAGAAGAAAAGGACAAGAGTCTGTGGCCAAGAACCTCATGAGCTGGCCCGTAACTTCGAGCGGAGACCACTTACACACACACACACACACACACACACACACACACACACACACACACACACACACACACACACACACACACACACACACACACACACACACACACACACACACACACACACACACACACACACACACACACACACACACACCACCACCACGCCGATCATGAGAGCCTTCAACACTAAAGAGGAACGGACGACTACGAAGGAAGGTGAACATAGGTGTTTTCTTCTTCTTCCTCTTCCTATTCCTTTTTCTTCTCCCTCTCTCGTTCTTTCTCTTTGTCTCTCTCTTTCTATCTATTTATCTATCTCTTTTTCTCTTTCTCTCTCTATTTCTTTCTTTTTTCTCCTTTTTTCCTTCCTTTTTTACTAAGGTTCTCTCCATTATTTCTTCTTTTTACTTTTTTTCAAAGTTTCTCTCCATTTTGTCTTCTTTATCCTTCCCTCTCTAGTCTGTTTATTGTAACTTAACGAGATTGATCCAAAATCGAAAAATCGTATTATCCTTCATCATCTAGTCTTAACTTTAGGCTTTAATGAATCACCAGAAACTTACCACAAGCAAAGGCCCAACACTCCCTTGGAGAAATGAAAAAAAAAAAAATAATAATAATAAAAAATAAATAAGATCAATAAAATAATAAATAAAACAAGAAATAAAAAAGAATAAGAATAATAAAATAAATAAACAAATGAATTAAAATAAAAGATAAAAATAACGATAAAAATATTATATAATATATATATATATATATATATATATATATATATATATACATATGCATGTATATATACACATACATATATATATATATATATATATATAATATATATATATATAAAGCGAGAGAGAGAGAGAGAGAGAGAGAGAGAGAGAGAGAGAGAGAGACAATGTATTTACTCAATATATCCTCCATAAAGTGTGCACATTAATACATATGTATATCTGAATATACTCTTGACAAAAAAGAGAAAACGTATTATTTTGGGCATCGTGTTGATTTTAGAATTTCTGATAACTACGAGACCCAAAGAGGCCTTGCACAAAAGAGAACTCCAATAATGACATGCTATTACCATTATATTCACTCCCCCTCCTATTTCACTCCATAAAGTGTACATACATAGGTATGTATATACCTGAATATAATTTTGAAAAGCGTAGGATTTCTGGCAGCATAATAACTCAGCATTTCTGATAACTACAAGTCCCCAAGCAGGCTTTGCATAAAACAGAAACCCAATAATGACATGCTATTACCGTTACGTTCACTCCCTTTATTATTTCACTCGATACAAGAATGTCCACGATCGGCTACGTAACGACCCTCGATAAAGGTGCCTCAAGCTTGCGTTGAAGGGCGTTGCATTGCGAGTCTAGGCACCTACCACGGTTTGCAATAACATCTGCAACATGGCACGCGAATTACATGTGGTCATGCAAGCCACCAGGACGTGTCGTGTCCTGGGACGTGTCATAACCACTGGATGGGCGTGGGGGTGGGGGTGGGCGTGGGGGTGGGTTTGGTGTCTTGGGACTACTTGAAAGGCACTGATAGATATACATTTATTTATTTTAATATTATTTACATTACTATAATTCTTATTTATTTATTTATCTATCCATATTATATATATTTTTTCGCATCCGACCTAGTTATAGATCAAAAGGTCTCCTGTCGGCATGCTCCGCCTTTGTAATCCTTTGTAAAATATTATATGAATTGATATAGTTTACCCGTGTTTCTGGCATGGGCGATCTTACGCCGTCGTTTTATGTTGCAAGTACAACTGAATATTCTAACTTGGCATTGACAAAAAAAAAATCGATAAAATCAATTAAATAGATGAATAGATAACCAAATAGATGAATAGATAAGTAAATAGATAAATAGATAAATAAATGAATAGATAAATAAGTAAATAGATAAATAAGTAAATGAAGAAATAAATGAAATAAAGAAATTAATAAAAAAATAAATACATAATTCAATTATTAAATAAATACATAATAGATGAATGAGTAGATAGATAAATAGATAAGAAAAGACAGTAAACACAGACAATGTTTATTTGTTTATTTGTTCGTTTATCTATTCAAGGTCTGGGGTCCTCTAAATGTCGAAGATCATCTTAAAAATAGAATGACAGAAAACGTTTATTATATCCTGAATTTTCCACGCTTCGAAAACTTTGTTTTACAGTATCATGAAAATATCATAAAATACCATAAAATAAAATCGAAACCATAAGATCACCTGTCGAAATGATCAACCATCAATATCATTGTCGATTCCATGTCTTCCTTTGTTTGCTAAATATCCAGATGATGAAATTACACAAAGTTCTTGTATAATCAAATTAGTCACAACAGTGAGGTGCTTGATACTGTGTGAAGTGGAGTGGACGGGTGAGAGGAGGAGGTGGATAGTGGAAAAACACGACATGGGACAAGATAATGCAGGCCATGAGTTATACATGGATTTTATTTTTTTCATTTTTACGTTAAGTTGTTTTTGTGTGAGTATGCGGTTTCTATACATGCCTAGTTTTATGCATGCAGTCAAAAATATGTTTATGTGTTATGTGCTCTATATATGATCTCACGACGGAAATATGTTTATATATTATGTGATCAGCATACAGTATACTCTCATACCCCGTTGGGGGTCGACAGCTCAAGAAATTTTTCAAAATTTAAACATCATGTTGTTTTCGTTCCCTACCTGAGGAAACATTGATAAGATAAAATATTGGAGAACAAAAAGCAGTGGAGTGTGTGGGGATGGAATGGCTGGAAATGGTTTTTATGCCTTTGTTTTGGCTACCTCTCTTGTAAGGGGAAAAAAGCCTATGGCATATGTATGTATGTATGCATGTATGTACCTTAACAACCCTCCTGTTACCTTCAAACTTCCAATAGGTAGACTATGGTATATGTATGTATGTATGTATGTACCTCAACAACCTTCCTGGTATCTTTAAACTTCCAATAGGTAGACTATGGTATATGTATGTATGTATGTATGTATGTATGTATGTATGTATGTATGTATGTATGTATGTATGTATGTATGTATGTATGTATGTACGTATATACCTCAACAACCCTCCTGGTATCTTCAAACTTCCAATAGGTAGACTATGGTATATGTATGTATATATGTACGTATATTCCTCAACAATCCTCCTGGTATCTTCAAACTTCCAATAGATAGGCTTCTCTCTATCAAAGAAGGCAATAGAAACCTTGTGAAATACGAAAGAAAACTTGTGGTTACGATGATATCAGCTTGTTTGTTCCGAACACTCTATCAGGTCTTGTCATGTCATCACACTCTTCGTATTTTTTTTTTTTAATTGGGGGACTTTATACATCTTCTACCTGTGTTTCACTTTAACATCTTTATTCTGGCAAAAACCAAGCGCAGTTAATTACTTCAGGAGAGTTACGATTTAAGAACTTTTATAACGCGTTACGAAGTTAGACGGTAAAAAAATAAATATATAGATTAATGAATAAATGAAAACAATGTTAGATAACAAGACGAGTTAATAAATCAAATAATTAACAATAAAGTTAATAGGAGAAAATATTAGTTAATAGATAATAACAAAAGTAAATCATAAAAAAAAAATATCTTAATCCAAAATAGGAAAATAGCTGAAAAGGAACCTCCAGGTTTGTATTAATGGAAACTTCATTAACTGAGTAATCTGTGGGCGTCTATTAATATGATTGTATCCAACGCCAGGCAACTTTGATGAGGTGATAAAAAAAAAATACTGGAGAGCATGGGCGAGATCAATCTTATCTGATTCATTTTTTTTTTTAATATATTGAAGTCATTTCATCATAGACAAGTCTAAACAATAGTTGAACTATCACAGACGAACGGTTTTTCACGGAGCATTTCATGTCTGTGTGTGTGTGTGTGTGTGTGTGTGTGTGTGTGTGTGTGTGTGTGTGTGTGTGTGTGTGTGTGTGTGTGTGTGTGTGTGTGTGTGTGTGTGTGTGTGTGTGTGTGTGTGTGTGTGTGTGTGTGTGTGTGTGTGTGTGTGTGTGTGTGTGTGTGTGTGTGTGTGTGTGTGTGTGTGTGTGTGTGCGTGTGTGTCCCTTGATTGGTCCACCCAGTCTTACGGGTTAAATTGCGGTCTTTGCGGTATAATTATTTAATTTCACTTTCAGTCTCCTTCTCCTTCACTTAATCTCTCTTTCAGTCTTTATCTCTGTTCTTTTATTCTTAGACACTCATTTTCTCTGTCCTTTTCTGTTGCTCTCTCAGTCTTAGTGTCTCTCTCTCTCTCTTTCTTCCTCTCTCTCTCTCTATCTGTCTGTCTATCTGTATGTCTCTCCGTCTGTCTCTCTTTCCTCTCTCTTCATCTCCCTCCCTCCCTCCCCTCTCCCTCTCTTTTCTCTCCTCCTCTCTCTTTCTCTTTCTCTCTCTCCTCTCTTTCTCTCTCTTGCATGTCACTGACCTCGTGTAAGCGAAGAGTGGAGATTTTAAATCACAGAAAAAAATATATATTATGATCGACAGGATAAATGGCTTCCTTGAATTTGAAGCAAGACATGGAGAATAAAAGAAAAAATATATCGTAAGATCTTTTGACATATTATTCCCCCCTTCCTTGTGTTATTGGGAATATAAATGATGCACATTACCTGCGACCTTATTTGCAGATCATATAAGCAAGAAAAGAAATAGATTCGAATAAATGCAAATTTCAAGTGATGATTTTATTCCATTGTTTTATTTCGTTTGTGTTTTATCTCATATGATGATCGATGATGATGATTGATGATGATGATGATGATGATGATGATGGTGATGATGGTGATGATGATATATTCATCATTATTATTATTGTTATTATTATTATCATTGTTATTGTCAATGTCGTCATCGTCGTCGTCGTCCTTCGTCGTTGTCGTCATATCTCTTTTTCTCTCTTCCCCCCTCTCTCTCTCTCTCTTTCCTTTCTCTCTCTCTTCCTTTTTCCCTCTCTCTCTCTTTCCCTCTTTTTCTCTCTTTCTCTATTATCATTATTGTCGTTACTAATGTTACTGTCGTTGTTGTTACTATAATATTACCATCATTATTATTGTTGTTGTTAACGTTATCATTATTAAAACTCTTTTGGGAAAGGGAATCATCTTACTAGCCATCTTGAACGTCTTTCTTAGGTTCTGCTCGTCACTCTCCTTCAAGAATACGTATCATGATTCGCATTTTCATATTTTCGCACACTTCACTGTATTTCTTTCTTTCAGTTTATATTCATTATACACAATTTTCTGTCTTCATCATAACTCTTATCATATAGATCTTTCAGGGGTCGATTTTTTTAATAGCTTAATTTCTTAACTGATTATTAATTGGCTTATCTAATTAAGTCTGGATCATATTAACCTTGAGAAACAAAGTTCAGGTAATCTTTTTTCCCGTTGTAATTTATAAATTTTGTGGTTTTCCTTGGCTTTTCTTACTTTGATATTGGCTGAGAGCATAAACAGATTTAGCCTATTTCTTTGATCTTATTATTTTAGCTGTGAAAAGGTAAATTTTGTTTATAATTTTCACGTATTTTAGGAACCCAATGCAGTGGTGTTATTTTAGGAGATACTCTATAATTCATTTATTTATTTATCTTCTATATATTCATTTATCTTTTATTTATTTATTTATTTATCTATTTTTATTTATTTATTTATCTTTTATATATTTATCTATTCATTTTTTATTTATATTTATTTATTTATTCATTTATTCATTATTATTATTATAATTATTATTATTTTTTTTTTTATATTTTCAGTCAAAAAGCTTCAGAGAAGCCTCCCATTTATCTCAATCTCTCAATGGTTGAACCGGATGAAAGCAAAAAAAATCATTCATTCCAATAACGTTTAACAATATTTGTTGTACAACAAGTACGTTTTCAAGTGTTATTTTTTATTCGATTTTTATTTATTTATCTTTTTTTTTTTACATTTATTTGCAAGAGGAAACAATACCAATGGTGTTAAGATCCTCTGAAGTGGGGAATAATGTGGACAAAAAATCAAGAAACGCTGGTGACTTGCGTCCCACTCTTTCCTCATCAGATCCTCCCCTTCTCATTTCACTACATTTTTCCTCATCTTCTCCAACTCGTATCCCCTCCCCCTCCCCACCCGTCATCGCTCGCTACATTACTTTTTACCTCACTCCCTCTCTACCACACTCCCTCCTCTCTCTCATCCCTCCATCCTTTTCTCTCTCTGAGCACCCTCCATCCCTCCCTCCCTCCCTCTCCCCCTCCCTCTCCCCCTCCCTGCACCCTCCATCCCTCCCTCTCCCCCTCCCTCCATTCCTCTCCCCCTCCTTCCACCCTCCATCCCTCCCTCTCCCCCTCCTTCCACCATCCACCCCTCCCTCCACCCTCCCTCTTCCCCTCCCCTCCACCCTTCCCTCTCACCCTCCATCCCTCCCCTCCACCCTCAATCCCTCCCCCTTGCCATCCCTCCTCCCTCCATCCCTCCCTCTCCCCTCCCTCCACCCTCTCCTCAACGACCTCCTCTTTGTCATCATCCTCAATTAAGACCCTCCCACACTCCTGCCCACTCGCTTCCTCAGTCGTCGTTCCAATCCTCAGGGGACTACTCTCACCCTCACTCTCACTCTCTCCAATCAACACGTTACTCTCACCGTCTTCAGTTTTCCCCGTGGTTTTCTCACGCCTTCCCTCCATTTCTCACGCCTTCCCTCCATTTCTCACGCCTTCCCTCCATTTCTCACGCCTTCCCTCCATTTCTCACACCTTCCCTCCATTTCTCACGTCTTCCCTCCATTTCTCACGCTTTTATATCCCCTCGTCCTCTTTCTATTCCCTTTTCTCTCGATCAGATTTCTTCCAATTATTTATTTGTTTTTTCTTTCTTCCTCTGATTCCCTTCCCTCTCCTCACCTCCTCGAGTTTTTTTTTCTCTTCTCATCTCCTGCTAATGACAGTCTTTCCTTTCTTCTCTCATAAGTCTTCTTCAATTTCTCATTAGTTTCATTCCTCAGTTCTTCTCCTCTTCCTTCTGTTTCTCTTTGTCGTAAAGTTGTTCCCAGTCTTCTCCTCAGTCCTCCACTCTCCCTCCTCTCTTCTTCCTCCTCCTTCCTTCGTCCTCCTTCCTCCCTCCTCCCTTCCTCCTCCTCCTTCCTTCGTCCTCCTTCCTTTCTTCTTCCTCTTCCTTCCTCCATTTTCCCTTCTTCCTCCTCTCTTCTTCCTCCTTACTTCGTCCTCCCTCCTCTCTTCTTACTCCTCCTTCCTTCGTCCTCCTTCCTCCTCCTTCCTTCGTCCTCCTTCCTCCTCCTCCTCCTCCTTCCTTCGTCCTCCTTCCTTTCTCCTCTCTTCTTCCTCCTCCTTCCTCCCTCCTCTCTTCTTCCTCTTCCTTCCTTCGTCCTTCTTCCTCCTCCTTCCTCCCTTCTCTCTTCTTCCTCTTCCTTCCTCCTCCTTCCTCCCTCCTCTCTTCTTCCTCCTCCTTCCTCCCTCCTCTCTTCTTACTCCCTCCTCCCTCTTCCTCCTCCCTCTTCCTCCTCCTTCTTCCTCCCTCTTTCTCCTCCTTCTTCCTCCCTCCTCCCTCTTCCTCCTCCTTCTTCCTCCCTCCTCTCTTCTTCCTCCTCCTTCCTTCGTCCTTCTTCCTTCTTCCTCCCTCTTCCTCCTCCTTCCTTCGTCCTCTCTTCTTCCTCCTCCCTTCTGCCCCATCAAGCGTGCCTCTTTAGCGAACTTTCCATTCCGTTCTTGGTATCTTTGCCTTTGATCCCCAACCGCCTCGTCGGTCTTCCTCCCGCCAATCTTTGG
>NC_134777.1:14711234-14713734 GCF_046742065.1 Oratosquilla oratoria
GTCGACGAACATTTCCCTTCTCTATATG
This sequence comes from Oratosquilla oratoria, assembly GCF_046742065.1. Lineage (NCBI taxonomy): Eukaryota > Metazoa > Arthropoda > Malacostraca > Stomatopoda > Squillidae > Oratosquilla > Oratosquilla oratoria. Next base: position 14,711,263 of record NC_134777.1, read on the forward strand.
AAGGAACTCGTGCCAGGCCAGTTGGAGTGCCAACCTCTGTATTGGTGCCAATTGGCAATGGAGAAATGCATCGTCCCCTACCTCGCCTACACTTCGTTTTTTTTAAGACCTTGCATTCATGGATAAAGTTGGATATAAAATGGGTAACGATAGAGGAAGGGATAGAGTTAAAGCGAAAGAGAAAGTGAGAGATAGGGAAAGAGAAAAAGAGAGACAGGTAGACAGGAAAGTGGGTGGACTATCAGCCAGTCTACCAGTCACTCAGACAACCAGCCAGACAGTCAACCAGATAGGGCGAATGAAAGTGTCACAACCTTCGGCTGTTCTTCAAGATTTCCAGAAGCCTCTTTCCTGCTCCTTCATACTTCGAAGTGTCTCCACGTCGTCTTCGTTCACCTCCTCCCGAAGAGTCCATCTAACCCTCTAGGTTCCCCCGCCTCTCTCTCTCTCTCTATCTCTCTCCCTTTCTCTCTCTCTCTCTCTCTCTCTCTCTCTCTCTCTCTCTCTCTCTCTCTCTCTCACTCTTTCTCTCTATTTCTCTCCCTTTCTCTCTCTCGTTGTTTCTTTCTCTTTCTCTCACACTCCTTCTCTCCCTCCGTCGCTCTCCTTCTTTCTCCCTCACTTTTCCTCTCTCTCCCTCATTCTCTCTCTTACTCTCACTTTCTCTCTCTCGTTGTCTCTTTCTCTTTCCCTCACTCTCCTTCCCTCCCTCCGTCGCTCTCCTTCTTTCTCCCTCACTTCCTCTCTCTCTCCCTCACTCTCTCTTACTCTCACTCTCTCTCTGCCCTTCTCTGCTTCTCTTTGCCTCTCATACTTTGAGGGAGTAATGGGATGAGGGAGCTACTGAGTGGACACCAGCGATGGGTCATGTATGTGGGGATCCTGAGGACCAGACATCGGAGAGAGTCGTCTCATTCCTGGTCATTTTCAGATCCCAGATGAAGATTCTTCCTCATGAACTTAATTTTTCTTGTTTTCTCTTATATAATGAGATATGATAACCAATGCTGATCCCTTCCTATTCTAAAGAGTCTGTGGCATAGAGACACAACCATACTGATATACTTTAGGCTTTTATTAGTACGACGTGTTGCTTATTAGAGATTTATGAAGTTCTCACATAATGTTTATTTGATGAACTTATCAGCAAATGCCAATTTCATTCACAGAGTCATCGTTTTTTGTTTTGTTTTTTCTTTCAGAGAGATCTATTGGAGTACCCGAGGAGCATTACATTTTAGTGAGTGGGACACGGGTTTTCAGTCACTGAAACTTGAGGGAATAATAATAATCCTTATTTTCATTATTCCATCCTTCTCTTCCTCCGTTCTTATATTCTTTCTTATTCCTCTTCTATTTCAACACTTTCCCCGCTACCCTTGTATTTCACCATACCATGGTATCATTTCTCCTTCCCTCCTTTTCCACCATACCACGGTATCATTTCTCCTTCCCTCCTCTTCCACCATACCACGGTATCATTTCTCCTTCTCTCCTCTTCCACCACACCACGGTATCATTTCTCCTCTCCTCTTCCACCATACCACGGTATCATTTCTCCTCTCCTCTTCCACCATACCACGGTATCATTTCTCCTTCTCTCCTCTTCCACCATACCACGGTATCATTTCTCCTCCACTCCTCTTCCACCATACCACGGTATCATTTCTCCTTCCCTCCTCTTCCACCATACCACGGTATCATTTCTCCTTCCCTTCTCTTCCACCATACCACGGTATCATTTCTCCTTCAATCCTCTTCCACCATACCACGGTATCATTTCTCCTTCTCTCCTCTTCCACCATACCACAGTATCATTTCTCCTTCAATCCTCTTCCACAATACCACGGTATCATTTCTCCTTCTCTCCTCTTCCACCATACCACGGTATCATTTCTCCTCCACTCCTCTTCCACTTTACCCACAATCCATAGTCATTACCTTTATCTCCATTCTTTCTTCCCACCTCCATGGGTTTCCAATCTCCCCCCTCCCCCCCAACCTCTCCTCCCTCACTCTGTTCTCCTCCAGCAGGTCTATAATCTTCCCAGCATTAGAACCTCGTATGGCCTTTTCTTTCCTTCCTTCCTTCCTCCTCCCTCCTCCTTCTTCCCTTCTTCCTTCTAACTCCTCCTTCCTCATTCTTTCCACCTCCTCTCTCTTCCCTCTTCCCTTCTCTCTCCTCCTTCTTCCTTCCTCCTCCCTCCTCCTTCATCTTTCCTCCTTTCTCCTCCCTCCTACTTCGTAGCTCATCCCTCCTAACTCCTATTTCCTACTGCCTTCCATTTCCCTCCTTCCTCCCTCCTCTTCCTCCCTACTTCCTCTTACCTCCCCTCCTTCTCCCTCCTTTCTTCCTCCACCGCTCATCCTCTTCTTTATAGAGTTTAAAGAGGTTAGTCTTCAGCTCTCCCTTCTTGATGCTACAATCTGTAAGACAAAAGCGCTCCATAATACACGAGACGGTGCTAGAAT
>NC_134777.1:14716234-14723734 GCF_046742065.1 Oratosquilla oratoria
AAATAGATAATTTAATTGTGTCTTGCTAGAGTGTAGAATAATACAATGGATGATTCTAGCAATAGAAAGTAAGAAAAATTAGTAGGTAAATAAATAAATAATTAGATAAATAGATAGCTAAATAAAGAAGTTAATAAATGAATAGATAAAACAAAATTGGTGTCTTCATACTTTGCAATGGCTTGAAACTGTTTTCTTGTTTGTTTATTGTCAAGCCTTTAGTGAGGTTAAATAGTATTCGTTGAGATGGCAAAAAACAAACATTTAATCGTTTGTTCAAAACGAACGCCTGATAATCATATAATCATTTACTTATTTATTCACCAACTCATTCACTCACTTATTCATTTATTCACTTGTTCAGTTGTTTACATATTCACTTATTCACCTATTCGTTTACTGAATTATTCATTTACTCATACATTTATTCATTTCCTGACGATCAACATTATTTCACAGTTACACGTATCATTTTTTATTATTATGGACAAAGCAAAGAGACTATTGAAAAAGTCAAGAAAGATTGCAATGGTTTTAATTTGATATATTGTTTCTGTACGTCAGAACACAATTTCCATTCAAACTCATATTTAATAAAGTTTTACTCAGAGATAATACTCTTGTTCAAAATCATGTGCAAATAATTATCCAAGGACATTTGTACACACTAACATACTCACGCATGAATACACACACTCGCAGTCATACACACATATATGCAAGTTCATGTGCATACAAACATACACTTGTTTATACATGCATATAAGCGAACTTGCATTTATAAACCCGTGTTTCTTTACAAGTTTATTCACATTTTGCAAACACAATTTGCATTAAGTAAGGCGAATCAGAGGCAAGTGTATATACAAGGAAGAACGAAATTTGTATGTGTGTACATGTGTACGACAAAACAAGGAGAAAATACGCACACGCGAAATACGTGCATCAACAGACATAAGCGGAGGAGGGGAAATGTCCTAAAAAAAAAAAAAATTAAACATTCAAGGCTTTGAACAAACATGCTGGAATATACGACAATGTGTCCCTCTTCCTTACTTCTTAGTCTGTCCTCTTTTTCTTATCCTCCCTAATACTCTTTTCCTTTTCTTTTATCTCGCATCTTCTTTTCCTCTTTTCGTGATTTCTCCCAATGTATCCCACCTTTTCTCTGTCTTTTTTCCTCTTTGTTCATTTTCTTTTTACTTTACTAGATATTTTATTTTCGTTTCTTCTCTATTCTCTTTGATACATTACAGACTCGTCTATCTTTGCTTCTCTAACTTCTTCACTATTTCTCCTCAGTTCCTTTTTTTTCTCACTTTTTTTCCTTCACTCCATTAGTCTTCCTATTTCATTGTGAAGTGTTCCTCACCTGTGCTCAAATGTCTGCCTGTCTGTACAACTCACATGACATACAAGATTACATTGTCTTAATAGTGCAATGTATAAAGCTGTGAGTGAAATACCTCTAATGGTATGACCGCAAATCACTCGTTATTGAAAAAACTCGGGGAAATACGCACGCACGTACGCACGCATACACTCGCGCATGTACTGTATATGCACACTCGCAGATATAAATACATATATGCACATACATGTGCATATAAACATACACCCACAAATATTTACTCACGTACATGAAGATATGCATACACAGACGCATACACACTGTTCATACACATATACAAACACAATGTACACATATACACACGCACTTATACAATTGCAAATACACACATACAAATATAAACACACACACACACACACACACACACACACACACACACACATATACAAACACACACATACGCGGCTGGACGGTGCAGTGATAGCTTTCGTAACTGCTAACTCAGCGGTCCGAGTTCGAATCCCGCCCAGGGCTGAAATAATTTCAGTATCGCTGCGCTGTGAGTTGTTATTCCAACTCTCGTGAGCGGGGAGTTGGGTGTGAGTGTGAGTGTAAGGTCACAACATTACCCATAGATCGGTCATACATGAGCTCTGAGCTCTCCTCCAGGAGGGTAGTAGCTGTCGATCACGAGTCCAGTACGTGGTCCAAGACCATGGTGAATTACACACACACTTACACATATGCCCCCTACACACACGCACACATACACAAACACACACATACACACACGCGCACACACACATACACACACGCACACACACACACACACACACACACACGCACACACGCACACACGCACATACACACACGCGCACACACACACACACACGCATACACACAATATATTTATATATATATATTATATATATATATATATATATATATATATATTTATATATATATATTATATATATATATATATATACACGAGTATATGACCCATAGATCGGTCATATACTGTATGAGCTCTGAGCTCTCTTCCGGGAGGGAAATATCTGTCGATCACAAGTCCAACACGCGATCCAAGACCATAGTGAATCACACGCACACACACACACATACACACACGCGCGCGCTCGCTCGCAAGCGTACCCTCACATGCACATAATCATCCACACAGTCAAGTATCCATACTCGTACCCGCATAAGCCGTCCATGTCACAGTTGGGCGACGGAGACCAAGGCAGAGAAGAGGCGGCCAATGCCGTGGCAGACTCTGAAACCCGGAAGATTTCGTGACGCTTTTGCGCTTCCAGACTCTGTCAGTCTACGTCTCTTCTTCTTCTTCTTCGCGTTTTATCTCGTTTTACTCGCTCTTACCACGCTTCCTCTTCCTCAACCTCCTCCTGTTCCTCTTCTTTAAGTTCCTCCTCTACGTTGTCTTCCTCTTCCTCTTCTTCCTCCTCCTCCTCCTCCACGTTATCTTCCTCTTCCTCTTCTTCCTCCTCCTCCACGTTATCTTCCTCTTCCTCTTCTTCCTCCTCCTCCTCTTCCTACGCTTCCGACTCCTCGTTTTTCTCTTCTGTTAATTTCTTCTTCCTCTTTTCTCTTTCTTGCCTTCATTTTCTTTTCCATTCTTTTCTTCTTTGGAGTTCTTCTCTTCCTATTTCTTTTCTTCTTTTTTCCTTTTATTAGTTCTCCTCCTCCTCTTCCTCCTTTTCCTCTTCTTCCTATTTTTCACCACATTCTATTTCTCTTTTTACTCCTTTTTCATCTCCTCTATATCCCCTCTATTTTTTTCCTATTTTCTTTCAATTTCTTCTTTCTTCTTCTTTTCCTTCCTCTTCTCGAATCCTTTTATCATTATTCTAATATTTCGCCTCCTTTTTCCTCTTCCTCTTTCCCTTCTCATTTCCTTCCCCAAATTCTCTACTTCCAAATAATTCAAATTTTCTTCCTTCTTTTTCCTATTTTTCTTTTTTATAATTAAAATTTTCTTCATCTTTCTTCCTCCTTTTTCCTTTTTGTCTTCCCTTCTTCTTGTTTTCCAACATTATTCTTATCCATTTTCTTTTTCTACTCCTCCACCTGTTTTTCTTACTTCTTTTTCAATTCCTTTTCCTTCATCTTGCTTCCTCATCCTTCAACACTATTTTTCTTAATTTTCTAATTTCCTTTTCCTCTCCCTTTTCCTCTTTCTCTTCCTCCTATTCCTCCTCCTTTCCTCTATTTCCACAATTTCTAACGATTCCTTCTCCTCCTCTTCCTCTTTACCTTCCTTCTCTCTGTTTTCCTATATTTCTTCTTATTTCTTATTCAGATCGCCATTCCAGTACCTCTCCAAAGCATATTTTGTTGTCTTTCTCCTCTTATCTACTGTGTCTACTGGTACTATTGGTTCCTTCAGACTTGAGGTCAGAAACTTTGGCAAATGAAGTTTGGTGGAACAAAAATGTGCGGAAAGAGAGAGACACAGACGGAGGTACAGACAGGTACAGATAGACAGACAGAGGCAGACCGATAGACAGACAGAGGCAGACAGATAGGCAGATTGTCAGAGGCCAACAGACAGAGACAGACAGAGACAATGACAAAAACAGAGACAGACAGAAACAGAGACAGAGACAGAGGTAGAGACAGAGACGGAAAAAGATACAGAAACAGAAACAGAGGTAGAGACAGGCAGAGACAGAGACGAAGACGGAAAATGATACAGAGACAGAGGCAGAGGCAGAGATAGTGACAGGGACGGAGACGGAAAGGGATACAGGGACAGACAGAGGCAGGCAGAAGGACAGAGACAAAGAGAGACAGAGACAGAGAGACAGCAAGACAGCGGGACAGTAGGAAAATATTTACTTCGTTATCTGCAATAGAATTTGATAAGGAGATTTGGATGAAAAATTACTAAGGACGTGTGTATTTTGAATATTCTATTGACACAATTTATCAACAACACTTTTGAAGGTAAGTGAACATATTAGTCCTGAAATTAATTTTTTTGTCACGGTCGGAGAAAAGATAGTATATATATATATATATATATATATATATATATATATATATATATATATATATATGTGTGTGTGTGTGTGTGTGTGTGTGTGTGTGTGTGTGTGTGTGTGTGTGTGTGTGTGTGTGTGTGTGTGTGTGTGTGTGTGTATTCACCATGGTCTTCGATCATGTGTTGGACTTCGTGATCGACAGTTATTAACCTCCCGGTTGAGAGCTCACAGATCGTATGACCGATCTAGGGTAATACTGTGACCTTACACGCACACACACACCCAACTCCCCCCCTACGATAGGTGGAGTAACGCCCCGCAGCAAAGTGATACTGAACTTATTTTAGTCCTGGGCGGGAGTCGAACCCGGACCGATGTAGTGGCAGACGAGAACTCTAACCACAGCGCCACGAGATGTGTGTGTGTGTGTGTGTGTGTGTGTGTGTGTGTGTGTGTGTGTGTGTGTGTGTGTGTGTGTGTGTGTGTGTGTGTGTGTGTGTGTGTGTGTTTGTGTGTGCATAATTATTTTTGTATGAAAATGCCCTACCTTTATTTCTTTTTAAATTTATTTCATGTATCTTTCGCGCATTATTTCTATTCCTTTTCATGTGTTGATATTTTTTTTCAATTTCATTTGACATTTCAGAATTTTATTCAGCTTCAAAGACTCTCTTGTCATTGAAGGGTTAACTTGACTAGTTTTGCAACCTATTTCCTCTTTCCTCTTTCTCTGAAGCTGACGATAAGGGAATAATCTTCCTCTCCTTTAATCCCTTCCTAATTAAATCCTAATTAAGTTTCTTTAATCTCGCCCTGCACTTTCTCTCGACCCCATTCATTATCATCCATTATCTACTTAATTTAGCTTATCTAAACCTTTCCCTCCGGAGTAGGGTTGCCCCAGATGAATAAAATCACTTGGCGTCACCGTAAATACAAATGGGGATTTGATATCTTATTGTGAAATGGGATTTAATTTTATGAATAAAATTGTCTAGCAGAAGCGAGGAAAAAGGCATGAGTCATACAACGCAAATTCCGATTTTGGATAGTTTAGGTCCGATTAGGTCAGGCTGGGTCAGGTTCGGGTCGGACTAGAATAGGTTGTTTTACGATAAGTTAGGTTAGGTTAGTCTAGGATAGGTTAGATCAGGTTAGTTTAAGTTCCGTTAGATTAAGTGAGGTTAGATTAAGTTAGCTTAGATTACGTTAAGTTAGATTATGTTAGGTTAGACTAAGGTTAGGTTACGTATAGTTAAGTTTTGGTTCCAGGTCATGTTCATGTTCATGTTTATGTTCGTGTTCATGTTCTAATTCATGTTCGTGTTCATGTTCATATCCTATTTCATGTTCGTGTTCATGTTCATGTTTATATTCTGATTCATATTCATGTTCATATTCATGTTCATATTCGTATTCGTGTTCGTGTTCGCGTTCACGTTCATGTTCATGTTCTGGTTTTGGTTCAGGTTAGGTTAGGTTAGGTTAGGTTAAGTTAAGTTAAGTTAAGTTAAGTTAAGTTAAGTTAAGTTAAGTTAAGTTAAGTTAAGTTAAGTTAAGTTAAGTTAAGTTAAGTTAAGGTTGGGTTGGGTTGGGTTGGGTTGGGTTAGGTTAGGTTAGGTTAGGTTGGGTTAGGTTAGGTTAGGTTAGGTTAGGTTTGGTTAGCTTAGATTAGGTTAGGTTAGGTAAGGTTAGATTAGATTAGCTTGACCAAATTCTATATGATTCTGTGTTAAACCTTTCGCCATTCTAGATTTCCCCTCTAATTAACACACGGCGACATTATCCAGCAGGTCGCAGTCCCAATCCCCTAAGAAGAACAATGTGTTCTTCTGTTCTAGAGAACAAAAATGAACAAGGAATGCACCATTACAAAGTGGCAAAGGTAACGATCTCTTTTAGTATTCTTCCTCTTCGTCTTGCTAATTACTTTCATGCGCGTTTTCTCCTTCCTGTTCGTTTCTATTCTCTTCTGTTCTCTGCTTTTCCCTTTTTGAGATCATTGTCTCGTTCTCTTTATTCCTCCCCTCTCGTGTCTCACACTTGTTAACTCTATTTTTTTTTCATTTTATTGTCTCCTTTTCATTCGCATTTTCTTTTGTTGCCGATTCTGTTAGTATCCTTAATTTTCTTCTCTTTAATATTTAATCTTTGTTTTTGTTTACTTTTTTCATTTTCATTCGAATGTTTTTATAGATTTATTTTGTTTTGATTTCCTTCACTTTATTTATCTTGATTTCATTTTTATTTTATTGTATTTCATATTGTTTCATTATCTATCGTTTTGTATCTGTTAGTTTTAATCTATTATATTTTTTTTCTTTCTTTTTAAGGCTTACTCGAATGTCTTTATCCATTTATTTTATTTCAATTTATCTTATTTTGTTTTTGTTTTATTTTGATATATTTTATTCTATTTTATTCTATTTCATCTCACTCTATTCTATTTGTTTAGTTCTCGCAGTCTATCTACTGTATATTTTCTAATTCAATCGCTTTTATTTCCTTTTCTTTTAACATTATCACTATTTACTTCACACATCAATTCCTTTGCCTCACATTTTTTTTCTTGTTTTCCTAAATTTCTTTTATTTGTTTCATTTCATTTCTTTTCGTACTCTCTTCCTTTTGTATTCCTTGTTCTCTCTCTCTTCATCATCCACTTTGGACAACAATTACTTCACTTTCTTTTCCTTTTTTCCTAATTTTTCTTTCTTTCATTCAGTTCTATTCGTCTTTATCTGTTGTTCTCTTCCTGTTGTTTCCTTCTTTTTACCTTTCGTACAAACTGGAAAGTTTCGTTCAATTCTTGCTAACGCCAGACTATTTCGTTCATTTCCGCATTTCACCCTCGTTAGGAGAAAGTCATTTAGTTCATCTCAGCCTCATTCAATCAACCCCTTTATTTTGATAATATTTCTCATACATTCTGTTCTTGATAACATATGTAAATGAGGCTGCTAGGCCTGCTTTGGATTTGCTGTGCCTTCCTTCATTGCTTCTGACTCTGTGGAGGAGACACGGTTGGCCTTTCATCCTTGAGGAGCTAAGATAAGATGAAAACAAAATGTGTAAATGGAATGGATGCAAGTAAGCGCCTGCTCTTACTGCTTACCTCCCTTGTACGGGGAAACAGACCTC
>NC_134777.1:14728734-14731234 GCF_046742065.1 Oratosquilla oratoria
TTTCTTCCCAATTCCTTTTTCTGTTTCTTTCTTTCTCCTCTTTCTCTTTTCTTTTTCCTTTCTTTCTGCGGTTGACAATTTACAAGTTTCTCTTCGTTGTTTGCGTGTCTTGATTAAGATTTTTTCATCCATGACATGCAGTCCTGATTTCTGTGCCGCTCTCTAGCTCCTACTCTGGGGGGCCGCTCTCTTAAAGAGCATGTGTCTCGATGCTCATTACAACTCTTTACGTCTTATATCACGTGACCGTAATTCACGTGGTTGACTATCAGCTGACTAAAATTGCCGAGAGTTATCTGAAGTTGGTGGTGGCAGTTGTGGTTGTGGTTGTGGTGGTAGTGGTTGGGGCAGTGGTGGTAGATGTGGTGGTAGTGTTGGTATTGTTGGGAGTGTTGCTGTTGGTATGTGTAGTGGTATTTGTGGTGATGGTGAAGGTGGTAATGTCATTGGTGATGGTGTTTGCGTTGGTATTTCTGTCGTTGTCGTCGTCGTTGTTATCATTATCATTCTCGTTTTCGTTGCCATTATTGCTGTTCTTTTTCCATTCCTGCTGTTGTTTCTGTTATTGTTGTCGCTGTTGTTGTCATCGAATTGTCCTCTGTGTCAATGAGTGAGGACACCTTCGTTATGAATGACACCAATTGCTCTTTCGAGCTCCTGCCAGACTCCCTCCACCCCGGATATGTTGTGGTCGTGTCTGTGTGCTCCGCCAAAGACAAGCATTCTGAAAACATGTGTGGGATATTGTGTGGTTCATAGAAGAACTGGGTATTAACGACTATGTACAAATACCCTCCTCTTCCTTCCTCTCCCCCCTCCTCTTTCCTTCTTTCTCCTCCTCTTCCATCCTCTCCCCTACCCTCCTCTTCCTTTCTCTCCCATCCCTCCTCTTTCCTTCTCTCCCCTCCTCTTCCATCCTCTCCCCTACCCTCCTCTTCCTTTCTCTCCCCTCCCTCCTCTTTCCTTCTCTCCCCTCCTCTTCCATCCTCTCCCCTACCCTCCTCTTCCTTTCTCTCCATTCCGTCCTCTTTCCTTCTCTCCCCTCCTCTTCCATCTTCTCCCCTACCCTCTTCTTCCTTTCTCTCCTTTCCGTCCTCTTTCCTTCTCTCCCCTCCTCTTCTATCCTCTACCCCACCCTCCTCTTCCTTCCTCTCCCCTCCCTCCTCTTTCCTTCTCTCCTCTCCTCTTCCATCCTCTCCCCTACCCTCCTCTTCCTTCCTCTCCCCTCCCTCCTCTTTCCTTCTCTCCCCTCCTCTTCCATCCTCTCAACTACCCTCCTCTTCCTTTCTCTCCCATCCCTCCTCTTTCCTTCTCTCCCCTCCTCTTCCATCCTCTCCCCTACCCTCCTCTTCCTTCCTCTCCCCTCCGTCTTTCCTTCTCTACCCTCCTCTTTCATCCTCTCCCCTACCCTCCTCTTCCTTCCTCTCCCCTCCCTCCTCTTTCCTTCTCTCCCCTCCTCTATCTTCCTCTCCCCTACCCTCCTCTTCCTTTCTCTCCCTTCCGTTCTCTTTCCTTCTCTCCCCTCCTCTTCCATCCTCTCCCCTACCCTCCTCTTCCTTTCTCTCCCCTCCGTCCTCTTTCCTTCTCTCCCCTCCTCTTCCATCCTCTCCCCTACCCTCCTCTTCCTTTCTCTCCCCTCCCTCCTCTTTCCTTCTCTCCCCTCCTCTTCCATCCTCTCCCCTACCCTCCTCTTTCCTTCTTTCCCATCCTTTTCCATCCTCTCCCCTACCCTCCTCTTCCTTTCTCTCCCCTCCCTCCTCTTTCCTTCTCTCCCCTCCTCTTCCATCCTCTCCCCTACCCTCCTCTTCCTTCCTCTCCCCTCCCTCCTCTTTCCTTCTCTCCCCTCCTCTTCCATCCTCTCCCCTACCCTCCTCTTCCTTTCTCTCCCCTCCCTCCTCTTCCATCCTCTCCCCTACCCTCCTCTCCCCTTCTCTCCCTTCCGTCCTCTTTCCTTCTCTCCCCTCCTCTTCCATCCTCTCCCCTACCCTCCTCTTCCTTCCTCTCCCCTCCCTCCTCTTTCCTTCTCTCCCCTCCTCTTCCATCCTCTCCCCTACCCTCCTCTTCCTTTCTCTCCCCTCCCCCTTCTTCCCTTCTCTCCCCTCCTCTGTCATCCTCTCCCCTACCCTCCTCTTCCTTTCTCTCCCCTCCCTCCTCTTCTATCCTCTCCCTTACCCTCCTCTTGCTTCCTCTCCCATCCCTCCTCTTTCCTTCTCTCCCCTCCTCTTCCATCCTCTCGCCTACCCTCCTCTTTCTTCCTCTCCGCTCCCTCCTCTTTCTTTCTCTCCCCTCCTCTTCCATCTTCTCCCCTACCCTCCTCTTCCATCTTCTCCCCTACCCTCCTCTTCCTTTCTCTCCCCTCCCCCTTCTTCCCTTCTCTCCCCTCCTCTGTCATCCTTTCCCCTACCCTCCTCTTCCTTCCTCTCCCCTCCCTCCTCTTTCCTTCACTCCCCTCCTCTTCCATCCTCTCCCCTACCCTCCTCTTCCTTTCTCTCCCTTCCGT
>NC_134777.1:14758734-14766234 GCF_046742065.1 Oratosquilla oratoria
GCGCTGCGAGTCGTTACTGTAACCCTCGTGGGCGGGGAGTAGGGTGTGTGTGTGCCCGTAAGGTCACAGCATTACCCATAGATCGGTCATATATGAGCTCTGAGCTCTCTTCCAGGAGGGGAATAGTTGTTGACCACAAATCCAACACGTGATCCAAAGACCTAGGTGAATCTCTCTCTAACACACACAGACACACACACACACACACACACACACACACACACACACACACACACACACACACACACACACACACACACACACACACACACACACACAACAATCTATCCTAATCCCTCATTGTTTCCTCATCTCTAATCTCCTGTACCTCTTACCCACGCCTCCGCCTCCTCCTCCTCCTCTTCCTCCTCTTCCACCCCTCCTGATAATCACTGACCCCGCAAGAAACTTTTTTCCCCACAACCACCAATTATATTTTCTCAAGAAAGCGACAATTAATTGTTGAAGAGTAAACAGTAATTAATTGGTGAGGGTAGATGCGATTAGCCCCTACGTCATCGGGTGCCCTTTCCCATTAGTGTAGTTCGTTTCAGAATCTTTATAGATGTCGAAGCCTTACGCCAGCGTATTCTCGTATTTTTTTTATCTTTTATTTTTATTATTAGTTTGATTATTTAGTTATTCATTGATTAATTAATCTTTTCATTCATTGATAATTATTCATCTATTTATCTTTTATCTATTTATGTATTCATTTATCTATTTATATGATCGTTTGTTTTTTTGCTTTATTTTTTTGTATATTACATGATATTGTGATAAATCATTTTTAAAGGCACTAATTCACTTTTTATTTGCTAGATTAGCATGTATGATAATACAATTGCATTTCTGAACGCCTGCTACAGATTTCTATTTATCATGACCGTATGAACACAAAAGGTTCATTCAATTCGGTTGCAAATAAGCGATTCATATCACGAAGTCATCATCTCCTATGTTATGGGATGAGACGCCGGGTAACCTTTTATCCTTTAAAGAGACTGATTAAGGAGAGAGAGAGAGAGAGAGAGAGAGAGAGAGAGAGAGAGAGAGAGAGAGAGAGAGAGAGAGAGAGAGAGAGAGAGAGAGAGAGAGAGAGAGAGAGAGAGAGAGAATTATAGAATAAGGAAGAGATAGTGTGGTTGTGTGTGTGCGTGTCCGTGTGTGTGTGTGTGTGTGTGTGTGTGTGTGTGTGTGTGTGTGTGTGTGTGTGTGTGTGTGTGTGTGTGTGTGTGTGTGTGTGTGTGTGTGTGTGAGAGAGAGAGAGAGAGAGAGAGGAGTGGGAGAGGAGAGGGAGAGAGAGAAGGAGAGAGAGAGAGAGAGAGAGAGAGAGAGAGAGAGAGAGAGAGAGAGAGAGAGAGAGAGAGAGAGAGAGAGAGAGAGAGAGAGAGAGAGAGAGAGAGAGAGAGAGAGAGAGAGGGGGGGAAGGGAAAGGGAAAGGGGAGGGGAAGGGGAAGGGGAAGGAAAAGGGGAAGGGAAAGGTGGAGGGAAAGGGGGAGGGAGAGGGAGAGAGAGAAAGAGCCCGGGAGAGGTGGGGTGGGGAGGACGTTCAGGAGGCTGACAACATGGCTATTACGTGTTCACCTGCACCTCGTGAACTGTGTCTGACACCTAAATAATTAGATTCCATAACACTGGTCAACCATTTTTTTTAATCTCGTTCCACGAACCAAAATAGCTTGGCCCAACTGTGATTTGTACGCTGATATGAAAATATATTTTTTTTCTTTATTTTTTTCTTTATTACTTTATTTTAAAGTGACAAAACAAATAAGTTTTGTAATCAATGAATATTATGTATTAAAAAAAGAAAGATGTTTCAATTCAGAAGGATTTATAAAGTAGAGAAATGTAATATTATGTTCCATATTTGTCCTCAGAATACCAGGAATCCTTCTATAGTCTTTACCAGTAACTACGAACATGAAAGGGATTCACTGTCTTTGGTTATGTCCAAATATTGTTGGGAAATATTTCAGCTGTTTGTATCTGATTCAATGTTTTCTGGAAGTCCAAGTTAAAAAAAAAAATCGCACACATTTGTATAACAGTAGATTTTCTAAAAAAAAAAAAAATACAAATTTTTAAGTGAGGGTCGAAAAAATTTTCTTCAGTTTCATTTGACTCATTAACATTCTTGTTATTTGGTGTTATGAGTTTCCTGGTCTGGTCCTGTAAATATATTCTTACTATTTGCATCAGTTATACTCGGGAACCGAGTCTTCAAATATATGATCACATGACCAGTTTTATGCATACCTTTGACACTTCATCATCAGTCTGGGATATGCAAAGAAGACAGATTAATTTCATAGGATAAACAAAAGGAGTACTAATGCCATTCTTCTTCCCTGAATCAATATCTTTTATGTTGAGGTGTGGAAACAGAATGAGTGGTATGGTGGTGAGTTTAAACGCCAAGAATCCGTTGAAGTTTTATTATTGACGTCTCGTCCAATTAGGACTTCTTCGGAGTGTGAAGAAGTCGTCAGTAATAAAACTTCAACGGATGCTTGGCGTTTAAACTCACCATCCTACCACTCAATATCTTTTAGATTTATTATTGCTAATTGTTGATATATTTACCTATTTATTAATTTATTCATTTATTTGTTTATATACGTTCGTACATGTTTTCCTTGCATAAAGATAGCTCTTGTCTTAGAAGCCTCAGTCACACAAGAAACAGCAAAACTATGAAACCAAGTTGCATTCTAAAAGAATTAATATATATCTCTAAAGCCATCACATGTATTTCATTTAAAGTCCCCATAATTAGTCTAAAACAAGGTCACTGTATCCTACAAATTCTTCCTGTTAACTGCCTTGAGCTTATTTTCACAATGAAGGAAAACTACTTTCAAGTTTACTTTTTACAAGCCAATTAACAAGTTTCATGCATTTGCTTTTTAATCGTGACTAAAAGCCTTCAGAAGAAAACAAACATTATTCTAGAATATCACACCCTCTTCACGTAAAAATCATCTTTAAAAATTTAATGGTGATGACGTCTTTTTTTCGAGACAAAACTTCAGTCCTTTAATCCGAAACTCGAAAGTTTGGCTTACTTCTTAAGTCTTTTTTAATCGAAGACGAGATAATTAAGAGCCCCTTGACTCAACAAATGTTGTTCACTTGAAGAATAGTTCGCTTTAAAAGTTGTCTATATAATCATTATTGTTATCATTAATTGTCTCATCGTCACTGGCATGCTTCTTGCAGGCTCTAGCACGGGTGACTTCCGCGAAGTAATAATCGTGAAGTAATGTGTGTCTAAAGGAGGGTAGAGTGCGGAAGGACTGGAGAAAAGCTTGTATAGTTCCGATTTACAAGGGGAAAGGGGACAAACGTGAATGTAATAGTTTCAGAGGGATCAGTTTGTTGAGCGTAGTTGAGAAGGTTTATGGGAGTTTTAATTGAGAGGATTAGGAGAGAAACAGAGGGGGTAATTGGTGAGGAACAATGTGGGTTTAGGAAAGGTATGGGGTTGAATGGATCAGATTTTTGTGGTAAGGCAGTCTCAGAAAGCTTAAGTGAATGGTATTTTTTTTTTTTTTTTTATGGGTTTAGAAAAGGCTTATGACAGGATACACAAGAAGGCACTGTGGGAGGTGTTGAAGATATATGGGATTGAGGGAAAGCTGCTAAGGGTAGTCAACAGTTTTAAGAGGATAGTAGAGCCTGTGTTAGAACTAGAAATGGAGAGAGAGCGAGGAGTAAAAATGGAACTTGGTCAGGAATGTGTCATGGCTCCATGGCTGTTCAATGTGTATATGGATGGGCTGGTGCAGGAAGTAAAGGCGAGGATAATGGGCAAGGGAATTTAGATGGTTAAACAAAATGGAGAAAAGTGGGAGGTGAACCAGCTGTTGTTTTGCTGACGACACTGCACTTGTGGCAGGGTTAGAGGGTGTTTATTGGACTTTGAGAAGGTATGCGATTGGAAAAAGTTGAAGGTAAATCTGGGTAAAGGTAAGGTGATCAGATATTCAAGGGGAGAGGATGGCAGCGAGTTGGAAGTAAGTTTTAAAGCAGAGAGGCTGGCGGATGTGAACAGATTTAGGTATTTGGGGTTGCACGTGCCAGGAAAGGGAGGAGTGGAGGTGGAGGTAAATTGTAGGCTGAAAGAACCAAGTAAATGCTTTGTAGGATTAAAAAGTGTCATGAAGAATTGGGTTTTGGGAATGGATTTAAAGAGGAGATTATATGAACGAGTGACTGTGCCGACAGTATCGTATGGAACAGAGACTTGGAATTTAAGAGAAGCAGAAATTAAAAGTTTAAATGCGTTTTGTAGTATAGTGTTTTGGCATAGCAGATAAAGTTAGTGGAAGAGTACTGGGATGGTTTGGACACATGGAAAGAATTAATAAAGAAATATGAGTGAAAGAGGTATGGAAGGCTGAGGTGGATAGAGTGAATATGAGAAGACGACCGAGGATTAGATGGATGGATGGGGTGAAAGGGGCGCTTAGTAAGTGGGGAATGTCTGTCGAGCAAGGGAGGAAAAAGACAGGAGATGGGTGTAGATGGAGATTGGCTATGTATTGATGATACTATGATGCAATTAAGGGATGGGGTGGGGGATGGAAGGATATGGAGTGGTTATATTTGGATGATATTTTGACGCAACTCGAAAGGATTTCTCCCCGTCTTCTCATTTTCTTCATGAGGGAACGGAGAGGGGAGGGGTCGCCGATTTAGTGAGGTGGCTTTGTTGTGATTGTCCTGTGTCTTGCTGCATTGCCTCTGACCCAGTACAGTGGGCGGGATACAGGGTTGATCCATCATCCATGAGGAGCTAAAATGAGATGGAGGAAAGGGTGATGCATGGGAGTGGATTGGGTGGGATTGAAGTGGATGGGCGTGGGTATATGCCTTATGATTTGGCTACCTCCCTTTTAAATGAGAAAAAGCCCTTGGTATATAAATAGAATATTCTTTGATGAATTTATGGTAAATTAGGGTATTTAACACTATGTTCTTTATTGGCAACAGAGTAATTTGTCATTATCAGTGCTGTTAAAATAAGAGCTGTAGACTACTCATCGAAAACCCCTAATACATAACGGAACCGTCGTAGAAAGAAAAAAAAAGAACGAAAAGAGAAAGAGAAAGAGACAGAGAGAGAGAGAGAGAGGGAGGGAGGGAGAGAAAGAGAGAGCGATAGAGAGAGAGAGAGAGCGATAGAGAGGGAGAGCGATAGAGAGAGAGAGAGAGAGAGAGAGAAAGAGAGAGAGAGAAAGAGAGAGAGAGAGAGAGAGAGAAAGAGAGAGAGAAAGAGAGAGAGAGAGATAATGTGTCTCTAAAGGAGTGACATGAGAACGCATACCCACACAGGCACACAGAAATTAGGTTAAAAAATCGGTATTCTAAATGAACAAAATGCAAACAAAATTAATCTAAAAAAAATGCAGCGGCTAGTGAAATTTAAACAAGTTAATGATAGATAAAAAAAAAAGTTGTAATAATTCCGTATGATTGTCCGACCAAGCAGGTAACACCAATACATTTTCTAGAATCAACAAGTGAAAAGTTAACTGAACCGTCTGACTAGAAAGTTAACAAGGCTGAAACTAGATGCAACTGAATTTCCTAAGATCTTTGCTGCAGATTTGAAATTTGTCAGACTTTTTGTTACAATACTAAGTATACATATCCAAAGAATTACACACACATAAAAATGAGAGATTTAAAGAAAATAGTGAATCGGAGGTATAACAGATGTTAAAAGTAATTAACATTCTTTTTAGAGAGGAAGTTAATTTCCAATCATGATAAAATACTGCATGGCTATGGCTCATAGAGATATCAGGAAATTCTCTAAAATATTTGCTGTACGAAATTTATGTAGTTAATACCTTATATACGGTAAGCTTGGATTTTTGTCTTCTATGTCAAGCAGATGTATTAATCACAAGAGTGAACCTTGTGTTCTCTATAAAGCATAGGAATGGCGAATGGTATACAGTAAGAATATTTTCCTCATACTATAAAAAGCCTGTTATATGTGACAACAATTACGGGGGCGTGGGGCATTTACCCAGGTCACTCATTTTACAACTATAATAATGCTTATAACATTTCATAATCTGTAAAACAACATTTGTGTGTGTGTATTTGAATATCAAATCACTGCAGATTTTTCAGAAAATTACTTGATCTGTTTACATAAAGAATTATATGCGAATATCCTGGTAAAGGTTATATGCAAAGTGGGTAAAATTACATAAGGTTTAGATATTATCTTTCATATTTGCCGAGCACTATAAGTTTTTTATTAAAGCGATAACTTCTATGAACAACATATAACAGTGAAAAACGTTTATCAAGCATATGAGAAGAACCATTCCCATTTCGCTAAACTGCATTTTGACTAAATTAGATTTTCCAAAATTATGTTTTGCCAAACCTCATTTTGCCAAACACTCCTAACGTTACTTAACCTCATCCATCGTAGTTTGGCGAAAAGTACATACATACATCCATATACCAAGGGATTTTTCCCCCTTACAGGGGAGGTAGCCAAAGTCAAAGGCATAAATCCACTCTCACCCATTTCATCCCCACATTCTCCTCTTCCATTTCGAACATAGCGAAATGAGAAGTCACCAATGAATAATAGTTAGAATCCCTCTAGAATCTAGGTCCACACATATCTGTTTACAAAAGTCCACCAACATTCCAAATGTATCCACTCGGTTACTGCAATGACAAAGCAAATTGGAAAAGGTAGCCATTAAGCACACGTGATGGCATTGTAGTGGCTCTACTCTCAATGTAAAGAGTTCACACATGTCATGGGAACGAACATCCAGTATCTGATCACTCAACAGTAACACAAAAAATAAACAAGAACACAAAAGACACACACAAAAAATAGAAAAATAAAAAAGAAAGGAGAAAAAATTAGACATTAAACGAAGAACAAGGAAGAGTGAAGGTAAAAGAAAAAGAATGATAATGAAAAATAAAAACGATAATTACGTTGACAAAGTAAACACATCATGATTACATGATAATGCATCAACCCCCTTCCCTCCGACAATTTGATCGATGAAGACCAGGGTGAGTGGGTAGCTGCTCCTAAACTGTATTCGTTTAACAAAATCGAATCGAGCCTGTTATAGGGCCGCTGATGAAACGAATTTGAGTTGAATATTTCAATTGATTAGCACTACAAAGAAAAACGTGCGGCCCCTTAGGAGGCAGAACCAAAACTGCTTTTGACGCCAAGCCACGCCACCAAGCTCAGACTTGGCGGGAAATTCACAGCCGCGCGCTTGGTATGAACGCTTGGTTCTCACATTTAATACTGCAATGTACATACAGTATAAGTACATAATCAATATACAATAATACATATACCAAAGGATTTTTCCCACTTACACGGGGGGTAGCCAAAAGGAAGAAAAAGGCATAGAAATCACTCCCACCCATTTCATTTCCCATATATTCCACTCCCCTCCACCCTCCTCCCTCCCATCTTGGCACCTC
>NC_134777.1:14771234-14773734 GCF_046742065.1 Oratosquilla oratoria
TAGGAGAGGAGAGTGGAGGATTATAAGGTAAGGGGAAGTGGGGAATGAAAGGGAAGTAGAGAAGGGGAAAGTGAAAGAAAGAGAAGGAAAAGGAAGGTCAGGGAATGTATTGACAAAAGAACATGAAGAAAATGAGGTCAGTATAGGAAAGACACAAGTGATAAAGGTAAAAGGAAAGGAAACCAAAGGAAGATAAAGTCAGGGAAAAGAAGGCAAGTCCAAGGAGACGAAGGTAAGGTGAAAAAAAAGAAAAGAAAAATTAAGAAAAAGGAAAAAATTGGGGATGTTGGAAGGGAATTGGAGAGAGCATTGTGGTCTTCGTAAACGCCAAGGAGACTGGTATGAACGAAGGACTCAAGAGTTGTAATGAGAAAATGTAAGGAGCGTACGCCAGGAGGCCCTGAGAAGTTACGTCCCTTCATTGTTCTTGTTGTTGTTGTCGTTCCCTAGACTGTCTGTCCGAGCAGTC
Organism: Oratosquilla oratoria; assembly: GCF_046742065.1. Taxonomy (NCBI): domain Eukaryota; kingdom Metazoa; phylum Arthropoda; class Malacostraca; order Stomatopoda; family Squillidae; genus Oratosquilla; species Oratosquilla oratoria. Next base: position 14,771,704 of record NC_134777.1, read on the forward strand.
CCGTCCCCCTAAGGAATAAGAACAAATGAACATAAGAATGAAGGAGACTGTAAGAGACTATAAGGCCTATACTAGGCAGCTCCGTATCCATCACCACCTGTCATCCCCATCCATAAAAGTTGTCTAATCGTTTCTTAAACAAATTGATAGTTTCAGCGCTTACTACATGGTTACAAAGTCTGTTCCATTCGTTGAGCACTCTATTGGTAAACCAATTCTTGCCTATTTCCTTCTTAAATCTAAATTTGTCCAGTTTAAATCCATTACTGCGATCCCTGCCCTGTTGTTTTAATATGATGACCTTGTTTGCATCACCTTTGTTAAAGCCTTTAATCCACTTGAACACCTCTATTAGATAAACCCGCACGGCCGGGACGGTGTTTTCCCACAAATCCTTTATAGAGGTTATGCTGTGTTGTTTGCGTACGTGATTGTGTATAATGCAATCTTCAGTTATGTGTTGTATAGTATGGGGTGAAGTGTTACATCCTGGGCAGTTGTCTGTGATGCTGTCATCCAGCCTCTTCTGGTACCTTAGAAGGGCTGGATGGTGGCCACACCGCAGTCTGGCCAGGTGGAATCTGTCCTTTCGGGGGAGAGAGGATTCAAAGGGATGGATATCAGGGGGTCAGGCATCTAGCAATGTATTATCTTTGTTGATGGAGAAGTGAGTGATGTGATTATGAATACGTTTCCAGAGGCTGGTATTTGGTGGTTGTAGAGGAAGAGAAGAGAGTACTTGTGTGTGATTTAGGAATTTGGGTGTATTTTGTTATGTTTCTTGGTGTGGGCGAGTGTTTATGTAGTGTAGCGGGTGTGTTGTGTTTGTGGAGGCTGCAGCAAGTGTTTGTGTGCCTCTGATGTCAAGGTCATCCTTGACTTTGAGGACCTTTGTTTCATAGTGTAGATGGTCTGTAGGTGTTGTATTTGTGCAGCCTGTAATCGTTTTTAGGGCTTTGTTTTGTATAGTCTAAAGGGTGTTCAGGTGTTTCTCGTTGAGATTAGGTGCCCATGCAGGGTCGTTCTACTAAACGCTTGGAATGCTGAGCAATGTAACATTCACTGCTGGGAATTGGAGAAGAGTTCGGGACTCGAACCCACAACAAAACGAATACGAGACGAGCACGAATCTGATTACATCACCAGCGTAAGTGAAAGGAGAGGAAGACAGAAGAGATGGAAATTAAAGAGAAAAAAAAAAGTGTTCTGTGTTGCGTGTTGTTGGTTGCGTGTTCCGCGTTGGTAGACAAACTAGCAGTGTGATTGAAGGTACAAGACACCAATTGTTGGAAGCATGTTGTAGCAACCAGAGCAAAAGAAGATGAGGGTCGAAGAGAGTAGAGTAGGTCTCGTGTTTGATGTTTGATTATGTTTTAGCATGAAAAATAAAGGAGAGAAGAGGAAATAAGGAAAAAAGGAGAGTAAAGGAGAGGAGAGGAGAGGAGAGGAGAAGAGAGCAGAGGAGAGAAGAGAAAGTGGAGAGGAGAGGAGAGGAGAGGAGAGGAGAGGAGAGGAGAGAAGAGCAGAGAAGAGAAAAGGAGAGAGGAGAAGAGAGGAGAGGAGAGGAGAGAAGAGAGAAGAGGAGAGGAGTGGAGAGGAGTGGAGAGGAGTGGAGAGGAGAGGAGAGGAGAGGAGAGAAGAGAAGAGAAAAGAAAACTGGTGAGGAGAAGAGGGGAGAGGAGAGGAGTGGAGAGAAGAGAGGTGGAGAGGAGTGGAGAGAGGAGAGGTGGAGAGGAGTGGAGAGGAGGGGAGAGGAGAGGGGAGGAGAGAAGAGAAGAGGAGAGGAGTGGAGAGGAGAGGAGAGGAGAGGAGAGGGGAGGAGAGAAGAGAAGGAGAGCAGTGGAGAAGAGAGGAGGGGAGAGGAGAAGAGAGGAGAGAAGAGAAGAGGAGAGGAGTGGAGAGGAGAGGAGTGGAGAGGAGAGAAGAGAAAACTGGTGAGGAGATGAGTGGAGAGGAAAGGAGAGGAGTGGAGAGGAGGGGAGAAGAGAGGAGAGGAGTGGAGAGGAGGGGAGAGGAGAGGAGAGGAGGGGA
>NC_134777.1:14778734-14783734 GCF_046742065.1 Oratosquilla oratoria
TATATATATATATATATATATATATGTATATATATATATCTGAGAGAATGTGGGTGGGGAAGGGCAAACGAAGATGTGTTAGGAATAGAGTTTATTGTCCTAACGTTGCGACCAACTTGGTCTTCTTCAGAGGACTACAGCATTACAGACGGATCACAATTCTTATATTCGTAGTGAGAGGGAACCCGCCAAGGTATGAGCGTCATGTTTTCCCTTTGGCTAACGATTTAATTATTAGGACACTTGCTGGACAAATGTGGACACCTGGACAAATGTGGACATCTACCTGATTGGAACAACGCAGAAATTCTACACGAGGGATTTGAGAAGAAAATGAGAAAAACTGTGGAAGCTGCACATATCGCCGCCAACAAGAACAACAACGACAGAGACGGATTTAAATGCCTCTCGAAAGCAGCAAGTGTCCTAATAATTAAATCGTTAGCCAAAGGGAAAACATGACGCTCATACCTTGGCGGGTTCCCTCTCACTACGAATATAAGAATTGTGATCCGTCTGTAATGCTGTAGTCCTCTGAAGAAGACCAAGTTGGTCGCAACGTTAGGACAATAAACTCTATTCCTAACACATCTTCGTTTGCCCTTCCCCACCCACATTCTCTCTCATTTGTCTGAAATAATCTTATATATATATCTGTTTCCGTCTATCTCTATATGTCTTTCTCTATTTATTCATCTATTTATCCCATGACTTTGTTTCTGTCCCTACCTCTGCCTACTTTGCCGTGTGTGTGTGTGTGTGTGTGTGTGTGTGTGTGTGTGTGTGTGTGTGTGTGTGTGTGTGTGTGTGTGTGTGTGTGTGTGTGTGTTTACAAAGGATTACAAAGGCAAAGCATGCCGACAGGAGACCTTTTGATCCATATCTAGGTCGGATGCAAAAAAAAAAAAAAAAAAAAAAAAAAAAAAAAAAAAAAAAAAAAAATCATATTAATAATAAATTAAAACTAACAATGTAAATAACAATTAAAATACATAAATAAATGCATTGGTATAGTTGAATAACAAACAAACAGGTAAATAGTAAATGATAATAAATTGACATATAACTAATAATAAATGAAAATCAGACAGACAAATTATAACAAAACAAAAACAAATAATATAACATAAATTATAATAATTACAGCATCTTACTTAGGTATTTATCTAAATGATTCTTAAAGCTTCGAACTGAACTACATTGCACTACCTGTGCAGGAAGTTTATTCCATTCATTAACTACACGGTTGGCAAAGTTGTTTCTACCTACTTCCAAATTGAATCTATTTCCGGACAGTTTGAGACCATTGTTTCTTGTCTGATTCTCATTCAATGTGAAAATTTGGTCACTTTTGATGTTGTCAATTCCCTTTAAAATCTTAAAGACCTGTATCAAGTCACCTCTGAGTCTACGCTTTTTTAGGGAAAACAGATTCATGTGCTTAAGTCGATTTTCGTATGATTTATTTTTGATATTTGGAATCAGTTTTGTGGCTCGCCGTTGTACTTTTTCCAGTCTGTCAATGTCTTTAATGAGATTCGGTGACCATACGGAAACAGCATATTCCAAATGTGGACGAACTAACGATTTATATAGCTTGTTAATGAGTGATGGACTTTTGAAATCAAAAGATCGCGCAATCAATCCCAGAATCTTATTTGCTTTCTCAGAGGCTGAAATACACTGCTTGGATGATTTGAGGTCGTTACTGATAATTACGCCGAGATCTTTTTCACTATCCACTTTTGTTAACGAATTTCCAAATAACTTGTAATCGTACTTGCTGTTATTTTTACCTATGTGCATTACCTTGCATTTACTTGTGTTAAATTTCATTAGCCACTTTTCAGACCATTGCTGTAATTTATCTAAATCTTCTTGAATATCTAATTGGTTTGAGTGATCATTTGCCACTCCGCACAGTTTTGTATCATCAGCAAATTTGGAAACAGTAGATTTTAGTCCATGGTCTATATCATTTATATATACTATGAATAGAAGTGGCCCAAGAACGGAACCCTGAGGAACTCCACTTGCAACACTTTTCCATCCAGAAGTTTTTCCATTTAAAACAACTCTCTGTTTTCGACCTTTCAACCAATTACTAGTCCAACCTAATAGGCTACCACTTATTCCATGCAAAGCTAATTTAGTAAGTAGTCTTTCGTGTGGGACGGTATCAAAAGCTTTTGCAAAATCTAGATATATTAAATCTATATTGTTTCTTTTGTCATAATTCGAGACAACTGTGTTGTAGAATTCGAGTAAGTTAGTCACGCAAGAACGTTTCCGTCTGAAACCATGTTGGCTATCATTTATCAAACGGTTACTTTCTAAATGATATTCGATAGCATCTCTGATGATAGTTTCCATTATTTTTCCTACGATCGAAGTCAAACTAATAGGCCTATAGTTATTTGGTTTCTTTTTGTCACCTTTTTTGAATATGGGAGTAACGTTAGCTAGCTTCCATTCTCTTGGGACATCTCCGGATATGATGGATTTCTTGAAAATAATTTCTAATGGAACAACAATCTCATTTTTCATTTCCTTTAAGATTCTTGGATGCCAACCGTCAGGCCCTGGTGTTTTATTAACTTTGAGTTTGTCTATACACCTTTTAATTGTTTCTTTTGTTATATTTACCGTAGTGAGTAAGTTTACCCCAGACTTTTCACAGGTTTCAGTTTGGAATTCACTTTGAGGTGTTTCGTTTACGAATACCGAGCTAAAATAATTGTTTAAGAGATTACACATTCCTTCATTTGAATATTCAAGTTGACCGTCAGCAGATAATAGTGGACCAATGTGATTCCTAACAACCTTTTTATCTCTAATGTAACTATAGAATTCTTTGGGATTCTCTTTGGATTTCTCAGCGATGTTCATTTCGTATTGTCGTTTTCTTTTTCTTATTGTCTTTTTTAAATCTCTCTGTATTGATACATAACTGTTTTGTTGCTGCTGTTGCTGTTTTGTCTTTGTTGATGATGCTCTTGATTGCTTTGGTTTTTGTGTGTTTTTTATTTTGTTTTTGTGTTTATTTTTGTTGTTGGTATACTATAGCACAAAGAATGGTACCAGCAATCATACATCACAACTGTTTCTCACTCTACGTGACCTGATGTAACCTTTCATTAACTGGATGAAACTTATTGATACTAGGTGACGAATCTCAGGTCATGCTATTCGGCATTAAGTGATATGTTTGTTAGTAATGAAGATGAATTTTAAGTCACCACCAGGACTGTAAGCTAAAAAAAAAAATAAAAAAAAATCAGTCAATCAATTAATCACCCAATCAACCAACTACACAATTCAACCAATTATACTCGATCGTCTAATATGGTCTCGTATTGTATCAAGCAAATATCAAAACACATCGGAGCAAATTGCACATCCTTAACATGTATTTATCAATAACTTAACAACCTTTTAAGTTTGCGAAATGACATAAGATCCTGGCCTTCCGCGAAATTTTGTTCAATCCACAGTTTCACATAAATTGTGCTCACGTTCCTATGCAGATAATTAGTCTATCTGAATGTATTCCACATAAAGGCTTAAATGAGGCCAAAATATCAACTAAACAAACTTTATCTTTTCACCACAAGATTCTTGCTCAAGACTGAATTAAGCTGTCAGGCAGTAAAAGGAACACACTCCTTGCATGGTTTGAATTATATTAAATATTTAACTTGACAATTCACCTAATCACATCTTTGACCAAACGAAGAAGATTTCTGTTCTGATGATAAGAAGGGATTGAACTTAGACGAAAAACAAAACACTCATCTCATAATGACAGAAAGCGACCGCAATAAAGTAAACTACACTTACTCTCTCCTTATCACCCATTTCTTTAGTTTTAAAGGTCGTTAGACGGAACAAGAATGAATTTATCTCCATTAGCACGAAATCGTCAACAGCGGTGTTTAATTATCCTCACTAACGAGCAATTCGACGTGGTATTAGTGCCATTTAGTGGCATTTAGTCCCGTCATTGCCGTCTGGTCCATGAAGGGCGCTGTGATCAAACATAATCACGTAATCAGCGGCGTCAACATTTCTTTAGGGGTTTCTCGCGCGCACGCAGGCAAACGCGTATTCATAAGCAGACACACACATATAAACACACACACACATGTATATATACACATACAAACACACACACACACACATACATACATGCACACACACTAATTCGTATACACTTACACACACGCGCGCACAAACACATACACACACATGCGCACAAACACACACACACACACACACGCACGCACACACATACATACACACACATTCGTATACACTTACACACACGCGCGCAAACACATACACACACACACACTCACAAACGCATGTGCACACACACACACACACACACACACACACACACACACACACACACACGCACGTACACACACACACATATATAAATATACAAACACACACACACACATATTATATATATGTATATATATACAGTATGTATATATATATATATATACATATATATATTATACATATATATCTATATATATATATATATATATATATATATATATATATATATATATATATATATATATATATAAACCACAATACACTTTAATTCTAGGCCATCAACGTCAAGAAACTTGAGGAGGTATACAAGCATGCATGCATATATATATATATATATATATATATATATATATATATATATATATATATATATACAGATACGTATTTCTTTTTTACCTTGAAGATAAGAAATAATCAAGACAAACTAAAAACAAATTCCTCATTCTCTTTTCCACGTTTAAGAGTCCCTTGTGTAAGCAACTCTCTAGGCTCTTAGTGAGGACTACGTGCGTGAGAATACTCTCTCAAAGGGGAAGGCTGATACTTTACAAAATCTCACATTATCTGACGACCTCCTGTTGACCTGCCGTCGCCATTGTACCGTGAAAGAATCGTGTATCTTTTTTTATTTTTTTTTTTTTTTTTGGTAT
>NC_134777.1:14788734-14793734 GCF_046742065.1 Oratosquilla oratoria
TTTCAGTATCGCTGTGCTTCGAATCGTTACTCCAACTCTCGTGGACGGGGAGTTGTGTGTGTGTGTGCGCGTAAGGTCACAGCATTACCCATAGATCGGTCATACGAGCTCGAGCTCTCTTCCGGGAGGGAAATAGCTGTCGATCACGAGTCCAACACGTAATCCAAAGATCAAGGTGAATACACACACACACACACACGTACGCGCGCACACATACACACATCCCACACACACGTACGCACATACATACACATACACTGAGATTCAAACTCTCAACTATAGGAAGAAAAACAGATAATGTCAAGATAAAACAAGAAGAAATAGAAAGAAAAAAGAAAAATATAGGACACTTTCCACATCTGAACAAAATAATTTGGCTTTCTGCCTTATCAAAAGTTAAAAAAGAAATGAAGGATAAGAATGACAAAAAAAAAGTTTGGAGTGGAAATTAAAAAAAAAAAAAAAAAAAAAAGGAGGAGGGGGAGGAGGAGAAGGGGGAGGAGGAGGAGGGGAAGGAGGGAGTTGACGGGAAAGCGGGTGAGGATTAAAGGAAGAGTGTAGAGATGGAGGAGGACGAAGAATGAAGAGGAGAAAGAGGGGAGAGAGGGGACACAGGAGAGAGGAATGAGTGTGAAGAAGCGAGAGAGGAATCGATAGACAAGGTATACAGGTGTGACAAAAGAGGGGAAAGAGAGAGAGAGAGAAGACAAAATGAAGATGGTCAAAGGGAAGAGGGGAGAGGAGAAGAGAGAGGTAACAAGAGAGAGAAGAAAGATGAGAGAACGAAAATATAAGAGAGAGTATAGGAGGGTTAGGAGTGAAAGGAAGTGGGATTTTGCATCAATAAAAAGAGATTGTATGCTTGGGGACAATATCACACCGATGTGTTGTAGTAAGGGTAAAGGCAGGATTTTTTAAGAGAGGTAGCTGATAGATAGGTAGTTATACATTAAAAGAGGTGAATATATATATATATATATATATATATATATATATATATATATATATTCATATATATATATATATATATATGTGTGTGTGTGTGTGTGTGTGTGTGTGTGTGTGTGTGTGTGTGTGTGTGTGTGTGTGTGTGTGTGTGTGTGTGTGTGTGTGTGTGTGTGTGTGTGTGAGAGAGAGAGAGAGAAATTCGCTAGTAACAGCGACATCAATCCGATAATCTTTATGACAGTCGCATGCAGGATTCGAGCCCACTGCTATCGGTGGCTGTTGGTGTAGTGGGAGAAGGCTCTGTGAAGGTGATCTTACGCCGTCATAAAAAATATCATATATATATATATATATATATATATATATATATATATATATATATATATATATATATATTTATATGTTTGTGTGTGTGTGTGTGTGTGTGTGTGTGTGTGTGTGTGTGTGTGTGTGTGTGTGTGTGTGTGTGTGTGTGTGTGTGTATTACGAAGTAAATCTCCAATCATACAACATCCACGTGACACTGGAGAGGAGAGAAGGAAAGGAAAGAGAAACAAGAGTGGAGAGAGAGAGAAGAGAAGTTAGAGGGGAGAGAGGAAAAAGTGTAGAGAGGGAAAAGAGGGAAAGAAAATTGAAGATAAGGAACCCAAGCATAGAGAAAAGAAAAAAGAGAACGAGGGCAAGAGAGAGGAAAGATAAGGAAGGTAGTAGATGGGAGAGAGGAAAAAATTGGTAAAAGAGAAGAGAGGGCAAAGGAAAGAGAGAAGAGAAGAAAATGCGAAGAGAAGGAATATAGTAAAGAAGGATGAAGGGAAAGAAAGGAAATGAGAGAGAGGTACGAAGGTAGAGAGGGAAGAGAAAGAGAGAGAAGAGAGGGGAGGAAGAGGAATGAAAGGGAATAAAGAGGGAAAAAAGGAGGAACGAAAGGGAATAAAAGAGAAATGAGGGGAGAAAGAGGAAAAAAGGAAATAAAGAGGAAAGAAAGAAAAATGGGAATGTAGGAGGGAAGGGGAGATGAGGGAGGAAAATGTAATAAAATGTAGTGAAGGTTGGAAAGAGGGGAGAAAGGGAGAAAGAGGGAAGGAGGGAAGAAGGAAATAATGAAAAGCCAGGGAATAATATGCAGACAAGGAAAGATAGAGGGGGGGAAAGCCGAGGAGAAGGGGAAGGAGAGATTGGGACATATGTCATAGCCAAGAAAGGGAAGAGGAGAGAGGAGTGAGGAGAGGGGAGAAAAGGGGAAAGGAGGGGAAAGGAGGGAGATGATCACACGTGAGTGGTCAATGAGACAAACAGAATCAGAGAGGGGAGATAGGTGAAGGGTGAGAGGAGGAAATGGGAAGAGGAAAAAAGAGGGAAGGGAGTGTGAGTGGGTGAGTGAGTGAGTGAGTGGGTGCGTGAGTGGGTGAGTGGGTGGGTGAGTGAGTGAGTGGGTGAGTGAGTGAGTGAGTGGGTGAGTGAGTGGGTGAGTGAGTGGGTGAGTGAGTGAGTGAGTGGGTGAGTGAGTGGGTGAGTGAGTGAGTGAGTGGGTGAGTGAGTGGGTGAGTGAGTGAGTGGGTGAGTGAGTGGGTGAGTGGGTGGGTGAGTGAGTGGGTGAGTGAGTGGGTGAGTGGGTGGGTGAGTGAGTGAGTGAGTGAGTGGGTGAGTGGGTGGGTGAATGAGTGGGTGGGTGAATGAGTGGGTGGGTGAATGAGTGAGTGAGTGATTGGGTGAGTGAGTGGGTGAGTGGGTGGGTGGGTGAATGAGTGGGTGGGTGAATGAGTGGGTGAGTGAGTGAATGAGTACGGGAGGGAGTGGGGGAAGGAAGGAGGGAGGGAAAGAGAAAAGTAGGAAATAAAGAAAGGTTGGAAGAGAGAAAGAAAGAGAAAGAAAGAAAAAAGAGAGGAAGAGAGAAAGAAAGACAGGGAGGAGGAAAGGAAGGAAGAAAATGAGGGAGGGAAAGAAGGAAGGAGGAAATGAAGTAAGAAAGGAAGGAAGATACATAGACAGACAGGCAGACGGATAGAAAGAGACAGAGATAGGAAGACAGACAGACAGACAAACACACACACACAGACATTGAAACAGATAGACAGGCAGAAAACCAGACAGGTAGACAGACATGAAGACAGGCGGATAGACAGACAAACAAACAGGCATACAAAGACATAGACAAAAAGGCGGGAAGACTGAAAAACTGACAGATAGACAGGTATAACCTAAAAGCTTTTGTGTTAAGGTGTGAGGGTGTATTAAAGACTGGGACGAATTAGAGAATTGTAAAGCGTCAAGACTATTTTTTGGTTCAGGAAGCGAAATTATCCTCTGATATAACCTAAAAGCTTTTGTATTTTCTTTTCCACTTCAATACAATGTTTTGATGACTTGAGGTCACTGCTAATCAAGAAACTATTTTTTTCTTCCAATTATGTGCTTGCTATGCTATGACCCAGAAGTGAATAGTCTGCCACCCCCTGATTTGCAGAGAGAGAGAGAGAGAGAGAGAGAGAGAGAGAGAGAGAGAGAGAGAGAGAGAGAGAGAGAGAGAGAGAGAGAGAGAGAGAGAGAGAGAGAGAGAGAGAGAGAGAGAGAGAGAGAGATAGGGTGTGAGGGAAAGGAAGGGGAAGAGGAAGAGGGAGAGGAAGAGGGAGAGGAAGAGGAAGAGGGAGGGAAAGAGGGAAAGGAAAAGGGAGAGGAAGAAGAAATGGAAGAGGAAGAGAGGTAGAGAAAGCAGAGAGAGGGGGAGAGGAAGAGGTAGAGGGAGAGGGAGAGAGGAAGAGAGTGAGAGGGAAAGAAGAGAAGCGAGGGAGACTTCAAGGCGGCGGAAGGAACGGAGCAGAAGAGGAAGAAATGAGGTAAATTTGTGTCAGTGGGAGTGAGAAGGGGAGCGGTGGACTGGGGGGAAGGAAAGGTCGAGATAATGAACACAAATGTTCAGGTGAACAAATAACGAATGAAAATATCTAAGAAAGGAGAACGAGGTAAGCGAGGAATAAAGGAAAGTATGAAAGAAGAAAGGGAAGATACAAGGAAGAGATGGAGGAAAGAAGAAATGAGGGGAGGGAAGAGAGAAGAAATGCAAAAGAAAGAAAAAAAGAGAAACAGATAAAAAGTGGATGCAAGAGACACAGGGAGTGGGGACAGCAATTGGTAGAGAAGAAAAATAATCTCAATGAAAGGTTGACCAGAAAGAAAAAAAAATGATAAAAAAAATAAATAAAATAAAATAAAAGAAGAAAGAGAAGGAGAGAGGGAGGGAGCATGAAATAAGGAAGAGTAATAGAAATGGGAAGAGAGTGATAATATGAGGAGGAGAGGAGAAAGAAGAAAAAGAGGAAAAGAGGGAAGAAGAAGAAAAAGAGGAAAAGGAGGAAGAAGAAGAAAACGAAGAAGAAGATGCAGAATAAAAAGAAGAAGAAGAAGAAGAAAAAGACGAACTAGAAGAAGAAGAAAGAAAAGAAAAAGAAAAGGAGAGAGATGAAGAAGAAAGAAAGAAGAAAGAGAAGAAAAAGAGCAAGAGGCGGAGGAGGAGGAGGAAGAGGAAGAAGTAGAAGAAGACGAAGAAGAAGAAGAAGAAGAAAAAGAAAAGAAAAATCAGAAAAATCAGAAAAAATAAAAATAGAAAAGAAGATATATAAGAAAAATTATGAAGAAATGAAGCAAAATAGGAACCAAAAGAAAAAGAAGGAAAAAAAGAGAAAAAGAGGAAGAAGAAAAATAAATGAAAAAGTGGAAGAAAATTATAGGAATAGAAAGGAGTAAAAGAAAGAGAAAGAAGAAGACGCAAAACTTAGAACAACGAGAAGAACAAAATGAGTGAAAAAACATGCGAGAGATGGGCGAGGAGGTAGAGGAGAAGAAGGATGAGGAAGAGCAGGAGGAGGTGGAGGAGGACGAGGAAGAGCAGGAGGAGGTGGAGGAGGACGAGGAGGAGGAGGAGGAGGAGTAGAAAGAGAAAGAGAAGTAGAAGGAGAAGGGGAAGGAGGACGAGGACAAGGAGTAGAAAGAGAAAGAAAAGGAGAAGGAGAAGGAGAAGGAGAAGGAGAAGGGGGAGGAGAAGGAGGAGGAGGAGG
>NC_134777.1:14801234-14803734 GCF_046742065.1 Oratosquilla oratoria
ATATATATATATATATATATATAACCACAATCCAATTAAATTCTAAGCCATCAACATCAAGCTACTCGCGGAGGCCAACATGCAGAAATTAAAACGTGGTACGGCCAAGGACTTGATCCCGGGCTAGCACGTGACAAGTGTTAGTAACTTAGCTGATTTTCTGCATGCTGGCCTCCGCGAGTCGCTCAAAGTTGATAGCTTAGAATTAAAGTGTACACTGGTTGATAAAAATGTATATCCTTTCACTGGGACCCATTCATTGTTGTACATTATATATATGTATATATATATATATATATATATATATATATATATATATATATATATTCGAATCCTATATGCGACTGTCATAAAAATTATCAGATTAATGTCGCTATCACCAGCGAATTTCTCTCATGGTTACAATGGCGAAAGCGTGAAAGAGATTTGTTCCGATCCTTACCCCCTATATTTCGTATCCTCGTGAATCAGATAGATTCCAGGTTACAAGGCTATCGTAGTCTCTGTGGTGGAGTCAGTAAAGGCTCTGTGAAGGTAATCATACGGATGGCTGTAAATTGTGGGTTCGAAACCTACATGCGACTGTCACAAAAAAAAAATCAGATTAATGTTGCTGTCATTAGCAAATTTCTCTTACACACACGCAAACACACACACACACACACTCACACGCATACACACACACACACAATCACTCACATACACACACACACACACATATATATTTTTGTTTGTCTTGTTCTTTGTTTAGTAGCTTTTTTATGCTGTATATATGCCCATGATAAAAAAAAAATGTAGAGTTTTTATATTTCTCTAGGGCAATCAAACTCGATCGCCATTAGACTACTGTGGCTATGAAAGTGGAAAAGTTGTCGTTTTTGTAACTTTTTTATAGAGTGACTATGGTTATGTTTGGTATACCGTTTTATGGTTATATGTTTGTGCTTGTGGTCTGGGAATAAAAGTTTTGTCATTATGGCCATTTGCTTGGGGCTGGGCGATTACTGTTTTGCGGTTGATTAAATGTGGATGCTGTGGTTTTATTTCGTTATTATCATTATCATTATCACTATCATCATCATCATCATTATTACTATTATTATTATTGTATTATCATTATGTTATTGTTATTTTTATTATCACTTATTATAGCGTTATCATCATTATCATCATATATCTGTTATTCATGTTTATATATTTTTCTTATCTATATATTTTTTCAATTACTTATCTATTTACATATATCATTTCTTTATCTCTTCATCTAATCATATTCTCATTTATCTATCGAACTTTTTCCTTGTTAACTAAATGTTTGGACAAGCAGGTGTTTGTGATTTCAATTACTGCATGCAACAAACAAACAAAAAAAGTGAATAAATTAATAACTAAAGAAAATCATGAATTAGGGAACATAATCATAAATACATGGATTAATCAACAACAATCAAGTAAATCTGAAATACACAAACCATTGAATTTAGTAACGGAAAATAAACAAAATAGATGGATACAAAAATCTAATTGATGATAAATGAATAAACACAAAATACTCGACTTAATTCATAAGCAAATAAGAACAAATATGTAGATAGCCACATCACACAACAATAAAAAATTAAAACAAAGATATATAGATAGATAAATAAACAAATAAACAAATAAAAATACACGAAGCATTAAAAAATAAATCGATAAAAAAACTCAGAGGCAACTACGGTTCCCCAACGCATTTATACGACAGCAAGACAAAACAAGTCAGAGGGTAGATATTCCAGTAGATATGGATACGTTATAAGCTCCAATGACCTTCTCTTTCTCTCTCTTTTTTCCCTTCCTATATTCTTCAAACTTTGTATTGTCCACAGTAGAGCTGGAACGTGTATTTCTGTCAGGGAGGCTTACTTGTAGCATTATTTGTTAACGCAGGCAATATCACAAAATGGCTCCTCAGACGTTTGTATGGAGCTTTTTAGCTATTTTGTCCAATTCATTCCTCTAGTTTATATACATGTGTTTCACAATGAACATGGCCAAGTGAGGCTAGGGTATATGAACTTGCACTGTTTGTGAATTAGGTTTCACTGTTGGAAAGTAAAAAGTAGAACAGAAAGGACATGACACAACTCCTGTTAGGCTGAACAATTTTGTTACATACAATGAATCAAACTCGCCTCCGGAGTGATTATTTTTTATATAGAGTCAATATCTATTTGAATTAACAAAGAAAAAAGAAAAAGGAAAACATGTCGGCTATGTGGGTGAGAGTAGAACGATTTGGAAGATAGGTAAGACTAAAGATATTCGAATTTTTACGACACAAAGTGTGACTTGAATAAAAACATATGGTCTAATATCTACCTCCCAAAGGTCAACAAATTTTATCTTGTAGTGGGGGTAATGGATGAAATGTCGTATACAAACAACAAACAGATATTACAATAAATAAGCTAATGAATAGGTAATTAAATGCATAAAGGAATACATAAATGAATATAAT
>NC_134777.1:14808734-14821234 GCF_046742065.1 Oratosquilla oratoria
GATGTAATATACGAAAGCGCTCTACTTCGTTAGTTTGTTTTTACAAGTGGTTTACTTTGCATATATATATATATATATATATATATATATATATATATATATATATATATATATATATATATATATATGCTAATAAGAACACAGGTACGTTTGTTGACTTGGCTCTATGCACAAACACTATTCCAATCAATATTGGATAGTTTATGTTTCAACATAGTCACAGAATGTTTGTAAAATCTTCCTTTAAATATTTGTTTTCAGTGGAGTGCTAAACACCATATTTCTACCAGGAGTGTCCATTGAAATGTTTGCTTTCAATATTGACTTCATTATGTTTTCATATGATATTACCTATTCATCAAATTAGGCGTCTCTTGGTAAGAATGTTCAAGTAGCAGTGTCAGATAAGACGTTAATGACATTTCGGGTGATTTGTGTGTTAATATATGTCGAAGTAATTGACGTGCTACAGTATTAACCAGTTTTGGGTTTTAGGCGATTAGGAGTTCATAGTACCAATATTGATGTAACTGTGACATGTTTTACTTTGTTATAATAAATGGATCTCTCCCACGTGTCTAATTAGAGAAACATATGGACCCTCACTCCCTCATTCACTCACTCTCTCTCACACACACATACACACTAATATTTTACATACACGTATAATACACTTAATATTATATATACACATATAATACACTTAAGTCCCTGTTATTTTGTTGCCTGGGCATTGAAAAATTAATAACAGAGCTGTAGACGCAATGAATGACGTAACCGTTGAGGATAGGATTAGATAGGAAAGGAAGTGATGGAAGGTAATTAGTAAGCTTAAGTAAAATATTCTGTCAGTTCTAAGAGTGGTTGGTAAAGGAGTATGGATGGTGAACAGTGAGAGAGTGAGAAATGGTTGAAGAACAAAAGAATTCTTCAATGAAAAAATGGAAGTAAAACGTCGCCTGGCCAGGTAAAGGAGTTGGCAAAGAAGGTATTCTGTCAGCTCTAAGAGCGGTTAGTTAAGGACCAAGAATGGTGAGAATTGAGAGACTGAGAAGTGGTTGAAGAACAAAAGAATTCTTCAATGAAAAAATAGAAGTAATACGTCGCCTAGCAAGGTAAAGGCGTTGGCAAAGAAGGCGCGAGTTTGCGTGCGCGAAAAGTCGCTTAATCCGTGTCAGCTTGGTGTTCCGATAATTGCCATCGACTGCAAGGATGAATAATTTCTTCGGACTTGTGGTCCGTGTGAGTGGCGTTACTTAACTAAAATTCTCCAGAGACGTGTTCTGTATGTGGGTTATTTTGCCATGTTTTTATATACATTTTCATTTATCTTATTATTACTATTTTTCTAATTCATCAATTTCAACCAAATAGAATTGATGAATAAGAAAATGCCGTTTGTAGAAGATACTGATGATCCTTCATCCAAGAGGAGCTAAGATAAGAGGGAAACAAGAGGAGTGGGTTCGAACATTAACTTCTCTATCTCCTTTATAAGAAAGAATTCCTTTGTATATAAATAGATTTATCTATCTATTTTTGCTGATTAAGACATATCTGGACTATCTTGGAATGCCTTTGTAACGCAGCCTGATATTAATTCCTTTGTACATTCTCTTCCCAAACACCATAACTCTCATCTATATATATTAGTTAATAATGATACACTAATTTCCAATGTGTGAATGTCTACTTGAAGATGACAAAAGCTGCGTAGCAAATGTCCGTACATTATAAACATCAAGAATGGAATTTCGTATTTGTGGGATGATAATGTCCAATGCATTTTTATTTTCGTTCAAGAAATGGCGAAATCAAATGCATTACATTTGTCTCCATCACAAGTGGGGCATGTGATTATACAAATGTAAAGGAATAGACTTCATATTCTTAAGGACAAGATTGTCTTTCTGACGTAAGTATAATATCTTTCAATTCCTTTTCTAGAGAGAGGGAGGGGGGAGAGGGAGAGGGAGAGAGGTAGAGAGAGAGAGAGAGAGAGAGAGAGAGAGAGAGAGAGAGAGAGAGAGAGAGAGAGAGAGAGAGAGAGAGAGAGAGAGAGAGAGAGAGAGGGGGGGGGGGAGGGGAGAGAGAGAGAGACAGAGAGACAGAGAGAGAGAGAGAGAGAGAGAGAGAGAGAGAGAGAGAGAGAGAGAGAGAGAGAGAGAGAGAGAGAGAGGGGGGGGGGGAAGGGAGCAAGAGGAAGGGAGAGACAGAGGGAGACAGAGGGACAAGGAAAGAAAGACAGGGAGAGAGGGAGGGAGAGAGGGAGAGGGAGAGTGAGAGTGAGAAGAATAGAGTATATTTGTTCATGTTTGAATATTCCTATGCATATGTATACATTATGTAAATGAATATAAAACTAAAACTACCAAGATAAAGTAAATATGAAATCATGTCAATTGACAAACAAACAGCACGTGAGCTGTGCATATAAATAGATTGTTTTTTTTATTTTTTTATTTGCAATCGTATGAAAATTTCAAATGTACACATGGAACAATACGAAAACCGCTTTGTTTCTTCAAATGCAGGCACCACGTATAACTTACTATATATACATATGTAAATAAAAGCGAATCAATGCGTGTTTGTTTACTTGTCTTTGTGTTTGCATATTTTGGACAAGAGAGTCTTATATATGGTATTGGTTGACACCATAACTCGTACTATGATGTCGACGATGACAAAAGGAATAGTTGGCAACTCCTTAAGATTTTGCCAGATGAGCATATACATAAATGTGTGTGTTTGTGTGTGTGTGTGTGTGTGTGTGTGTGTGTGTGTGTGTGTGTGTGTGTGTGTGTGTGTGTGTGTGTGTGTGTGTGTGTGTGTGTGTGTGTGTGTGTGTGTGTGTGTGTGTGTGTATGTGTGTGCGCGCGCGTGTGTTTGTGTGTGTGTGTGTGTGTGTGTGTGTGTGTGTGTGTGTGTGTGTGTGTGTGTGTGTGTGTGTGTGTGTGTGTGTGTTTATGTATTATGTATATGTGTTTGTATGTGTGTATACATATGCGTGTATTTATGTATTATGTATATGTGTATATGTGTATATATAGTGTGTGTATGTATACATATGTAAGCTTATATTTAGGTTTTTATGTATACATGTATGTATTCATGTACATATGTACGCATGCATGTATATATATATATATATATATATATATATATATATATATATATACAGTAAATATATATATATATATATATATATATATATATATATGTATATATATATGTCCGAGTATGTATGTAAGAGGCTGGTTGACAAGTGGGTACAAAGAGGTGATACAGGAATAGGTGGCGAGATTTAAATTTTTATGAATTAGGTGTTTGATAAACAACAGTTCGTAGGCAAAGGAATTGCACAATCATGCTCCTCGCCTTACAAACAGTCGCTGGGGACCCAATTTTATTGCTGTATAAGGTTCATTTTTATGCTGATGTAACAATATGTAAACTTGGTCAGATGTGCAATGATTTCGTATTTGCTTAAGTAAGCAGTACTGCATACGGGGCTCGTAACAGCTTTTCTAATTGTAAAAAGAGTGGAGGAGAAAATTTAATTGGTTCACGAGAGTAAAATCACGCCCTTAGGGGAGGATCTTATATATAGAAGTAAAGATCAATGTACTAAAGAAATCATGGCGTTATTGCAGAACTAACCTAGTAACCAAATTGAGGATTCTTGGCGGGAGTCCCTTGGTGTAACTTAAGGAACCAAGTGTATTTATTCAGGAAAAAAGAAAGAAAATTAAACTCTGTTTAATTTCCTTTTCTTAGAGTAATAATTTATTTATTTATTATTATATTTTTTTCGCATCTGACCTAGATATGGACAAAAAGGTCTCCTGTCGACATGCTTCACCTTTGTAATCCTTTGTGTATGTGTACAATAACGCTTATTATTCATGTATTCTTCATATGGCATGTGTAATTTACATACAAACATCAAAAACTTCTCAGATATCTAACCTCATATCACATCTTGGGGATACATACATGATAAATATACGTGAAAACAAGAGAGATGAAATACAGAAGACATTGCCTAATCAGAAGACATTCCTTTCGTAGAAACACGTCCATGTATACATATACAGTGTAAGGACAAAGAGTGTAAAGGTTATAAAATCATTAGCAGGGTCGCGTGCAAGAGATTAAACTGCAATTTTACTTCATAACGGGGTCCCCTTTCTCTTCCTTCCCCTCCTCTTCTTCCTCTTTCTTTTCCTCCTCTTCCTCTACTTCTTCCCTTCTTTCATATTTCTCCTCTTCTCCGCCTCTCGCCCATTCGTCCTATCCTTTGTTCGTCTTCATTTTCTTTCCTCTATTCCTATATTTCTTCCTTATCTCTATCTCTATTCTTTTATTCGTCATTCTCCTCTGTTTCCTTCTCCTCCCTTCTACCTCCTCCTTACTTACCTTCCTCTATTCCTTCCTCATCCAAATTTTCTCTCTTCTTCTCTTAATCCTGCATTTTCTCCTCCTCCTTCATTCTCCTCCTATTCCTCCTCCTCCTCCTACTTCACTTCCTTCCTCTCCTCCTACTCTGTCTACTCCCACTCTTTCTTCTATACTGCTTTCTCCTCCTTTCTCTCTTCTCCTCTTACTCTTGCATTTCCTCCTCCTCCTACTCCTATTTCTCCTCGTCCTCTCCCCCTCCCCCTCCTCCTCCTCCTCTTCCTCCTTCACCTCCTCATTCTCCTCTTCCCACTCCCACTCTTCCTTCTACACTGTTTTCTCCTCTACTCTTCTCCTCTTTCTCCTTCTCCTCCTCTTCCTATTCCCACTCTTCCTTCTACACTGCTTTCTCCTAGTTCTCTCTTCTCCTCTTACTCTTGTATTTCTTCCTCCTCCTCCTCCTCTTCCTCCTCCTCATTCTCCTTCACCTCCTCCTCTTCCTCTTCCTCTTCCTCCCCTCCTCCTCTTCCTCCCCTCCTCCTCTTCCTCCTCTTCTTCCTCCTCCTCCTCATTCTACTTCACCTCCTTCTCCTCCTCTTTCTACTCCCACTCTTCATTCTACGCTTATTTCTCCTTCAACTCTTCTCCTCTTCCTCCTCTTTTGTCCTCCACCATCTTCTAATCCTTCTCTCCTCCTCATTTACTTACTCGTCACTGTCTTTTTTTTTCTTTTTACTCTACTTCTACTCTTCTCCTCCTACTGTCCTCCTCTTTCTCTTACTCCTCTTTTGTCCTCTACCACCTCCTAATCCTTCTCTCCTCTTCCTCTCCTTCTTCGCCACTGGCTTTTTTTCTTCTCTTTCTGTTGCTTCGAGCTGAAGAAATTCGAGAAATTTCCAGAAAAAGAAAGATAAGATAAGGTTTGCATCCCAAACCTATATGCAAAATAACACAGTAAACAGAAGATGCAGAGAGGGCAACATTAATGTAAATGGAAAAGAGAAGAAAATATATAGAAAAGGAAATGGCGCAGATAACGTTGACGAGACGGTGTAAAGATCCCAAAGGCTACAGAAAATATATCTAGAGAGAGAGTTAAAGAATGTTTTATAAAACATGAAGCATTCTAAGGAATCTGCGATCAAAGCAGAAGAAAGATGAGGAACTGTAGATGGAGGAAGATAAGGAGGAGGAAGAGAAGGAGACGGACAGGGAGGTCCAGTGGCGGGAGGGGGGAAGAAGAAGAAGAAATAGGAAAAGGCGGAGGAGGATGGTGAGGAGGAAGAGGAAGAAGAAGAAAATAGGAGGGGAAGGATGATGGTGAGGAGCAGATAGAGGGCAGGAGAAGGAGGTGGAGGAAGAGAAGTCAAAAGAAAGAAGGAAGAGGAAGAAGAAGAGGAGGAGAATGTTGAGAAGGAAGAAGGAAGAAGAAGAAGAAGAGGAAGAGAAGGTTGAGAAGGAAGAGAAGGTCGAGGAGGATGAAAAAGAAGGAAGAGAAGGAAGAGTAAAAGGAAGGGGAGGAGGAGTATAAAGGGGAGATGAAGAATGGGTAGTAAGTAGTGAAGGAGGATGGAGAGGAACAGGAGGAGGAGGAGGAGGAGGAAGAGGCGAAGAAGGAAGAGAAGAAGAAAGAGGAGGAGGAGGAACATAAAGGTGAGATGAAGAATGGGTAGTAAGTATCAAAGGAGGATAGAGAGAAGCAGGAGGAGGAGGAGGAGGAGGAGGAGAAGGAAGAGGAGAAGGAGGAAGCGAAGGAGGAAGAATAGGAAGAGGAAGAGGAGGAGGAGGAGGAGGAGGAGGAGGAGGAGGAAAAGGAGGAGGAGGAGGAAGAAGAGGAAGAGGAGGAGGAGGAAGAGGAAGAGGAGGAGGAGGAGGGGGAGGAGGTATTGGAGGAAGTGTTAAGGAACAAGAGATGAAGGTGAAAGTTCAATGGAGGTGAAGACGGGGCCGAAGTTAGAAAAAGAAGAGAAAGAGCTAGAAAGTGGAACAGAAAAAGAAGCAAACACAAAAAATAAGAATAATAAATGGCGAAAGAACAAAGACAAAGAGAAAAGCAGGAGAAAACAAGAGGAGAAGATTAATGAAAAGAAGAAGAAATGATCAAGAAAAGTCGGAAGGAAAATTAAAAAGAATATACAAGAAGAACAACGACAACCTCGAAAAGGATGATACAAAAAAAAAAAAAGTTCACAACCAAAGAAAGAAGAACAAAGAGAAGAACAACGAGAGTTACGTCCAAAGAAGAAAGAACGAAAAGAACAACAGTTCCAAGGACAACATCAGAATTATTTGGCAAGGAAGAGTTCTGTTGGCAACGCTATAAACAAGACTGCAAACTAGAGGGGAAGTAGGAAAACAAGGTAAAATCACCCTTATGATCTTTTGTCGCAAGGCTTCAGGCGCAGAGGAAGCTGAAAGGGCTCACGGTGAAAGGATTTTATTTGTGTTTTATTACTTTATCTATTTTTTCTTTGTTTGATTGTATTTTTTATTGTTTATTGTTTATTGAAATACTTATCTATCAATTTAATTGTTTGATTATTCATTCATTTATCTATTATTTCATTTATTTCCTTATCTATTTATTATTAGCGTTATTTTTGTATATATATCTGTTATCTATTTATTTTTGTATATTAATTCTTATTTATCTATTCATTTAAATATGATTTTTATTCATTTATTTGTAAACCTCAAATCTATTTTTTTATCTTAAGATATATGTGGATATGCTGTGTCTTGCTATATTGCTTCTAACCCAGAGCAGTGGGCGAGATGCAAGGATGACCCGTTATCCAGGAGGAGCCAAGGCAAGAGGGAGGGAGGGGGTGGGTGAATGGGAGTAGATTATGTGGGGATAGAATGGGTGGGAGTGGATTTTATGCCTTTGTTTTGTGGCTACCTCCTTTATAAGAGGGAAAAAGCCGTTGGTATATGTATCTTAAGATGTATTAGAAACGTGGACACATTTGTTTTGGAAGATAAATTAGATTTTTTTTTAAACAGATGCCTCTCTCTCTCTCTCTCTCTCTCTCTCTCTCTCTCTCTCTCTCTCTCTCTCTCTCTCTCTCTCTCTCTCTCTCTCTCTCTCTCTCTCTCTCTCTCTTTAATAACTGGCCAGAAACTATAATTACGAATGGATCTAGGTAACTTTCTTGTCCCACCTAACATAATCTAACCTAACCTATTCCAACCTAACCTAAACCTAACCTACCTAAGTCTCTATCACTTCTAAAAATAATCCTAGATGGAGACTGAACGAAAAAAATAGGAAGATATCAAAACAACTTTGCGATTTGTCTCGTTAGTTATCTTACCTCAAAGCTAATAAGCCCGAGTTTGATCCTCAATGTAAACCAGTGACTGTCACCAACCCTGGTTACATATACATAGAGAAAAAATGTAACTAATACGTACAGAAGTACATTCTTTACATAGAAACTTTCTGCTTCCATGATAAATTTCACCTCTTAGGCTGGAACATGCAGGAAAATGTACATTAATATACGTGAGCTAGGATTTACATGCATATCAATATATCAACAGAAATGGAGCCTCGCCTTGACAGCCAGATGTAGATCTTATGTATTTATATGAATATATGTATCAGAATTTCTTTTAGTCATTCATTGTTATTGCCTCGGCTGTTCCAACCCCATGCATGAAAATCCCCCTTAATTGAAGAAAGCTATATTTACGTGTACAAAGTATTCTAAAAATAATTACATTACTGTAGAATGTTAGTTACCATATTTCATATAAATTTTATCTTCATATTTTATCATAGATTTGTGATATTGTATGTTTGTTCTTAATTTTTGTACGAGGTATATTACATGACTCTTTTATATTTATTCATTCATCTATTTATTTTGTTATAACATTTAAATACAATTATAGATACATTCATAGTGAGTGGTGGGCAAAAATGAACAAAAACAATTGCCCATGGGATCCTTGGCAGGAAATGGCAAGACATTCAGAGCAATAAAAAAAAAAAAAAAAAAAAAGGAAGTAATTTAAAGCGGGCTTAAAGGCCGCATCTATAACGCAGTCAAAAGTATATATACATAGTGGAGAAACGTATAAGGAGTATTCACATGGCAAGATGAAGTCATGTTATAGCCACCTGGTACCCAAATGATAAGAAAGGTATCGACAGGGTAAGATTAGATAAACAAATAAATGGATAAATAGCATACGAAAAAAGATTGAGCTTGAACACACACACACACACACACACACACACACACACACACACACACACACACACATATATATATATATATATATATATATTCATATATGCTTACACTACCACGGAAGGCCACGAATACAAACATAAGAGATCAAGGGGAAGAGTACATATACATCGTTGAAACTACATTTTAATATAGATGATTGAGGTTCAGAATATGGATGTTTTCAAATGCATTATACAAAATATCCAGTTGAGTAGTATGCAAAGAGATGAATACACACATATAGATGGATATGCTAACATAGACATACACCTATGCCCCCAGACGCAAAAATACATAAACACATGCTTGCATACGAACACACAAGCACAAACACACGCACACACCTGGTTCGAATCCTGCCCAGGGCTGAAATTATTTCAGTATCACTGCGCTTCGAGTCGTTACTCCAACTCTCATGGGCGGGGAGTTGGGTGTGTGTGTGCGTGTAAGGTCATAGCATTACCCATAGCAAGATCGAGAGAATACAAGGTCTGCTCGCGCGCATGTTGTGACGTCATCTGAAGGGGAGCCCACAGAGAAAATGGTGAAAACGTAAGTGAAAATGTTAGGTAAAAGAGAAAACGTACAGGCACCACAGAGTTTCTGGGAGACTTACCTATTTCATGTCCTGCAACCGTTAAAATGGGGGTTTCATTTTTGAAAAATTTTCTTGTGGTTTATCTTTGACATATTTAATAAAGAAACAGACGATGCAGTTAAAACTGGTGATTGACGTAAACGCCATCTAGTGAGAGAGCCGCACAGTAAAATGTATGTGGACGATGCGGCTCTCCGTGAGCTTTCCCGTCTTTCCTATATAGTCTTTGGGCCAAGCACTTCTAGTGACGTCAATGCGCAAACGACCTAAATACTGGATAGCTGTTGAGTAGACCTTGTATTCTCTCGATCTTGACCCATAGATCGGTCATACGAGCTCTGAGCTCTCTTCCGGGAGGGAAATAGCTGTCGATCACGAGTCCAACACGTGATCCAAATACCAAGGTGAATCACACGCACAAATACATTCATAAAGTTTATTCATATATGAAAACCCCTTTATGTAATAGGAAATAACATCATACTCCTTTTGGTGAAAGAAATTTAAACTTAAATATTTTCTTGGGTGTTACATCCAGCACTCTGGTGAGAAATGTGGATTCTACTTTTGTGCAATCGGTTTTCTTGCATCAGTGACCGAATTTAGAAAAGATCCTTACCTCTAAGTCTAGACATAGATATTCAAAAATGGCGGAGATTTTGCCTAAATACGCTGTCCATAATGTCGAGGTTATGTCTAGACATAACCATTTAGGTCACCGACATAGGGATTTAGGTCACATCTCCATTGGGGTTAAGATCTTTTATGAATCTGGCCCCATGTCTTCTATTTCACTTATGTTGTTCCTGATATCAAAATGTTATTTCCTTTTTCAGCACACACTTAGATTTTATTTCTATATTTCTTGAAGGTTGTATTGTCCTTGTATCTTTTTCTATAGCGTGTAGAGATTTGGTCTGACTTATATTTCGCGCAGTTTAAGATTGTTGAAATTTATCGACAGTAAAATGTATGCTATTCCAATGATTGGAAAGAAATTCAAAATACGCTTACTGACACATTTTTTAAAGATAATTTAATCCACTGATGACTGGCAATTGAGAAACAACCTTTTAAGAACATTACACATGCGCGAAAAAAGAAGTTGAGGAAATGTACCAGTCATGATTTGGTCACATATGTCGGTATTGATTTTTTTTTTTTTTTATTCATCTACACTCATCACCCTTTCATCACTTAAAATGTAGTAGCACATTTGTAAAAATAATCACGAAGATCCCACAGCTGGAATAAAAGGAAAGTTAGAAGAAAGTATAACTTCTATATTTCGGCTAATACTATAGCCCTCTTCAGTAAAGTACCTAGCCGAAATATAGAAGTTATGATTTCTTCTAAGTTTTCTTTTATTCCGACTATGGGTTGTGGCTATGCTCCTACGAGAAGAGAAAGGGGTTTTGATAAGTTCGTCTTCTTTATTGTAAGGTACAAGTGAACTGGTTTTACATGCAGCAGGAGCCGATATATATACCGCGTGGGTAGTCACCCGTGGTGCGTAATTACATACTTGCACTGGATTAGGTTAGGTCGGGTCAAGCAGGGTCGCACTGTCAGAGAAGCGTCAGGTCGTGGGCGACATGACGTGCGTTCCATGCCACGTGGTTATCATCGTGTGTACAGGGTTCTTCGTGATTGCCACTATTATATGTTGATAATATTATGAAGAGTGGGTGACACATACCTTAGACTGAATTAATTCTCACATTTCCTTCCATTATATGTTGACATTATCAATATATATTAAGTCATTTGATAACATTGTGAACAGTGGATGACGGTCCTTACACTGAATTATTCCGTTGATAGGATAAGCCACTTAACGAATTTACTTTTAGGTACCGGCATGTCATTTTATTAAACTTAAGCAATATCCTAATGCTGCAGAAGCTTCTTGCTACATTACGACGAAGTTAATATTCCTTTTAGTCTAAATATAAAAAGAAGAAAAAATCGTAGAAATCTTATTTTTAAAACAAAATACATATTTTGATATTTCAAATGTAATTTTGTTATTCGATATTTATTTTCTATTTTTCTTTATCGTCCCTCTACTTCTAAATTATCATAACTTTTACTCTGTGATGTAATTTGAATAAGATATGGAGCATCAGAAATATGACTCCTGACCTTTTTTCAGCTCAAGAAATTATAGAATATGATATGAAATGTGGATCATTTTCGTTCGTATAATAATCTCAACGAATGGAAAATCATTTACTCAATATTTCTTTAGCCCAAGGCGGAATCCTGTTTCCTGCCTCTTGAAATTCTTTAAGAATATGAAATCTATACTATTTTGAAATATTCTATATAAACATATATATATATATATATATATATATATATATATATATACATATGTATACATATATATATACATATATATGCATATATATTATATATATAAATATATATACACATATATACATATATATATACATATATTACACACATATATATAAATATATATACATATGTGTATATATATATTTATATATATATATACACATATATATATATATACATATATATATACATATATATATATATATATACATATATATACACATATATATATATATATATATATACATATATATATATATATATATGTTCATGTGTTTGTGTACGTGCAGGTTAGTATCTGTGTTAGTGTGTATGTGTGTGTGTGTGTGTGTGTGTGTGTGTGTGTGTGTGTGTGTGTGTGTGTGTGTGTGTGTGTGTGTGTGTGTGTGTGTGTGTGTGTGTGTGTGTGTGTGTGTGTGTGTGTGTGTGTGTGTGTGTGTGTGTGTGTGTTTGTGTGTGTAATATGTGTCTGGGTGTGTGTTTATGGGATACAGAATAGTTGAGCAAGCAAGCAGTACAAGAACAGGGAGAATAAAAAATGAAATAGTGAGAGGTGATAGCCTAACCTTACTCAACCAGCTGAGTGTTGTAAAATTTTCTTAATAATAAAATAACTTATACAGACACATTTTGATATTCATATAAAAATATATATAAATAAATAAAATGACAATTTTCGATTGTATTTCCCTTAACATCACTGAATCTTACCACTTTCTTGATGGTGTGACAGTTAGTTTTAGCTACATTTCTTATTTGTTTTATGCAAAAGAATAAAATAAAATTATACAAAAATTGTCATTTGTGGTACTACTGTATATTTGAAATTTTCTTTAATTCAAAAATAATTATTTACCTCTTCACGAACCTAATCTTTTCCCACATTGATTGCA
>NC_134777.1:14831234-14841234 GCF_046742065.1 Oratosquilla oratoria
ATAATTTGTCTTTCTAGAAAGAATTCGAATACAGACACCAAAAGAATAAGTATAATGTACTCAGTAGGACACATAAATTACTTATGTGTACATGCATATGTATATATGTATAAATACATACATACATACACACATACATACATACACACACATACATACATACATACATACACATACACACACACATACATACACATAAATATATACTCATACACACACATACATAATTTACATACATACATACACACATACATGTCGGTGACCTAAAGAGATATAAGCAAGATCATAACCTAAACAAAAAGGAATTAACATAAACTTATCACTTGGAAATGAACACTGATAACAAGAGATTATCTAGGAGGGGAGAAGGCTATCAAACCAAATATGATCTTAACGAAAGATAATCTTTATCTGTGAGGAAATTAATTGCCTTTTTTGCTCCGACAGGTGATCTCAAGATTGCTAATCCCGTGCCAACCAGTAGGATCACAAAATAGATGAATAAAGTCGGTCTTCGTGGATGAAATATAAACAGACAAGTCTCCTTATCACCCCCTCCTTCTCTCCCTCCTCCTCCTTCTCTCCTTCCTCCTCTCCCTCATCTTTCTCTCCCTCCTCCCCCGCTCTCCTCCCCCTCCTCCTTTCCTCCTCCTCCCCTCCAAGTCTCCTTAGGCCTACCAGCCCCTCCTTCTCTCCCTCCTCCTCCCTTCCTCCTCCTTCTCTCCTTCCTCCTCTTCCTCTTCCTTCTCTACCTCCTCCTCTGCCTGTTCCTTTCCTCCTCCTCCCCTCCTTCTCTCCCCTCCTCCTTTTCTTCTCCTCCCCCTCCTCCTCTCCATCCTCCTCCCCTCCTTCTCTCCCTCCTCCCCCTCCTTCCCTTTCTCCTCCCCCTCCTTCTCTCCCGCCTCTTCCCCTCCTCCCCCTCGTCCTCCCCTCATTCTCTCCCTCCTTACCCCCATGCTTCTCTCCCTCCTCCTCCTCCTCCTCCATCTCCCCTTCCCCCTCATCGGTTCTTCCTATGGTGACTATTTTCTATATAATATTTTTTGCCTTGTATCCATAAATGTATTTCTCTTCAAACATCATTCTCCATCACTCACTCACTCTTCCCCTTCCACATTCTTTCTCTCTTTCTCCCCCCTCTCTCTCTCTCTCTTTCACTTGCCTGTCCAATTCCTAATAGTTTTATTCAGTTATGCAAAAACCTGTCTTGTTGAAAAACTCGAAATGGTCAACATACATATGAAATTGTAGCTCATAACTGAAAATTTAATTTACTTGATGGAATTCACTGAACCCATAAGATTAACCTTTTGAATCTAACAATGTCATTTACGGCAAATTACTAGTTATTTTTTTCTATAAAATTAACTCGTACGACCCAGCGTTTCTATCCTTGTGGTTTGGGTGAGGCAATGTCACTTTAAAAGAAACTAAAATTGAACAGTAGAAATAAGATGATTTCTTTTTTGATCTATTTTCTTTTTTTTATTATTATAACTGAGGACACACGGATTTGACCAATTTTGTACAAGAATTGTTCGAAAATAACTTTTATTGTATTGCTTTTCATATATTTTGATATATATATTCTAGACATCAAACCTTGTTTCTGAGAATATTATTTTGTAAATGTAACTGGATAACTTTTATGTATAATTGATCGGATTCAAAGGACTTATGAGTATAAGCTTCGTTTAAACTCTCTTTACATTGTTATCACAGCTACTTTAAATAAAAAATAGATAAAAAGTTAATTTTGTGGTTTTACTTAAACACTGGGTAATGTGTATTTAGGAAAAATATACATGTAAATAAATCAATAAAAATTAAATAAATACAGAACAAAGTTACTTTTAGGTGGAATGAATAGATAAAATACAAATGAATACAATAATAGATAAAAAAACAAACAGATCATAGTCCACACATGCAAAAGTAAAAATATATGTGATATTGACTAGAGGGTTACTGGGTCCCTGTGGCTTAGCAGACGTCACAGTCTGTCATCCACGGCCTGACGGAAGAAAGATCTCGAAATATCGACCAACTTGAGGCGGAGGAAGCTGTCCACGTCTCTCAAGCAAGTTATGCTGGAGCGGCAACAAGAAACAAAAGTGCTTTAATTCGTTTTCTAATGCTCTTTATCTCTTTTCGTTATTTCTTTCTTCTTTTTAAATCGTTTTCCGTTATTTATTTTTATCCTTTATTTAGTCTTCACTGTTATTATTGTTCTCATCTGTTTTCATGCCTTCATTTTTGTACTTCTATCAAGCTACACACACACACAATTATATATATATATATATATATATATATATATATATATATATGTATATATATATATATATATATATATATACATACATACATACATACATACATACATACATACATACATACATACATACATATACCAAAGGCTTTTTCCCCCTTCCACGGGAGGTAGCCAAAAAACAAAGGCATAGAAACCACTCCAACCCATTCCATCCCCTACATACCCTACTCCCCTCTATTCTCTTCCCTCCCTCTTGCCTTGGCACCTCCTGGATGACGGGTCATCACTGCATCTTGTCCGCTGACCTGGGTCAGAAAAAATGTCACAAGACACAGCACATCCACAGCAAGACTGTTTTATTAAATCGGCGACCACCCCCCCTCTCCGTCCCCTCATGCAGAAAAGGAGAAAACGGGGATAAATCCCTTCGGGCTACGTCAATTTATTTCTCATACATACTCCCTCACCCCCATCCCCCACCCTACTCCCCTCATTCATCACAGCATCATCCATACACAACCATTTTCCATTCACCCCTGTCTTCTGTCCTCTTCCGTCCTTCCTCAACAGACATTCCCCTCTTTCCCAATACCCCTTTTACACCATCCATCCATCTCATCCTAGGTCGCCCCCATGTTCACTCTTTCCACCTCTGCCCTCCACACCTCTTTTACTAGTCTTTCTTCACTCATTCTTTCCACGTGTCCAAACCATCCCAATTTTTCATCAACTCTATCTCCCAACTCCCTTTCCACCCCTGTTCTCCTCCTCACCTCCTCATTTCTCAGTCTATTTAGCCTAGTAGCCCCTATCATACTTCTCAGGCATTTTATCTCAAACACATTCAAACTCCTTCTCTCTTCCTCTCTTATGTTCCATGTTTCTGCCCCGTACAGTGCTGTTGGCACAATCACACCTTCATACAATCTTCTCTTAGCATCCATTCCCAAATGTCTATTTTTCATTACACTTTTTAATCCCCTAATGCATTTACTCGCTTCTCTCAATCTACATTCTACCTCCACCCCCACTACTTCCTTTCCTGCTACATTCGCACCCAAGTATCTAATGCTGTCCACTTCCTTCAGTGTCTCCTTTGATTAATACTCACTTCCAGTCTGCTGCCACTTTCTCCCCTTGTACATCTCATCACCTTACTTTTACCCACATTTATCTTCAATTTCCTTCTTTCACACATCTTCCCAAACTCTGTCACTAACTTTCTCAATCCCTCCTCTAATCCCGCTACAAGCACAGTGTCGTCAGCAAACAGCAACTGGCGTATTTCACACTTTTCTCCATTTTCTTTAACCATCTCCAATTCCTGACCCACTACCCTTACATTCAACACTCGCACAACCCCATTCATGTATGTATATATATATATATATATATATATATATATATATATATATATATATACATATATGTGTGTGTGTGTGCGTACACTATATATATACATTCTTCTATTGATAGAAGAATGTACGAAATTGAACATCTCCAAAGGTCAGTGATCCCCGGATATAATCTCACAATCTCACGGCTAGCTGTGAGCCACTTGGATAAAAAATCTTCACACTCCTGACCCCGCTCCCCTACCACTCCTAACCCCGCATCCCTTCTGACTCCGCCCTGTGCAACGGAATGTCTTGTTTCTAGCTATGCCTGTTTCCCTTCCAATTACATCTCAATTGTATTTATGTCTACCATTTCTTGTAACCTGTACTTTCCTGAAGAGGGCTATAGCTATTAGCCGAAATATAGAAGTTATACTTTCTTCTAAGTTTCCTTTTATTCCGACTGTGGGTTCTTCGTGATTATTTTTACAAATGTGCCACTACATTTTGTCCAAGTGATATATATGTATATATATATATATATATATATATATATATATATATATATATATATATATGTATGTATGTATATTATATATATATGTACATATATATTACTAAACAGAAATGTAGTAGCACATTTGTAAATGACACACAGGAAAACCCACAGTTGGAGAAAAAAAAAATATATATATATATATATATATATATATATGTGTGTGTGTGTGTGTGTGTGTGTGTGTGTGTGTGTGTGTGTGTGTGTGTGTGTGTGTGTGTGTGTGTGTGCCTGTGTGTTTCTGTGTGTGTGTGTGTGTTTGCTGGCATGCATATTTCAGCGCTACACCTCGTGAGGAGAATCCAGTCTTCGCGTGACACGGTCCGAGAACCGACCATCCCCTTCCACACTCACCCTACCCACCTGTCTCATTTTTACACCTTCCTTCATGCTTCCTTCATTTTTCTTCTTCTTTCTCAAGAAGATTCAGTATTGATTTATTGCCTAAAGCTAATGCTGATGGTACTGTAAATACATTCGCGTTTGGGTACGAATATGTTTTGTGTATCTGTGTTTTTGTCTGTGTTTGTGTGTTCGTGGTGACGTCGCGGCAGACAATGACGACAAGTACATTGATGCAGAAGACGACGAAGTCAAATACAACTCGAACAACAACAATGATGACAATGACAACACCGACAACAAAAATGATGTCAATTAAAGATAACAATAATGACACAAAAAATTTATTATAACAATAATGACAGTATTGAAATTGACGCAAATCATATGAATCAGTGACTGCCAATGGGCTTACTTCCACGGAAGAAATTTGTTTTAGCTACGAATATCTTTTATAATAAATATTTTGTATGTATCTATGTACCTTTTTCCTACTCACAGAGAACAACATATGCAATTGAAAATAAACCTTTCAACCATATTCTCGCCATGGAAATATATTCAGAAGGTAATATATGTTCATCGGATGGAAATGATATTCGCAGTGAAAATACTGTTTAGTATCATGACCAACGGACCAAAGGACCAAAGGACCAACGGACCAACGGACCAACAGACCAACGGATCATCAGACCAACGGATCAATGAACCAACAAACCAATGAACCAATGGACCTACGGACCCACGAACCAATGGACCAACGAACCAACGGACCAGCGGACCAACGAGCCAACAGACCAATGGATCAACGGACCAACATATCAACGGTCCAATGAATCAATGGACTAACGGGCCAAAATGAATAAGGGATCCCCGGACCAAGGGACCATTGGATCCATGGACCAACGGACCAATTGACCAAAGGACCAATAGACCCCAGGATCAACGGGTGAATGGATCAAAAGATCCAATGGACCCCCGGATCATTGGATCCAAACATATACTCGGTCCAATGGATCCAAACGTACCCCAGACCAATGGATTCAAACGTAATCCCAAACTAATGGATCCAAACGTAACCCCGGACCAATGAATCCAAACGTAACCCCAGACCAATGTATACAAACGTAACCCCGGACCAATGAATTCAAACGTAACCCAGGACCAATGAATTCAAACGTAACCCCGGACCAATGGATCCAAACGTACCCATGGACCAATGGATACAAACGTAAACCCGGACCAATGGACCCAAACGTACCCCCGGACCAATGGATCCAAACGTACCCCCGGACCAATAGATCCAAACGTACCCCCGGACCAATGGATCCAAATGTACCCCCGGACCAATGAATCCAAGCGTACCCCCGGATTAATGGATCCAAACGTAATCCCCCGAAACAAGGGCCCAAAGGACCTATGGAATAAGGGGGGGGGGTGAACCAATAGCCCTCCGGAACTCTAAATCCTTAGACAGCATTAAATAATTTAATTATACAAAGTCAGCATAGGTTAGGTAACATTAATTCAAGCTAGGTTTGCTTTATATTACAAAAGGATTACAAAGGCGGAGCATGCCGACAGGAGACCTTTTGGTCCATATCTAGGTCGGATGCGAAAAAAATCATAATAATAATAAAATAATAAATAAAAACTATAATAATGTAAATAACAAATAAAATACATAAATAAATGCATAGGTATAGTTAGATAATAAACAAACAGGTAAATAGTGAATAATAATAAATTAACATATAACTAATAATAAATGAAAATCAAAACAGACAAATGATAACAAAACAAAAACAAATAATATGAAATAAATCATAATCATTACCGCATTTTGCTTCGGTGTTTATCTAAATGATTCTTAAAGCTTCGAACTGAACTACATTGCACTACCTGTGCAGGAAGTTTATTTCATTCATTAACTACACGGTTGGCGAAGTTGTTTCTACCTACTTCCAAATTGAATCTATTTCCGGACAGTCTGAGACCATTGTTCCTTGTCTGATTCTCATTCAATGTGAAAGTTTTGTCACTTTTGATGTTGTCAATTCCCTTTTGAATTTTAAAGACCTGTATCAAGTCACTTCTGAGTCTACGCTTTTTTAGGGAAAACAGATTCATGTGTTTTAGTCGATTTTAGTATGATTTATTTTTGATATTTGGAATCAGTTTTGTGGCTCGCCGTTGTACTTTTTCCAGTCTGACAATGTCTTTAATGAGATTCGGTGACCATACGAAAACAGTATATTCCAAATGTGGACGAACTAACGATTTATATAGCCTGTTAATGAGTGATGCACTTTTGAAATCAAAAGATCGCGCAATCAGTCCAAGAATCTTATTTGCTTTTTCAGAGGCTGAAATACACTGCTTGGATGATTTGAGGTCGTTACTGATAATTACGCCGAGATCTTTTTCACTATCCACTTTTGTTAACGAATTTCCAAATAACTTGTAATCGTACTTACTGTTATTTTTACCTATGTGCATTACCTTGCATTTACTTGTGTTAAATTTCATTAGCCACTTTTCAGACCATTGCTGTAATTTATCTAAATCTTCTTGAATATCTAATTGGTTAATGTGATCATTTGCCATTCCGCACAGTTTTGTATCATCAGCAAATTTGGAAACAGTAGATTTTAGTCCATGATCTATATCATTTATATATACTATGAATAGAAGTGGCCCAAGAACGGAACCCTGAGGAACTCCACTTGTAACATTTTTCCATCTAGAAGTTTTTCCATTTAAAATAACTCTCTGTTTTCGATCATTCAACCAATTACTAGTCCAACTTAATAGGCTACTACTTATTCCGTGCGAAGCTAATTTAGTAAGTAGTCTTTCATGTGGTACGGTATCAAAAGCTTTTGGAAAGTCTAGATATATTAAATCTATATTTTTTCTTTTGTCATAATTCGAGATAACTGTGTTGTAGAATTCGAGTAAGTTAGTCACGCAAGAACTTTTCCGTCTGAAACCATGCTGGCTATCATTTATCAAACGATTACTTTCTAAATGATGTTCGATAGCATCTCTGATGATGGTTTCCATTATTTTTCCTACGATTGAAGTCAAACTTATAGGCCTATAGCTATTATTATTATTATTATTATTTTTTTTTTTTTTTTTTTTTTTTTTTTTTTTTTTTTTTTTTGCTTTGATTGGACTTGGTTATAATCGGTAAATCACGTTAGACTGGGGTACATTAGGGGGAGTTATTATTATTATTTTTTTTAACAAAAGAATTTAATTAACGTTACACGAAATGGAAGTTGATCCAATAAATCTTCCTCTCGTTGTTATCTGCTTCCTCTGAAGGCAATCAATACCTTTTTATTCTATCTTGTATTCTATCACTTTTTTTTTTTTTTACTTTTAATATACGCTGCAAAAGAAATGTAAAAAGACGGTTCTCTTTTTTAACATTTCATTATTCTATGGGAAAACCATACATATGTACTATAAAAACTCCTTTTATCATATACTACAACACACAGACAGGTACACACAATTGCACGCGCGGGTACACACACACACACACACACACACACACATACACTCACATACACACTCGCTCGCTCGCTCACTCATTCTCTCTCTCACATACACACACAAACATAAACCACACCCACGATTCGATGGCACGGTGGTAGAGTTTCCGGCCCCCACTACAGCGATCCGGGGTTCGAATGCCATCCAGGCCAGGGCTGAAATAATGTAAATATCGCTGTTTTGCGAGTCGTTACCCCAACTCTCATGGGTGGGGAATTGTGTGTGTGTGTGTGTGTGTGTGTGCACCCAATTCATATATATGAGCTCTGAGCTCTCTTCCGGGAGGGAAATAGCTGTCGATCACGAGTCCAACACATGATCCATGACCATGGTGAATCACACACACACACACACACACCTCATAGCGCAGTGTTTAGAATTCTCGCCTGCCACTACGGCGGTCCGGGTTCGAATCTTGCCCCGGGCTGAAATAACTTCATTATCGCTTTGCTGGGAGGGGTGTTAGGGGTGTGTGTTAGGGGTGTGTGCGCGTGTAAGGTCACATTATTACCCATAGATCGGTCATACGACCTGTGAGCTCTCAACCGGAGGTTAATAACTGTCTATCACGAGTCTAACACGTGATCCAAGACCATGGTGAATCACACAAACACACACACACACACACATACATACACACACACACACAATGCTTGCTGAAGTGCGCCCTAATCTATTGACGAAGGTACATTATCACATATATTAGTCAGAGTAATGGTTTTCTGTATAATCAAAGAGAGGATTGTACGTGAATATAGTATCAAGATCATAACATATAACAAATATTTAATGATTGGTCACACTCTGCTGATATGGACACCTTGTAGTAGAAGTACATGTAGACAAGCGCAATGTTGATTGTGACGTTTTCTAATGATACCTGATTTTCATCTATCTCTAAGATAAGATTCACAATGAGCCAGATATACTATGACTCGAAAATGGTCGAAAGTAGAAGAGAATATAAAAATGAATTAATAAATAGATGTTACTTCATATCACATATTACCTCCTTCAACGTCTTCGGAACGCGTTTATTGTCACAGTTGTCCATCAGTCTAGGCCAACAGAAAACGGGCCTCTCTCAGACCAAAACAAATGATCAGCGTTGAGCCCTGCTATGATGATTATGAAAGTGAAATACAATTCGGAGCGAATAACGATTCATGATGAATTGAAACGTACTGTATGGAGAGATCAGAAGGCCCGGATTTCGTGGTGAAAAACACAAGTTTCCATAAATAAACAGAGCGGCGACATTATCGCACCTTTCCGCGACTGATACACTAAGTCAAACCACAATGAATAAGCAGTAGAGTACTGTCTGACTAAACACTGTATAGGGCATTATCGCGTCTCCCTCTGTACACACACCGCAAAGCCACCTATAATGATAATGGATTTAATGTCAAATAAATGTTTTATTATGTGTCATATCCTTAGGATTAGATTTAAGTCCTAGGCTTGTCTTCCAATATGGATGGGAATTATTGGTAAAGCACGTTTATATTGATGGTGGTGGTGCGTGTTCCAATGATCCGTCGAGCAGAGGGGGGTTTCGGATCCTGTTCCGCCCTACTTAGGGGAGAAAAGGGTTACCCAAGTTACTAAGGTCGCCAGTGAGGGACCAAACTAAAAGGTTTCCAGTGCTAGGCTACTTGTACGGGACAACGGTGCCTCCTACCAGAGGAATCACATATGAGGTCATCCTATGTTTGATGGTTTTGCGTCTGGAATGGGATGAGTTGTGGAGGGAGGTCTTGGCTCCGCTGTGGACAAACGTTCGTATAAAGAGAGAGTGATTTTCGACTCCTTCCATACGATGACGCTACGTAGTCGTCATGACGCGCGAGAATATGTGGATGCAAGCGTCGACGTCCTAATTATATTAATTTTGTATTTGTAGCTGAATGACCCCTATAT
>NC_134777.1:14853734-14873734 GCF_046742065.1 Oratosquilla oratoria
TTTTCTATGCCTTTTTCTTTTTTGACTACCCCCCCGTGTAAGGGGGAAAAAGCCTTTGGTATATGTATGTATGTATGTATGTATGTATGTATGTATGAACGAATAGTAAATAAGTAAGAATAGTTAGAAATAGAAAAAGGTAAAAACAAATGAATATATAAATAGATGAATATGTAAATATATAAATACATATCTAAATAAGTAAATAAATAAATGAGAAGATAAATATAGAATCGATAGAAATAGATTAATAAATAAATTGGTAAATTACGACTTTAAGGTAGATAAACAAGTAAATAAAAATTAGATAAATAAACATGGATAGATATACTATATATAGATAAATTGGTGGTTAGATAAGGAAAGAGATTGATAAATAGATAAGTATACAAATAAATTAATGAAAATTTATAAATGAATTGATAAAGGAATGGTTGAAAATAAATAAATAAATAAATAAACAAATAAATAAATATATTAAAAGATTAATAAAATTAAGAAATAAACAAATGTATAAATACGGAAACACATATACACCCACATAAACATCAATAGAGGTAAAAAAAAATAAATGCCGATATAAATAAGCCAGAAATATTTGCATATATGAATAAACAATCGAATAAAATCGGAGAAAACTAATAATTGAATAAAGTCTCGAATAACTAAATAAGTAAATAGGAATACAAATGAATCGTCGCGTGGAAACAAATAATGAATAAAAACGTTTATTTCATTTCGGGTCCAACGTTTGGCACGCAGCGTTTTCAATATGGGTGGCAAACAACGGAAATAGACGTTCGAAGCGAGAATTCATTAAAAAGGTATTACTTTTAGTTTTCAAAAATAGAAATACCCTTCGTCATTGTGCAGAATAATCTCTCACTTAAAATAGAAGAATAGGACATGGTAGGTAGTGATAAGATAGAATATAGCATAAGTTAATATAGGATAGCATAACATAAGTTAACATAGTATAAAATAGAATAGCATAGTAATGGTTGTTATAGCTTAGCTTATCATAGCATAACATAACATAGCACAGCGTAGTACAGATGGCTTACCATAATATAACATAGCATAACGTAGGATAACCTAACATGAACTTTAACATATGTTTTAACATAAGATAACAAAATTAGTGTAAGCTAAGCTTAGTATGATAAAGCATAACATAACATAGTATAGGTTAGCATAGTGTAGCATAGTGATCATAACATAGTACGGGATAGCATAGTGATCATAACATAGTGTAGCATAATACAACATAATATGAATTAGCGTATCTTAGCATGGTATAATATGTTGCAACAGAACATCATACCATAACAAGGATATGAAGCATATTCTGATAGAACATGATTTCTATGCCATAGCATGACGTGGCATGGAATGGCATGGGATGGCATAAAACAGCATGGCAGGACTTGGCAGAAGGTCATAGCATGGTTTAATTTAACATAGGTTCTTTTCGATTCTGCTCCTTTATACCTATTTATACATATATACACACCAAAGGGCTTTCACCTCCTTTACCAAAAAGGGTTGACTAGGTCAAAGCATACACATATCGCACACTTATCCAAAACCTATCACCTGTCTTCTCATAATAGCACCTTGTAGATGACGGTCCTCCGTCTTTCTCACCATACTATTCAAGTCAAAGGCAATGTAGCGAGACACAGCACCTCCATAACAGAGCCGACACCCGAAGCTGGTGTGCATCTACCTCGTCATTATATGGCAACCTTTCTCCCCCTGCTTTTATCCCCTCAAAAAAAAAAAAAAAAAAAGTGGAGCAGACAGGAAGGGCCTCCCTTTGCGTTGAATTATTTCTTCCTCCATTTACAACCCTTCTCCATTCACTTCTACTTTTTAACTTTCTTTTCCGCGTCCAACAAACATTCCTTTTGTATCCAATACCCCTTTTATTCCCCCATTCATCTACTTGGAGTTTATCTCAGTTTCATTTTACCTACTTTTTTTTCTATATTTCTTGCTAGTCTTACCCCACTCATTCTTTTCATTTGTTCAAAATACCTCATCATTCTTTGGTCTACACGTCCGCGTCCAACAAACATTCCTTTTGTATCCAATACCCCTTTTATTCCCCCATTCATCTACTTGGAGTTTATCTCAGTTTCATTTTACCTACTTTTTTTTTCTTGCTAGTCTTACCCCACTCATTCTTTTCATTTGTCCAAAATACCTCATCATTCTTTGGTCTACACGTCCGCGTCCAACAAACATTCCTTTTGTATCCAATACCCCTTTTACTCCCCAATTCGTCTACTTGGAGTTTATCTCAGTTTCATTTTACCTACTTCTTTTTTTTTCTATATTTCTTGCTAGTCTTACCCCACTCATTCTTTTCATTTGTCCAAAATACCTCATCATTCTTTGGTCTACACTACCCGACGTCTCTCTTTAACCTTTCGTTCTTTGGATACGCAAAGACCGCACATCTCACTCTCTGTCTAACTTACCTTTACCTTTCAGTTTCGTTTCATTCAACGCTAACACATCCATCATTCTTCCATACTACCAGTTTCTTCCCCTATGATCTCATCCGTACGATATTCACGCATATCTAATTACTCAATTAAAGTGCAATTGCTTTTACTCATCTCATACCCTCTGCCTTGAGTTTTGAGGAGAAAAATAAAGAAAAAAATATCTGTCCCCTCACTCCATGCTTTTAAGTCACCTTTTACGATACGTATGGGAAAACGAAGATGACATTCTTCTGAGGAACAGATGAAGCCCTAAAGGAAGACCTACAATAATAATAAAAGCGTCTCATCATTCTTTTATGAAAATATATTTTTGTCTAGAATACATTAGACGAATGATGTGTGCTTCTGGTCCGTAGAGGTGCTCACAAACTGCCTCTGAAGTATATTTTAGTTAGTTTAAATCAAGATAAGCTGATATTTATTAGAGAGGATAGGGGAGGCTTCGTCGAGTAGGGTCAAGCCACAAATCTTTCACTATACAAAGTTAACCCAAGCTAACCTCACCAAAGAAGTCACAAACAGCTGAACAAGGCTGTTCGACGGTAGCCAAAAAATTATATATCACTCGATATTGAACCGGTTAATCTAAGTGAATACTAAAAGGTCATGCAGCTGAATAGAATAGACAGACGTGAGCCAACACAGATATGAAACATATCTTCTGATACATAAGAGATTAAACGTAGCACACTTGCCTTCACGTAATATGAACGCATTTATATATGGAATACTCAATCATAAAACACATCAAAGGATACGCCCGCAAGTAATCATTCCGGCGTGTTAATGAACGTTCATTTGTTTCTTCTGATCGCTCAGTTGCATATTCATGCCTGAGTAATTACGAAGCAAAATGCAAACAAACATCTATTATGAAATAAATTGGTTAGAATTTATTGGCAACAATGTGGGCCACTTTGAGCTTCGTGCGTGTACGTGTGCGTGTGTGTTGGCGTGCGTGTATATATATACATATATATATATATATATATATATATTTATATATATTTATATATATATATACATATATATACATATATATATATATATATATATATATATATATATGTGTGTGTGTGTGTGTGTGTGTGTGTGTGTGTGTGTGTGTGTGTGTGTGTGTGTGTGTGTGTGTGTGTGTGTACATGAAAAGTTTGTCCATGTGAGTGTGTATGTGTATATGAAAAGAAATTAATTGTATCTTTGAAAACAAAGAACCTAGTTATCCCTTTTTGCTTGATTAGTTTTTTTCTAATATGCCTTCCATTATCTTGTTAAGATAAGTAAACATATAAAAGTATATATGTAAATGAATGGATGAATAAAAATCAACACAAAAATAAATAGATCGATACATAAACAAAGGATTTATATATATAAATATATATATATATATATATATAATGTATATATATATATAATGTATATACTGTATATATATATATATATACTGGAAAAAGTACAACGGCGAGCCACAAAACTGATTCCAAATATCAAAAATAAATCATACGAAAATCGACTTAAGCACATGAATCTGTTTTCCCTAAAAAAGCGTAGACTCAGAGGTGACTTGATACAGGTCTTTAAGATTTTAAAGGGAATTGACAACATCAAAAGTGACCAAATTTTCATATTGAATGAGAATCAGACAAGAAACAATGGTCTCAAACTGTCCGGAAATAGATTCAATTTGGAAGTAGGTAGAAACAACTTTGCCAACCGTGTAGTTAATGAATGGAATAAACTTCCTGCACAGGTAGTGCAATGTAGTTCAGTTCGAAGCTTTAAGAATCATTTAGATAAATACCTAAGATGCTGTAATGATTATAATTTATGTTATATTATTTGTTTTTGTTTTGTTATAATTTGTCTGTCTGATTTTCATTTATTATTAGTTATATGTCAATTCATTATCATTTACTATTTACCTGTTTGTTTATTATTTTAACTATACCTATGCATTTATTTATGTATTTTATTTGTTATTTACATTATTATAGTTTTTATTTATTATTTTTTATTATGATTTTTTTTTTTTTTTTTTTGCATCCGACCTAGA
This sequence comes from Oratosquilla oratoria, assembly GCF_046742065.1. Taxonomy (NCBI): domain Eukaryota; kingdom Metazoa; phylum Arthropoda; class Malacostraca; order Stomatopoda; family Squillidae; genus Oratosquilla; species Oratosquilla oratoria. The sequence goes on from NC_134777.1 coordinate 14,858,307, forward strand.
TATGGACCAAAAGGTCTCCTGTCGGCATGCTCCGCCTTTGTAATCCTTTGTAATATATGTATATATATATATAAATATATAAATATATATATGTATATATATATATACTGTATATATATATATATATAAATACATATATATGCATATTTACATTATATTTATCCATATGTACGAGTATGTATGTATGTATATATATATTATATATATATATATATATATATATATATACATACATATATGTGTGTGTATGTATGTATGTACGTATGTATGCATGTATCATTAGATGACTAAATGATAACTGAGTATATAGAGTGCACCAAATAGATAATGTATATACTATGCTGATATTCACGCCTAAGTTAATATTGATATTGTTGTTGGTGTTGACGCTGAAGTTGAGGGTGAGACTGAGGCTGAAGTTGAGGTTGAGGTTTAGACTGAGGTAGGTAATGTTGATGTTAATATTAATGTTGATGTTGATGTTGATGTTGGTGTTGATGTTGGTGTTGATGTTGCTGTTAATGTTGATATTGATGTTGATGTTGGTGTCCATGTTCATATTCATGTTGACGTTGACGTTGACGTTGGTGTTGGTGTTGATGTTGGTGTTCATGTTCATATTCATGTTGACGTTGACGTTGATGTTGACGTTGGTGTTGCTGTTGGAGTTGATGTTGATGTTGATGTTGATGTTGATGTTGGCGTTGATACTGGTGACGATACTGATGTTGATTTTGATATTGCTGATGTTGATGTTGATGTTGACATTGGTGTTGATGTTGATACTGATGTTGATTTTTATTGATGTTGATACTGATGTTGATTTTTATATAGATGTTGTTGATGTTGCTGTTGCTATTCCTAATGCTGATACTGTTGTTGCTGCTGAATCTACTACTGTAGTTGCAGCTGTAAATGCTGCTGCTACACTTAAACCAGAGGCCAACTAGAAGATACTGTTCTCCTCCTATTTTATGACAAATCGGGAATATAGAAGCAGTCCCACAGTTAGGGAGGTTATACAGCTGTCCACAGTTTTCTTGCAGAGACTCTTGGGATGGTCAGAAGACTCTTGGAAGACATTGTAATGCTGTGGGTTTTCGGTGAAGTCTGAATCAAGAATTCCTTCGTGTCGTTATCACTGTTAATTATTTATCAGATAGTTGTGCTTCAAAATATACAAAAAAAGCTCTTTTTTATCTATTTGTTTGTTCATTTATTCATTCATATATTCATTTATTTATTTGTTTATTTATTTCTATCTTTATTTCTATTTATTTATTTATTTATCTTTATTTCTATTTATTTATTTATACATTAATTTATTTATCTATTTATTTATTCGTTTACTTATTCATTTATTCATTTATCTATCTAATTATTTATCTATTTATATTACAACTAACACCACAGTTGGACGAAAGAAAGTGTTGAAGAGGATTGCAGTGTTAGTTGTGATTTACAAATGTGTTACTACATTTCTCACCAGTGACAAATTTATATACTTCCCTATATTCACTCATTAACATGGTTTAGTTTTGATTTACCCTTTCCTTTAGATATACCACTTTCTCTTTTATTTCTCCTTCCGTCAGACCATTTCATTCATTCCCGTTGTGTCGCTCAAATACCAAAGGTCTGACGTGGACGTAAGTTATCAGAAGAAGAAAAGAAAATCTAAGAAATATCTATTGGCAATTATGCGTATTAACATTTACATACCAATAAACACCAGCAATGATTATTCATAACATATTAATTTATTCACCGTTTTCGTGTTATGATGCATAAAAATTGACCCCGGACCGGAGAGAGAAATATTGCATGTAATTATGCCTAAACAACCGCTTACGTGAGTTGGGTCCTGCTTGCTTCCATTAACAGTGGTTAAGTTAAAAGAGTAACTGTGGTTAAGATAAACCATATGCTCAGTTTCTGACGAGATGAAGATGAAATTTGCTCAAGGAGGAAGTGGAATAATTTGCAATGCTTAATGAGCTTTCCCTTCTCAACGAGATGACTTGCTACTCCGAAATGAATCTAGATTTGCCTGAGATAGTTTCTAAGTGAGATGAGTTTAAGATTTCTAACGGAGATGGTTCCAAGAAAGTTCAGAATTCTAGCGTGGTGCAAGTCTTTTTTTTTTTTTATAATTTTTCTGGGTTGATCTTATCTTTACCTGAATGAAATCGTGGTGCGACAGGTAGCGTAGGTTATTGTAATATCTGAATTAAATACGTTGATTTCCGGCAGCTCTTGCTAGACGGAGAAGCTACCCAACATCGGAAAATTTATATATATATATATATATATATATATATATATATATATATATATATATATATATATATATATATATATTTATATATTAGTATATATAATATATATATATATATATATATATATTATAGTAAAATAATATTAATGATAATAATAATAATAATAATAATAATAATAATAATAATAATAATAATAATAATAATAATAATAATAATAATAATAATAATAATAATAATAATAATAATAATAATAATAATAATAATAATAATAATAATAATAATAATAATAATAATAATAATAATAATAATAATAATAATAATGATAATAATAACAATAATAATAATAATAATAGCAATGATAAAAAAAAAACACGGCTTACCGCAACTGACAGAGTTTTGCCTTACCAAGGGTTTCTTAATTTCTCTGCGTTGGAGTTGGATGGTAAGTCTTACTTTTGTTTAAAACCATTAATTCTGCTGTTGAGTAGGGCACCCGGGAATGAATGAAATCACCAGGAATCAGTTACAGAAAACAATTCAAGTTATAAAACGCAGCAAATGGTTTAAAGTGTATTTTGCTTCCAAGGAATCAACATTCTTCTTTGAGAGGAAATTAGACTCAAGTCATAAAAATGTGCTGCGTGAATCTGATCCGTAGCGGTTCATATAATTCAAACTTTTCAGACATTAATCACTTTCCAAAACGACTGGGGATTGATGCCGTGAATACATTTCTGGACTAGCCTGTGTACCGTCGATGCCGTGACGCGTTGATTACCTTGCGGGATTCGAACCCCTTCCACCCAAACCCATCTACCTTCTCATATACATAAATTAGGTTCCTTATCCACACATCTACGACGTGTTATCATAACTATGCTGGGTGCCGTCTGGCGGTTCTATTCAACTGTGGATAATATTGTTACATTCTAAAGTACACCTTTAACATTACATTACGTTGAAGAGACTAATCAAGCTAAATCGTTTGTTCTCAGAAATACGAGTCATTAAAGTGAGAGCGAAACTGATTATACTGTTCTCATGTATGGAAGTTAATGACAGTAAAAATATATTGGTATTGAATTGAAATTAAATAGACTAGAACCTAACACACACACACACACACACACACACACACACACACACACACACACACACACACACACACACACACACACACACACACACACACACACACACACACACACACACATATATACAATTATATATATATATATATATATGTATATATATACATATATATATATATATATACATATACATAAGCATATTATATATATATATATATATTATATATATACACACGCATATATATATATATATATATATATATATATATATATATATATATGTATGTATGTATGTATGTATACTTACATATTACGCTCTGTGCTAAAGGATCTTCCTTAGCATGTCTACACTCAATACGAAACGCTGGCACAGAATATCATGGAAGCATTAGACACATATTCTGAATCCCATAAAAGATGCAGAATCGTCACCTAATGTGCGTCTGTGTTTGCAAACCATTCGCAACGTCGTAAAACGCGCAGACGAGTGATACGACTCTTGTGACGTCATTCACTACTCCGCGGGTGACAAGGAACAAGGATGTGGCTCGTAGGAGCTACACTACGAACTTTCGGTGATATTCTTTGAAAAAATATATATTTCTTTATATATATCTTATATAAATCATTGGAAGGGAGAGATTGATATAATATATATTTCTTAAGAATACCACAGTAAGAATCTTACTGTGGTATTCTTAATAAAATTCTTTCCTTATATAAATCTTTCCTTTCCAATTATTAATATAAGATATATATAATAAGATACTTTTCCAAGAATACCACCGTTTATTGCCAACGATAGAGAGAAAGGAGGGAAAGAGAGAAAAAGTTGGACTATAATGCTCTTTGGATTTGGATTATCTTTTTTCGTTTAATTTGTTTTATATCTTGCATTTGAACGAAAGCAAATGGAAAATCGACATCTTGTGCATGCTTGGCTGAGCGTGTATGCAAGAACATACTGGTGAACGGAAAGATAGGCTGTGAAATACATATTTACTAAAATATATGAAAACGTACGAATTTACGTGAAAACACACACACATATACACACACACATGCACACACACACACATACACACATACATACACACATGCAGACACACACACACACACACACACACACACACACACATACACACATACATACACGCATGCAGACACACACACACACACACACACACACACACTAACATGCGCAAATACGAAAACATATATACAAAGGCAAAACAGAGATATCATCTAAAGGCACAAACTCGTTCATGCACATGCATATCCACTCATTGATATGCAAGAAGTTCATTACTTCCTTCTCCCTCCCCCTTCTCTCGCTCTTTTTCTTATTACGACCGTGACTAGTCATGTTTATGCATGAGACTCATTATGTATATCACATACTGTTCCCTATTATTCCTCAAATAATTAGTGCAATTATTTTCGTAACCACTTACACTATACACACATTAAAAGTCAACATTACGTATATCACATACTCTTCCCTATTATTCCACAAATAGTTAGTGCAATTATTTTCTTAACCACTTATACTATCTACACATTAAAAGTCAACATTACGTATATCACATTCTGTTCCCTATTATTCCTCAAATAGTTAGTGCAATTATTTTCTTAATCACTTATACTATCCACACATCCCTATTATTCCTCAAATAATTAGTGCAATTATTTTCGTAACCACTTACACTATCCACACATTAAAAATCAACATTACGTATATCACATACTCTTCCCTATTATTCCACAAATAGTTAGTGCAATTATTTTCTTAACCACTTATACTATCTACACATTAAAAGTCAATATTTCGTATATCACATACTGTTCCCTATTATTCCTTAAATAATTAGTGCAATTATTTTCTTAACCACTTACACTATCTACACATTAAAAGTCAACATTACGTATATCACATACTGTTCCCTATTATTCCTCAAATAATTAGTGCAATTATTTTCTTAATCACTTACACTATCCACACATTAAAAGTCAACATTACGTATATCACATATCCCTATCATTCATCAAATAATTAGTGCAATTATTTTCTTAACCACTTTTACTATCCACACGTTAAAAGTCAACATGTTCTGGTATGTTAGCTAACAAAATACCCAAGACATTGGCAATGCTGTTATTTGTGAAGGTAATCAATACGTAATGGCATCGGAAGCCCATTCGAATTTGCTCTTTGTTGACTTGGCTTTACTCTCACGTCTCTTTGTTTGTCTTAAAGATAGGCGAGTTCAGCCATCTGTCAACGTCTCCTCCTCTTCCTGGAAGTTTACCTTAGTTGTTGCATATGTATATATATATATATATATATATATATATATATATATATATATATATATGTGTGTGTGTGTGTGTGTGTGTGTGTGTGTGTGTGTGTGTGTGTGTGTGTGTGTGTGTGTGTGTGTGTGTGTGTGTGTGTGTGTGTGTGTGTTCATTGCCTATCTTTATATTTATGTATTCATCTATATATCTACATATCTGTATATGTACATACATGTGTGTGTGCGCGCGCGTGTTGTGTGTGTTCATGTATGTGTGCGTGTGCGCGCGTATGTGTATTTCTGTGGTTATGTGTAGTTTTGTGTGTGATTGTGTGTGTGATTGTGTGTGACTGTGTGTGTGTGTGTGTGTGTGTGTGTGTGTGTGTGTGTGTGTGTGTGTGTGTGTGTGTGTGTGTGTGTGTGTGTGTGTGTGTGTATGTGCACTCGCGTGCAGGCGCATGTGTGCGTGTATGTTTATGTGCGTGTCACATAGGCATACAAACACCTACATATTTGCTTGTATGTAGAACCGAATGCCATTCATTTGGGATCGTAAAACTACTTGACAGAAAGGAAAGCATTTTACTGCATGACATCTATTTTGATCCTATTTCAATTCATCTTTTCAACAGAGAGAAATATCGCAGTTTATTGGTCTAATGAGAGACGAATTTGGATCACCTCAAGAATACGACAGTCCTGAAATGGCTGAGTTCATCAGCCCCTTGGCAAAGTGATGTTCTTTAATTAAATACTTTATTATGGTTATCATCATTAACAGAATTAAATAAAGAAAATATCACTTTCTTGGTACATTTGTCCCTTCACATCTGTTTTGTTAATTAATTCATTTTCTGTTTCATAAACCACTGTTTTATTCAGCTTATGAAATATATTGTTTTTAGAAGGCTAAGAACGTACTTCTATGAAATCTCACTTTAATAATCTCGTTCTAGTTTGAGAACATTTTCTCCAGTTTTAGAGACACCTTTTTATGACAAATTAAGTTTGTGTTCCAACACATAAAAGCTTCGTACATGAGGAAGTAACAGTGTTTTGCAAATCAATTCCCGAGTGCGTTTTTTATTATTCAAAACTAACAAGGTTCTCCGAGTGGTTTAACGTTCCCCCATGAATCACCCACAGAAGGTTTCACAAGAATATCGATCTTCTTCTCTTTCCGACTGTAATATCCTTTACCACCTGAAGTTTCAGGACGGAAATAAGAACTTCAAGGTAAGAAAGCACAGGTGGAAAGTATAATTTCACGTCCTAGTAGATTGAATAATAATTTTGAAAATATTAAGAGGAAATGTTGGGAGATAGACATTTGTAATCTCTATTTTCATAACCAAAAACACACATCAGTGTTACAACAAATATGATAATGTATGCATCTAATTTACTTAATGCATTTGCGCTAGCATGTGCGTGTGTGTGTGCGTGTGTGTGTGTGTGTGTGTGTGTGTGTGTGTGTGTGTGTGTGTGTGTGTGTGTGTGTGTATTCACTTGTATTCACTTGGTCTTTGGATCACGTGTTGGACTCGTGATCGATAGCTATTTCCCTCCTGGAAGAGAGCTCAGAGCTCGTAGGTCCGATCTATGGGTAATGCTATGACCTTGCACACACACACACCCCCAACTCCCCGCCCACGAGAGTTGGAGTAACACCCCTCAGCGCTGCGATACTGATATTATTTCAGCCCCGGGCGAGAGTCGAACCCGGACCTCCGTAGTGGCAGGCCAGAGCTCTAACCACAGCGCCATGAGATGTGTGTGTGTGTGTGTGTGTGTGTGTGTGTGTGTGTGTGTGTGTGTGTGTGTGTGTGTGTGTGTGTGCGCACATGCGTGTATACATATATGTACGATTGTGTATGTACAAAAAATGCATTAGTGCACGACAACATATATGCAAATTCATATTCCAGCAAATCTATTCACCCATGTGCTTTGAAAGCTTCTGCTCTTCTTATGATTGCATTTAAGACAAGAAAGACCAACGACAATAAGACCCTGATGTCGGAAGTCTTGAAGACTTCTATTTCCGCAGCCCGAAGGGATTTCTCCCCGTCTTCTCCTTTTCTGCATGAGAGGACGGAGAGAGGGGGTCGCAGGGGGTCGCCGATTTAATGAAGCGGCCTTGCTGTGGATGCGCCGTGTCTTGCGACACTGCCTCTAACCCAGGGCAGTGGACAAGATGCTGGGATGACCCGTCATCCAGGAAGTGCCAAGATAAGAGGGAGGGAAGAAGGTTGAAGGGAGTGGGTAATGTAGGGGATGGAATGGGTGGGAGCGATTTCTATGCCTTTGTTTGTTTTTTTGGCTACCTCCTTTGTAAGGGGGAAAAGCCTTTGGTATATGTATGTATGTACAAGAACTGACATGGTTTTCATTCACAAATAGCAAAGGTATATATTCTTTAAGACATAACCAAACTAATGGTGAAGTCTCAAATACCATATGACAAGGTCTCATAAAACTAAATACAATCAAATAATTCCGACTGTCGTCCCAGGATTCGAACCGAGACTCGTGAAATCACAGATCCATCGCTCTACCAACTGAGCTAGCGGGCCTATAAAATTATCCAACCGCTAGCTCAGTTGCTAGAGCAATGGCTCTGTGATTTCACGAATCTCGGTTCGAATCCGGGGACGACAGTCGGAATTATGTGATCGACATCACCGTCACTGGTGATTCTATTCAGGTAAATACAATGTTTCAAGTAAAAAAAAAAGTTGTTGTTATACAATTAGTGGATGTTTTACACCAATAGTTCTTAGCCTTTTAGACCTATGACCTAAAATTCTGCCCAGATAAACCATTGTTACCTTTACCTTCATAAAGACTTCAAAGGCAAAAGTAGATGTTGATATTTTTTTTCACCTCAATTAAATTGTCTATCTCTCAATTTTTTGCTTAATTTTGGGTAATAACGACTTAGGAATTCTACAATCTAGATTAATACTTTGATTCTATTTTGAATAGGAATATTGGTAAAATAATATGTCCACAAATCTTTGGTGACCCATTTGGTCTGGGTCACGACCCAAGGGTTATGAATCACTGTTTTACTCTTTCGTAATTGAAACTTTACTTCAACAACTGAAAGTCTTGCAGAGTTGATGAACACATTATGTCTAATAATCTTGACATTCAGGATAGAAATTGACAAGAATGCAATCGTCAAGGCATCATAGGTCACCTTTGTTTCAAATAAATAACTAATCAATTACTTTATTAGTATGTTTTTTTAAGCTAACGCCTGATAATTTTATTTGTATCTAAACTAAAACGATTTAGAAAATTACTTCCATCCAATGATCTTGATTAGTCTATGAAAAAACCCTGAATCATTTATGTTATATATAACCATATGTAACCGTATGATTTCCAAAAATTATGTCAAACAAAATGTAAAAATTGGTTAACAATATTGAATTTCTCTGAATCGTGCTCTCTTTATTTGCTACCCGCATATGTAAAATACATTTGTTCTGAAAGTTCATTAGATATTGCATTTCATAAATCTGATTTGTTCGTTCGCCTAAAATGATAGAGGTCGCTGATAGATATATAATTACTCATGATAAGTATTAGCATTTTTTGTTAAAATAACTGTTCCTTCTATCCTTATGTGTCATATTGTGCTGAGAGAGTTATTTCATAGAGTTGGTTGAGGATGGGATTTAAGAAGTGAATCAAAACAGAGGAATGGCAGAAGTTAAGAGCGAACATAACATCCTTACTATATGGTTAGAGACTAGGTTCCGATCATTATAGAATGTTGAGTGTTTTAGTCTGTGTGGGTGTTTTTCAAGTGCCTAAAACACTAACTGCATTAAACATGCAGTCAATAACATACGTACCAAGGTTTACAAAGGTTTAGTATATCAATATATTTTATAACAACATAGTCTATTTCTCCTCCATTTTCCTCACCCATCACTGTCATTTTCTTAGCGCCTTCCACTGCTACCACTACTCCCTCCCTGTCTTCTTCCTAAGGGGCAATTGTCCCATGAGTCAATTATCAACGGGGGGAAATTGTCCACCGGGGGAAATGTCCTGGGGGCAATTGTCTCGGGCAAATGTCCTCAGGGGAAATTGTCCTGATACGAAGAAGGACACATCAACAGGAGACTTTTCGGTCCATAACTACTGTAGGTCGGATGCTAGAAATAGAGAGTAAACGAATAAATAAATATACAATTCGGGGAGTCATATTTAAACCTTGACGCTTCATCATTTTGATCTGTTTTAAGAATTCTTTTACGGTTGATGACGGCAAGCGGTTCTATCTGAGAGAAATTGATGAACCCTGACCTAATGGAGTTTCTGAGCTGAGAACTCTTCTGGGATAGATTCTCCTTCAGCCGAATGAAGTCGCCTCATAGTTATTGGCCACAACAAAATTCTTTTCAATGTCATCATATAATCATTAATGTTGCTTTTTGTTATTTTCTACTTGTTGTATGTTGTATGTTGCATGTTGTATGTTAGCTATTGACTGGTTGGTTGGTCGTTGTTGTTATTACTGTTGTTGTTGCTATTGCTGTTATTGCTGTTGTATGTTGCATGTTGTATGTTAGCTCTTGACTGGTTGGTTGGTCGTTGTTGTTATTGCTGTTGTTGATGTTATTGCTGTTGTAATTTCTATTGCTGTTGTTGATGGTATTGCGAGGGTTAGAATCTTAGAAAGCCGTCTCGCGCATACTCTTTCAAATCTTATGTCACCTTCAACAATTTTATTCTGGCTAGAGCCATTTTATTTTATTCAAAACTGAAAAACTTATGAACGTTAAAGTATTAATCAAATAACGTTATTAATAAACTGGGAAGATCGGAATCTGGAATTATCTGCCTATTAAAAAAAAAAAAAAAAAAAAAAGGATCTTTCCCTTTATAAGTTAACTTGTTAGGGCATTTAGATACTCCTACTGAACAAAGGACCATCCATGACCAGGCCACTGCCTGGATCAGAGACGAAGGAGGAACTAGTCTCCTTATATCAGACTCTTCAGAGTAAGATGAATATTTAGACCTCACTAAAGCCCTGATATAGAGTCACCTTAAGATCTGAGTAATATATTTGGCCCACACACTGCCTGGATCAGAAACAAACAATGAATTAGTCTCATTACAACAGGCAATTCGGAGTAAGATAAAGATTTAGACCTCACTAAAGCCCTGATATAGAGTCACCTTAATATCTGAGTAATATCCCTGACCCGGCCACAGCTTGGGTCAGAAACGATGCAAGAATTAGTCTCATCACTCCAGGCTCTCCGGAGTAAGATGAAGACTTAGAACTCACGAAGGCCTGATATAAAGTCACCTTAATATCTGAGTAATATCCATGAAGTTCTCCCATACGTCATTCTTATCAAATTTTTCTTGAGAGCTTCAATAACGTGACGAAATGAAGGTCGTAGAAAACGGCGAATGGTTAGCTTCATCTATACTCTCTTCCTACCCCGTCAACTTTCTCCTTCCCCTTCTGAGATATTTTCAATAATTGTAGCCTCGAATTTAATTTAATACATATACAGAAAAAAAAGAGAAAATAGATAAAAAAAACAAAAAGATAATAAATGATTAGGTAAGCAACAACATCAAAACAAAACAAAAAAAGACAAAAAAAAATCTTACCTTCAGATTATCATCAATAACTTGATGGAACCTATTGCTGATTCGCTAAAGGGCTTTCTCAACCTCAGGGTAAGTGACGTGAGGTCTCCCTCCAAGAAAATAAAATCTCCTGCCGCCCTCAACAGTATCTATACATTACACGACGAACCTGAGAAGATCAAATGCGCATTTCTCTGCTTTGCTCCTTTCCCTGATGACCTTCCTCGCACTTACCTGAAACACATCAAAGCAAGAACATTAACCAGTTGTAAAGGCAGACAAACATATCAGTAATGAAATATATAAAAAGACAGACACGCACACACACACGCACACACACACACACACAATAAACATGCCCGCAAGCGCGCACATGCATACACGCAAACAATGTATGTGTATGTAAGCGTGGGCACGTGTGTGTGTGTGTGTGTGTGTGTGTGTGTGTGTGTGTGTGTGTGTGTGTGTGTGTGTGTGTGTGTGTGTGTGTGTGTGTGTGTGTGGGTGTATAGATGTGTGTGTGTGCGTGTGATGTATACATGTGTATATATGTGCGTGTGTGCGTTTGTGTGTATGCGAATGTGTACGTGTGTGTGTGTGTGTGTGTGTGTGTGTGTGTGTGTGTGTGTGTGTGTGTGTGTGTGTGTGTGTGTGTGTGTGTGTGTGTGTATGTGTCTGTTTGTGTGTGTATCTATGCGTATGTGTGTCTGTGTGTTCTAGAATAAACAATTACAATATACTACACATTTCAGAAAAGGTGCAGTCCCAACTGAACACCATTCACAATCATACAAACTTCATATCAAACTAAACAATCAAAAGCAAAATACGATGAAATGATTGCCTTCACGACAATGAAGCTTCATTGACAGCAAGAAGAAACCAATCCACGTCTGACGATCATTCTCACACTCAATGTAAAATTTATTAATGATACATTGTGTCCGCAAATAATACATGGAAAGTCATTATTACCTCATCAGCAGATAATGTGTGAAACAAAGTGAAAATTATAATAAATAGGAGAAAACCTTTACGGAAAATTGGTTTGGGTTTTAATGGGACGATTTAGAACAATGACTGTGTAATGGAAGCCGATAGAGGAATTAAAGGCTATATACATTATATCATGGCCAACAATAAATGTGTGTGTATATATATATTGTGTTGGCATGGTGTATAGTATATGTATTGTATTATTTTAGTTGTTATTGTAATGATCATATTATAAAATGTATTTTGTATTTATGTTAGATATGGCAGATGCAATGCACGTCTTCGCGCGCAAAATCTGTAGCTAGCGCGTACGTATCGAAGAAGGCCTTGCTGAGGGTGCACGCATTTATGATTGTGTAATTTTGTGTGTATCTAAATATAAAATTTAACTCTTACTTCGCGCACTCATTAGCCACCTAATACAATATATATATATATACAAACCTATATATATATATATATATATATATATATATATATATATATATATACATATATATTATATATATACATATACATATATGTATATATATATATATATATATATATATATATATATATATATATATATATGTCTTCAATAGACGAAAACGTTCGGTCACCTTTCATTTTATCTTCCAAGTGGTTTTATTACACATTTTGTGAATCACGTGTTTTTGTGATTTATTCGCATATATATATATATATATATATATATATATATATATATATATATATATATATATATATATATATATATATATATATATACATATACATATATATAAACAGACACACCCAAACACACACGCGTGAACGTGCTCACGCGCACACACAAACACGCACAATAAACTCATACATACATATGCACACACACATACACACGCACGCACATGCATACAAATACATCCATACATACATACATACACACATACATACACATACAGGTACACACGGACACACACAGGCACAAATGCACACGCACACACATACATACACACACACACGCACACACACGCACACGCGTACACACACGCACGCACGCACGCACACACACACACACACACACACGCACACACACACACACGCATATGACTCCATCCTCTATTTCTATCTTTCCTCTAGTTATCTTTATATTCTCTTCTTCTGAATCTTCTTTCTCCCTGGATATATTTTCTCTTTCTCTCCTGTATTTTTGGTGCTGTTTTTCTCTCATTCCTGTCTTCTTTTTGACTTGCCCTTCCTCCTTTATCTCACTTTTCCTCTTCTTTCATCTTATTCTCCTCTCCTCTTATTCTCGTCTACTATTATTCTCTTTGTCTTATCTTTTCTTTTGTTTTCTCTCATTCTTCCTCGCCCACCTCGTTATATCCTTTACCTTCTCTTCCCCTTTCTCTTATGAAGATCTTCAATTTAGGCCAGTTTTACTCTCTTTCGTTTCTCCCTCTCTCTCTTACTCTTCTTCGTTTTGCTTCAATCCATTTATTCTCTTCTTAATTTTTTCTTCTTCATCTGATTTTATTTCTCCATTCCATTTCCTTTCTCTCTCTTTATCTTTTTCTTTCTTTATATTTTTCTGTCTTTATCTTTTTCTGTCTTTATCTTTTTCTTTCTTTATCTTTTTCTTTCTTTATCTTTTTCTTTCTTTATTTTTCTTTCTTTATCTTTTTCTTTCTTTATCTCTTCTGTCTTCTCCTCTTCGTCTCCCTTGATTTACTATATTTTATTTTGTCTATTCCTCTTCTGTCCTTTCTTCATACTGTCCCTTCCATTTTCTTTTCTTGTCTTTCTATTTTTCTCATTCTCCTTTCCCTCGTACTTTTCTTTCTCCTCCTTCTCGTTCTTCAGCTTCTTTACTTCTTTTATCTTTCTCTCTTTTAATCTTTTCTCTTTTCTTCTCTTCTTTTTTCCTCTCTTTTCCTTTATCTTTCAGAAACGTCTTATATTCTTCTAATATTCCTTTAAGAATCCTCCTCTTCTTCTTCTTCCAGTCTTGTATCTCAAAGACTGACTTCTGTGCCCTCGTCTCCTAATTCCTTATGCTGTCATTTTCACCTTCCGTTCACCATTGCTTTCCCACCTCGGGTCTTCCTCTCCCTTCCCCTCTCCCCTTTCCCTCCTCCTCCCCTCCTCTCCCCCTCCCTTCCCCCTTCCCCCTCCTCCCTTTTCCCTCTAATTTCATCAACTCGATACAGTTAGTTCCTCACCGTGTCTTTCGCCTCCTCCTAATTTTCACTTTTTTCATTTTACTTTGGTTTTTCTTATCTCCTTTTAATATTCCTTTTCCATTCAGTCTCATTTCTCTTATCTTGTCTTCTCTTGTCTTCGCTTCTCTTCTCCTTGCTTCTCTTCTCTGCTACCTCCTCCTTCTGTTTACTTCCCTTCCCTTCCCTCTTCCTTTTCTTCCATTCTTCCTCTCCTCCTCCTTTCTTGCTTTCTTCCTCCGTCTTTGTCTTTTATTTATCTACTATCTACTTTTCCTTCCTTCCTTCTTCCCTTCTTTTCCTTTTTTATCCTTCCCTTCCTCTTATTTTTCTTTCCTCCTTTTCTCTTTCTTCTTCCTCTTTTCTTCTTTTCTTCCTCTACATTCTTCACCTCATTTTCTTTCTGCTCCTCTTTCTTTTCATGTTTCTCTTTTTCTTCCTCGTCAGTTTATCCCTTCTCTTTTTCTCTCTCTTCCTTTCCCACATCTTCCTGTTTCCCATCCTACTCCTGCTCTTCTTTCTCTTTTTCCTCTCTTTCTACTCCTCTATTTCTTTCTCCTTCCCCTCTCCTCCTCCACTTCCTTTCTCCCATTCTACTCATCCTCTTCCTTCTCCTTCCCTTCTTCTTCTCATCTCCTCCTCTTCCTCCTCCCTTTTCTCCTACTTCTCCTCTCTCCTCTCCTCTTCCTCTTCCCTTCTCCCATTCTACTCACCCTCTTCCTTCTCCTTCCCTTCTTCTTCTTCTCATCTCCTCTTCCTCCTCCCTTGTCTCCTATTTCTCCTCTCTCCTCCCTCCTCTCCTTCTCCTTTCTGCCATCCTACTCGTCTTCTTCCTTCTTCCTTTCTTCTCCTTTTCTTCTCCACTTCCTCCCTCCCCCTCTCTCCTTACCACAAACCTTTTCTTCATCCAGACTCAGCCTCGACTAACCACAACGTGTGCAGTGGCGGTTC
>NC_134777.1:14878734-14881234 GCF_046742065.1 Oratosquilla oratoria
CACACGCAAACGCACACACACACAAACACACACACATACACACAATGTCCCAAGGCAGCTTCATCCAACTCCCCTTCTCTTCCTTCCTGTAATTCTCCATTCTTTTTTTTTTTTTTTTTTTCTTCTGGTCTCCTTTTGCTTTGTCTGAGCCCCTTCCTGTGTTTCTATTTTTCTGTTTATACACATGCTTTTCACTTGTTTTGTACATTCGTATTATCCTCTTTTGCTTCTTCTTCTTCTTCTTCTTCGCGTTCTGTATGGCTATTTGTTTGCCTCTACTTAACTTGATTTTTCAACCTTCGTTCAACTTCCCTTTCTCCCACTGTTTTCTTTAACATTCCTTCCCTCACTCTCTTGTAGTTCCCTCGTTTCGCTTTCTTTACGTTGTATTCTTTCCTGCTTCCCCCTCCGTCCCATTCTATCTTTCGCATCTTTATTTTTCCTTTTTCTTTTCTCGGTGCTTCTTTAAGGCTTCCCACAAAGTTTTTGTCTTCAGACAATCCTCACATTATTATTCTCTTCTTTTTCTTGGCCACTTGAGTCAGGCAGGCACAAGTGAGGAAGAAACCAGTGCGAGACCATCTTCACCACGAGGGAGCCTTCAGACGAGTGGAGAGGGGGAGGAGAACGAGAGAAGGGCGAGAGAAGGAGACAGAGGGAGAGGGTGAGGAAGAGGAAGAGCGAGAGACAGACAGACAGAGAGAGAGAGAGAAAGACTGAGAGAGAGAGAGAGAGAGAGAGAGAGAGAGAGAGAGAGAGAGAGAGAGAGAGAGAGAGAGAGAGAGAGAGAGAGAGAGAGAGAGAGAGAGAGAGAGAGAGAGAGAGAGAGAGAGAGAGAGAGAGAGAGAGAGAGAGAGAGAGAGAGAGAGAGAGAGAGAGAGTAAGGAGGGGAGGAGGGGCAGGGGGAGGGAGGGAGAGACTAAAACAAAGACACAGAGAGAGAGAGAGAGAGAGAGAGAGAGAGAGAGAGAGAGAGAGAGAGGGGGGGGAGGGAGGGAGGGAGAGACTAAGACAAAGATAGAGAGACACAGAGAGAGATAGATAGATACATAGAGAGAGAGAGGGAGAGGGACAGGGATGAAAGAGGGAAAGGAAGAGGGACAGGGATGAAAGTGGGAAAGGAAGAGGGACAGGGATGAAAGAGGGAGAGGGAGAAGAGGAGGGAGAGGATGAAGAACAGGAAGGAAAGGGAGAGGAGGGGGAGAGGGTCAAGGAAAAGGAGAGAAGGGAGAGAAAGAAGAAGAGGGAGAAGGAGAAGCAGAGGGAAAGGGAGAGAGTGAGATGGAGAGAGGGAGAGGGGGAGAGGAGGAAGAAGAAAGAGAGGGAGAGGGAGAGAAGGGAGAGAAAAAAGAAGAGGGAGAAGAAACAGAGGAAGAGGGAAAGAGGGAGATGGAGAGAGGGAGAGGGGGAAGGGAAAGGGGAGAGGGAGAGGGAGAGGGGGAGAGTGAGGGAGAGGAAGAGGTGAGGAAGAGGAAGGAGGGGTGGAAAACAGAAAAACAGAGAAACAGAAATAGAGATAATCATCCAGAGAGGAACACAGACAATAAGACAGACAGAAAGACAGACGAACAAACAGAGAGACAGACAAGGTCAGATAATTGGAGGGTTGAATATGGTAAATGATTATATTGAAATACTTCTTTTGTCCTTTTTTTAAGGACGATTGAAAGAGGGAGGCAGGTTAAGACATAATCAATACCTTGGCAATGACAGCCAACTGGAGACCTTTTGGTCCATACTAAATCTAACCAAAGATGTATAAATCTCGATACAATGTCACACAAACTTTTATCCAATCAATAACCTCCAAACTCTGCATACAACAGCACCTGTATCTCATGTTACACACTTTGTAAAAAGTACATATAAATAGATAATCATCAACTGACCCTCAAAGTTTATATCTAATCAATTACTTCCAGAATCTTGATCAAACTAATCCTACATCACGTGATGCACAATTTTTGGGGGGACGTTTGAAATTCTTCGATAACATTTTCGTTCTTGTAGTACAGCGAGATCCCTGGCCAACTTTTCTCCTTCAATAACTCTTCCGGGGAAGGTATTCAGACCTTCTGGTTCCTGAAGAAGAATTTAGAGTCTGCGGTTTTCTAAAAGAAACCTTCCCATCCTTTTCTTTTCACTTTATTTACTATCCTACGTTCTTTAAGAAACGAAGGACGCTATGATATATATATATATATATATATATATATATATATATATATATATGTAATTAGATACTCAAGAAGATTTAGATAAATTACAGCAATGGTCTGAAAATTGGATAATGAACTTGCAATGGTCTGAAAAGTGGATAATGAACTTTTAACACAAGTAAATGCAACGTTATGGACATAGGTAAAAATAACAATAAGTACTGTTACAAATAATTTGGAAATTCGTTAACAAAAGTGGATAGTGATAAGGATCTAGGCGTAGTTATCAGTAACGATCTCAAATCATCTAAACAATGTATTTCAGCCTCTGAGAAAGCAAA
>NC_134777.1:14886234-14888734 GCF_046742065.1 Oratosquilla oratoria
AAGCCCTCCTCTTGTAGATGCTATATTCTGAATTTGGCATCATCTGTCCCTGTAAATTTGACTTGGAAGATTTAAATATATACAATTCCTTTCAATCTCTTATCCACAATTAATCTCATCAAATACAGTATATGTGCTTTCCTCTTGAAAATTGCATGATTCTTACACTTAAAGGTATCATTACAGACAAGAAAAGTATGACCTTTTTCCATACAACATGAGTGAACTCGAATTATGCTCCCACGGCCTTTCTCAGCTCTCGCGATTATAGATGTTGTTCTGGTTTCTGAATTACCTAATTCTAATCATTCGATTACCATTTTCAATCTTTTAAGCGTTTTAAAATTACAAGCAGAAAAACATATTTAATGCACAATATATATATTCATCATAATAACTGAGTACCATGAACTCATCATAACCTATAAGGTAATGCAACACACTGTCGATATACGCCATTATGGTAAAATCAAAAGCTGAACTCAATCCTTATTTTTCCTCCTTGGTGATCATAACTTCCTGATAAGTTGGTCACAATGTTGGGAATGCTTTACCAAAACATAATTATCGCAGAACCTCTGGAGTTCATGGTTCTTGTTATGTTTTTAGCTGAAGTAAATTGATTTCCAGTAGGAAAGTTGTGAGAGCTCTCTGTATATAAGTTGATTTCAGCCTTGAAAGTCAGGTATACCCGTAATTATTTGACTTGTATAGATACATCTAATCTGAATACACCTAATTTTTTTCAACGCATATCAATTTTCCCAAAAAAACACGCGCATACACACACAAAGATGATATATATATATATATATATAATATATATATATATACATATATCTATATATATACATATGTATATATATATACATATATATATATATATATATATATATATATATCTATATCATATATATATATATATATATATATATATATATCTATATCATATATATACATATATATATATATGCATATATATATATATATATATATATACACACATATGCATATGTATATATATACACACACATATACATATATATATTAGTGTATCCAGGAAGAATATTTTCTTGTTGACAGACGAGATTAAATAATATTGCTGTTTCTGCATTGTTTATCTTTTTGTTAAGAACTTCAATTTCTCTTGCTAATTTACGGTGTTGGACTGATAGTTTGCTGAGTAGCTGTCCGTATGAGGTTGCAACGTTTCGGTCTTCTCTGGAGACCATCTTCAGGCTAAATGTTTGGGTGTGTGATGTTTATATACTATTTTATTTCTGATTGTTTGGATGGTGTCGTGTGAAGCGATCATCCTGATTGGCTGCTACGTAGTCATC
The DNA here is from genome assembly GCF_046742065.1 of Oratosquilla oratoria. Lineage (NCBI taxonomy): Eukaryota > Metazoa > Arthropoda > Malacostraca > Stomatopoda > Squillidae > Oratosquilla > Oratosquilla oratoria. Next base: position 14,887,575 of record NC_134777.1, read on the forward strand.
AGGAATCACTAGGAGAGGTGAGGTCAGGTCCGCTTGTGAGATGGGAGAATCTGGAGGTCTATACTGTGTATGTTCATGGTTGGTTTTAATTCTGCTATATAAATTGCTTCAATAAATGCTAATCTGCGGGAGTCTCTTTCTCTGTCTATTATTACTGTTCCTTCTTTTAAGTTTTGACGGGTGAGGGAAGTATTATGTTTGGTGTTATAGTGATTCTTTATGGATCCATGTTGTAGGTGGCAGGTCAAACGTCTTGTAAGTTTAGTTCTCGTCATTCCAATGTATTATTGAGACCCACAGTTCTCAACGGTACAGTTATGTTGGTAAATGACGTGATTATCTTGTAAAGACGATGTCGATTTGGGAGGGCGGTTTCTCAGTAAAAGTTGTGACGTCTTTCGGGTCTTGTAGTATATAGTCAGTGATATTTTGTCTTCTGGGTCAGTGGGCTTGACGTGTTTTGTAATTATGTCCTTAATGACTTTTTCATCTGTCTTATATTCTGATGACATGTAATTTCTATAATATATATTGATGTTTTCTTGTTTTTGTGTGGTAGGTTTGTTAGAATACCAGTTGTTGATGGCTCGTTTTGTTGCTTCGTTAATTAACTTGTTACTATACCCATTGTTAATAAGGACTTGGGCAAGTCTTTCCAGTTCAGTGTGTGTATCTTTCCATGTAGAGCAGTGTGATATGGCGCATCGTATGTATGCGTTGATAGTGGAGTTTAAATATCGTTGAGGGCATTCACTTTTACCATTAAGACAGAGGTTTTTGTTGCTAGGTTCTACGTATACTGATGTGGTGTACTTGTTGTTATGACTGGTTACTAAGACATCGAGGAAGGGCAAACGTCCGTTGTTCGATTCTTCGAACGTAAAATTAAGGCCGGAAGCTTCTATGAGTTGTTCTCTGAGTCTTTGGAGTTCTTGAATATCTTTGACTCTAACGAAAATGTCATCTATATAGTGGCAATAAATGGATGGTCGGTTGGTGGCGAGTGTGAGCTTCTCTATGGTTCCCATGAAAAAATTTGCGAAAAGGACTCCTAAGGGGCTTCCCATGGCGACTCCATCTATTTGTTTGTACATATTACCGCGTGGACATGTGAAGGGGGCTTCTTTGGTACAGCAATATTATTTAATCTCGTTTGTCAA
>NC_134777.1:14893734-14898734 GCF_046742065.1 Oratosquilla oratoria
CGTGTGGCGGCGTGAATTGCAAGGTTGATTTTACATTCATATTGTTTATGTTCTAATTGGTGACCTAAAACAAGTACGCAAAGTCAAAGCTGGTCTGTTGTGACACAATATTTCGTGTTTTGTTGATTTCTGCAATGATTTGTTGAAGCGTAGAAGTTGACGTTATATTAAGGAGTACTTATTCTATGGTCTGATTTTTTATGGTGTACATATTAAGTTATATAAATATGTACAAATTTACAAATATGTGCACATGCATATATGCATATAAAAATTTATATAAATTTATACATACAGTTATTTGCTATTATTTGCACTTTTCTTGAAATTGACAAAAGGCAAAGAATATATTTGCATTTGACCTCTGAACACAAAAGCCACATTATGTCTCTTGAAAGAGATTATTAGCTAGTTTCTGCAGGCAAGTCAAGATATCCGAGCGAGGACTTCGCCGACGGTGATCAGGAAGGAAAAGTCTGTGTGGTTCTTCCAGTCGCGTCTCTCAATATTTCTTTTATAAAGAAAGATAACACAATCCTTTCTTTCTTCATGTCTTCAGTAAAGCTCCTTCTTGTCGCTACAAAGAGACGACTACATGCAGAGTATCCAAAAGGGGAGATATACAATGCTTGATCAAGCCAAACGGAATCCCTTCGCGGCCCGCGGATTTGTCTCAGGGTAAATTGAGGATGGCTTTATTAAGCTCATTCACAGTCGGCACTGCGTCGAGCTTATTTATGGGCTCCAGGCTCTCGGGAGCATAGAGGACTCGGGGACCCATGGTGTTTTCACTGCAATATTGTTCCTTCCCCCTCTTCATCTGCTGTATATGTTTACAAACGTGTATCTACATATATTTGCGTAAGCCTATACCTATGCATATACTGTATATATATCTATACCTACACCTATGCATATAGACTCACATACACTCACGCGCACACACACACTGTAATATATATATATATATATATATATATATATATATGTATATATATATATATATATGCGTATGTATGTATATGTATGCATATGTATGTATATAACATCTTATACAAAGAGCTGACTATTAAAACAATTTCTGCATAAACTGGCTTAACAAGGTTAAAAGTGTTATCCTTCGATGGATGTTGTCATTAAAACGTATGTCACACATGAAGAAATAGGTAACCCCTTCAAAATACACAAATGTCTATAACATAAAAAATACACAAAACAAAATAATTACAATACTGATATAGATTGATTTGCAAAAAGCATTACTACCAAAGTCTTAAGATGTCATAATTTAACGATAACAAAACCAGGAAAAACTGTCAAACAGTATTTAATGTCTTCCTCCTTCTGATCGTGAAATTTGATTAAGAACAGCAACATTGTAAATAATATGGTGAGTTGTATATTAGTGATTCAAACCCTGCCACCAGCGAGTTGGCCCAAGGGTATGGTTCAATAAATTTCACGCTACAGAGTCTCCTGTAAGGGGGACTGTCCTACCCTCCTAATAGGGTGAAATTCGCGTGTACTCGTGTTTTCTCCAAACGTAATTTAACAAGTCTTAAGTGGTGGTTAGTTTGCTCTATATTTGGAAATACGGTGCCAATGATCACTGAAAGGATATTTGATAGCCTTCAACTTTCCAACAAATATTCCATGAATAAAATGCTATTAGAAGGATCGATTTAATTTCGTCTTTCAAAATTGAGTTCCTGCGAACTTGTATCAATCAGAATCAGAGACCTTCATCTCTTCTATACTGTGTGTGTGTGTGTGTGTGTGTGTGTGTGTGTGTGTGTGTGTGTGTGTGTGTGTGTGTGTGTGTGTGTGTATGTGTGTGTGTGTGTGTATGTGTGTGCATTTACCTAGTTATATTTACCTAGTTGTATTTTACGGAAAGAGAACTATGCTCGCAGTGCCCCGCTTTTGTATCTTTAGCATCCAGTTTGATTTTAAGTTCTTACATAGCTTTTGCACTCACTGTGTGTGTGTGTGTATGTGTGTGTGTGTGTGTGTGTGTGTGTGTGTGTGTATGTGTGTGTGTGTGTGTGTGTGTGTGTGTGTGTGTGTGTGTGTGTGTGTGTGTGTGTGTGTGTGTGTGTGTGTGTGTGTGCGTGTGTGTGTGTGTGTGTGTATGTTGTGTGTGCGTGTGCGTGTGTGTGTGTGTGTGTGTGTGTGTGTGTGTGTGTGTGTGTGTGTGTGTGTGTGTGTGTGTGTGTGTGTGTGTGTGTGTGTGTGTGTGTACGAAAGGGAAATATCTACAAAATTAAATCATGGAACCCTGAACGTCTTCGTCCGTTAAGACATCGTCCGGTTGTATTGTGAAACAAAATTGTAACGAAGACTTTAAGAATTAAGACAAACAACAACCTCGACTGAAAAATGAGGATTGACAAGTGACGCATGCGGAAACCAAATGTTACCAAAAAGAAGATGAACAATAAAAAATCCACAAATTATCTAAAAATTAAGATAAATAGGTTGATAAATACAAGGAAAGACAAATGAAATAAAATAAGATCAAATGAAATTATATACATCCATACATATATCAAAGCCTTTTTTCTCCTTAAAAGGGATGTAGCCAAAAAAACAAAGGCATAAAAACCACTCCCACCCATTCCATCACCTACATACTCCACTCCCCTCTACCCTCTTCCCCCCCCACTCCCATTTTGGCACCTCCTGGATGACGGGTCATCCCTGCATCTTTCCACTGCCCTGGGTCAGAAGCAGTTCCGCAAGACACAGGACATCCAAATAAAATCCAAATAGATAAAATAAAAATTTATAAAAAATATATATTTCATACTTTATCTAATCCCATAAGATGGAGATTTTAAAGATTGTCTCAAATTAATGAAATCAATTACCTGTATATATCAGTTCAACACCAACTTACATGTAACCTTCATGGTGGTAACATAGACATAAACTCAATCAAATCAAGCCTCATCTGACTATGTCTGTTGGTAGAATGTCAGGCATACGTTTTGAATTGGTTATTTATTGTCTGATTATCCACTCTGTTACCCTAAACTAACAACATCGTTCACCCAAAGAACTCAATTTCAAAACGACTATTACAGGCTGAAAATTCAGAGCGCTCGATTTATGGTCTTCATTACAAGAAATAGAATCAATAACCTGACAACTTCATAAATTTCTTCATGTATTTATCTGTTAATATACTTGTTATTGCCATTTGTCACTGTAGTTTTTATAACTTATCATTTCTAATTAATATTTAATTTTCATATTGTTCACTTTAAATTCATGTATGTTCATTTCGCAATCATCTTTTTATTAATCAAATTACTCTATTATATATCCATTTACCTATTTATCTTTTGTTTATTTTCAATTATCTATTTATTTATTAGTAAAAACAAAGAGAAAAAGGTGAGAAATTTGTTTTTTGCTTATTTTGAATACTATTTATTTTTCTTTTCTTTTCTTTATGGTTGCTTGCAGAGTGTGTTCTTTTCTGTGAGTAATGGCCTTTCTTGAAAATCTTTTCCTTTTGCTCTCAACTCAAACATCTTTTATGAGTGACCAAAGTTGGTATTTTTCTATTGCAGCTACAAGACATATTTGATTACAGAACTGCTTGAGATTCTTGATTCAAGAAATTGTAGCAATTTTTACAAAAGTATTCTTTAAACTAAGAAAAATAATAATAGTAGTAATAAATAAATGTATAAATAGATAAGTGAATTACCAAATAAATAGATATATAGATGGATGAATGAATAAATGAGTAAATGAATAAACAAATGAATATATAAACAAATAGTTGAGTATATAGATAAAAAACAAAATTCAATAAACAAATCTGTAAATGAATAATTGAATAGCTAAATAGATCAATACACAGATAAGAATAAATAAATTAATTAATAGATAATAAAACAAGTAGATAATGAAATAAGTAAAAAACAAAGAAATATATATACTAATAAATACCTAATTATATAGAACAATATATAAGTTCTGGAATTAATAAACACATAACTATATAATTAAAGGAATAAATAAACAAATAAATAAATACATAAATGAATACATGATAAAAACATGAATAAATAAGTAAACGAATGAATTATTAATTTAATGAATGAGCAAATAAAGAAATAAATAAGGGAACAGATATGTAAGTAATCAAATAAACAAAAAAAAATTATAAATGAATAAACAAATGAATATAAGTAAACAAATAAATAAAAACTACTAAAGGCGGCTGGGTTCATTTGTGAAGAGGGCTCGCGCCAAATACGTTTGTAGCATAGAAATACTGTGAAACGTTGCCGGACGAGATTCAGCCATCAGACCCGTTTTTTCTTCTTCTTTTTCCCCAAGAATTAAGACCTGTCGTAGAGAAGAAAGCTGTGCCGTTAACGAACTGGAAGGGAATTAAGACCGAAGAGCTGATTACTATGGGAGCTGCATGTGGAGGCAAAGCCGAGAAGCCAGCGAAAGAAGAAGAATGGATAAAAAAAAAAAAAAAAAAGGACATGAAAGAAGATTTTTTTTTTTTTTTTTTTTTTTTTGGTGGGGAGGGGTGTGGGTGTTGGGTTTTTGGGTTTAGTTTTGGCGTTGTGCGTTTTAGTTTTGGTGTTGTGTGTTTTAGTTTTGGTGTTGAGTGTTTTATGTCAATTGCTCTGTTTTGCTTGCTTTGTTTAGAAATTATTTTCCCTTTTGTTGTATTGTTTTGTTTTGTTTTACTATGTTGTAGTTTCTTTCGTTTTGTATTGTTCTTTTTGTTTGTCTTTCTTGTCTTATTTCGTTTTGCTTTTTTCCCCGTTTCTTAACTTGTTTATTTTTTGTTATGTTTAGTTTTGTATAGATTAGTTTTGTTTTGTATTTTGTTTTGTATTTTCTCTTCTTTCAATTTGTCATCTTTTCCTCTATTGTTCTTTCCTTTGATTAAATTTGTTTCTTCATTTTTTTATATGTAACTTACGTTTCCAGTTCAAGTGAATGCAAGCAAATAAACATGGAAT
>NC_134777.1:14901234-14908734 GCF_046742065.1 Oratosquilla oratoria
TATATATATATATATATATATATATATATATATATATATATATATATATATATATATATTTATCTATCTATCATATGGATGAATAAAAAGTATTTAATCGTATATGTTGATAAGCAACACAATGAGTCTTGACGATATTGCTTGTTTATCTAATTGCTTTCAACTTCATCTCATGGTTGTGAAAGAATTCACAATGAATACCAACCAGACCACGTGGTAACCCAGTGGATACCGTGTCGATCAGGTGATCGTCAGTTTGAGATTACCGGGATCCGCTATGGGTTTCCGACAACCCTGGACAGGCGGGGAGGCGACCCAACATCGGCAAAAAAAAAAGAAAAGTCGACTTGCTGCAACTAACCTACCAGGGGTTTCTCACTTACCACTGCGTGGGAGTTTTTTTTTTTTTTTTTAATAGATGAGGAGTAATGGCTTCCGGCTGTTAGGATGTTTTCTTGCTTTGGCAGCCAGTGGAAAACAATTTTGCCAACGGCGTCGTCGATAAATGGAATAAATTTCCTCGGAGGCTTTGGCATGCGCTCCAGTTAAAACTTCTAAAAGGATGCAGTTGAAGAAAGGCCTAAGCAGTAGGCTGCAATGTCTCACAAATATCTTTACTGTTTCCTTCTTCACTTCCATTTTGTGTTTTGACAATTGTTTATTTGCTTATTTCATTTTTATTTATCTATATATATGCATATCTATGTATTTATCTATGCATTTATTTATTTATCTATTTTCTATTTATTCACTTTTTTAATAATCTATTTACTTATTTTTTGGTTGTTTTATTTAATCATTTACATAATCATATATTTATTTATACATTATTAGTTTTCATTTGTTATTTTTTTTCTGTTGATTCATTTATCTATTTATTTGTATACTCATCCATTCATTCATTTATCTGTTTATTTGTTTATTTTATGTACTTCGATGAGTGATTTATCTAAATATCTATTCTTTATCTTCCTATATTCAACATCATTACAAGCCACAGTACTTCCAGTCACATACTTTGCCTTTGTCACGACTGACAACGTAGACATTCTCCCGTTGAACATACAAGTGGAGCATATAAGTGGAATATAAAAGAGGACCATAGAAATAGAGCATACAAGTGGAGCTTAGAAGTGGAGCATACAAGTGGAGCATAGAAGTGGAGCATACAAGAGAAGACTATAAGTGGAGCCAATAAGTGTAGCATATAAGTGGAGCATACAAGTAGACCATAGAGGTGAACCAGAGAAGTGGAGCATAGCAGTGGAGCATAGAAGTGGACTATAGAAGTGGGACATAGAAGTGAAGCATACAAATGGAGCATACAAGTGGACCATAGAAGTGGGTCATAGAAGTGGAGCATTTAGTGGACCATAGAAGTGGAGCATTTAACTGGAGCATACAAATGGAGCATACAAGTGGAGCATATAAGTAGATCATAGAAGGGGACCATAAAAGGGGACCATAGAAATGGAGCATACAAGTGGACCGTAGAAGTGGAGCATACAAGTGGAGCATAGAAGTGGAGCATAGAAGTGGATCATATAAGTGGAGCATAGAAGTGGAACATAGAAGTGTAGCATATAAGTGGAGCATATAAGCTTTCTGTCCCAGAAAATAGAAAGCTAAACCAAAGGTAGATTGTCACTGACCATAAATCCAGCACTGTGAAACTTTGTTATAGACATCTGTCAGGACTCAGGATTTTTCATATGCATACGAACAAGATGATATATTACATGTGTTGTTAAAAAGGGTCACAATAAATTCAAAGGTTCAGAGAAATGAAAAAGGATATATGAATAGATAAATGAACATTGGAATAGATTGAACAAAGAAGGAAATGAATAATAGAAATATATAGGAATGTAGACATGAATGATGAATGACGAAAAATAAATGCATAATGAATAGACACATAAATGAGTGAATGGTTGCATATAAAACAAAGTTATTCATTAACCAATTATACAAAAGTCATTAGAACATATCTTAGGAATCGATTTATTAAACTATCATTAAATTGAGAAAACTTGCTGGTTGAGCGGGTTAGGGCCTCGCCACTTGCGGCGAAGGTCAAGGGGTTAGGAGTTCGAACCCTGCCACCGGCGAAGTTGAACTAAGAGTATGGTACGCTACAAAGTCCTTTGTAAGGGGCACCGTCCTGGCCTTCATTCACCATAACGTTTCAGTTTCTATAACATGCGACTGCATCAGCGAGATATTTAATTCATCCGTTTTGAGACTAAGGAACAGAAACTTATGATCAAAGGCTGGAATAGCGAAGACTGGACACAATGTTAAAATAAACAGTATGACTGAAAGCACTGCTGGGTGATAAGAGATAATGAAGACAAACGAGGACTGCTAAGGAAGTAGGGGTGGGGGAAGATGAAACAGCGTAATTAAGGGAAATGAAGAAGAAAAGGAGAGAGAAATGAGCCGCAAGAGAGGTGATAATGAAATGTAAGCAGAAATAATGAAACGTACACTGACGGGAAGAAAGAGGGCGAGGGAAAGAAAAGGCGAAAATATTATCAAACTCATCACAAAGGGGAAGAAACACAACGAGAAGTAAGGAAAAGCATAATTCGTTTTAACGTCACGAGTTCCCCTTATCAGGAGGCTAAGACGCTGGCCCTTACAAAGGATTTTGTAGCGTGAAATCGGATGAACCATGCCCTTGGTCCAACTCGTTGGCGGCAGAATTCGAACTGCAGTCACCTCAACCCCCGCCTCAAGAAGCGACGCTCTAACACGTGAGGCCATACAAAATATAACTAGACGAAATATATTGAGCAAAATAATCAAATTAAAGAGATCATTACATTAAGAATAATTAAGATTAAAAAGGGCAAATATGATGACATCAAGGCGTACAATGACAACGCAAGAAAGAAAATTCAAAAGCTACATGATCCAGTGAACACAATTCATTACAAAGATGCTGGGATAAAGGTAAAAAAGATAACGCATCACTTTGATAGTAATTATGACTCAATAAAAAAACAAAAAAACAAAAAAACAGAGAAAACGAAGAAAGCACAATCATTCGAAGACATAAGGAAGCATTTCTCATTACAAAGAACAATTATGAAGATATTGAAGCATAGATAACACATCAGAGAGAGAGAGAGAGAGAGAGACCGAGAGAGAGAGAGAGAGGTGGCGGTAATTACTAAGACAGAGGAGGCGCTAAACGGTACACAAGGAGGTGAGGATAATACAGTCTAATGAAGACGGAGCGGAGGTTGTAAGAGGACGAGCGAGGACCTTGAAGCCATAAAGCCATGTCACGGGCCATGACCGCCACCCTCAAGACTAATCACAGGCTAATTACGGGAGGGCAGTGCAGAGGGACGACTGAGGGAGCGAGGTACAGAGGGACAGAGGAACAAAGGGACAAAGATAGGTACAGTGGGACAAAGATAGGGACAGAGGTACAAAGGGACAAAGACAGGTACAGAGGGAGAAAGATAGGGACAGAAGTACAAAGGGACAAAGATATGTACAGAGGGACAAAGATAAGGACAGAGGTACAAAGGGACAAGGATAGGTACAGAGGGACAAAGATAGGGACAGAGGTACAAAGGGACAAAGATAGGTACAGAGGGACAAAGATAAGGACAGAGGTACAAAGGGACAAAGACAGGTACAGAGGGACATAGATAGGGACAGAGGTACAAAGGGACAAAGATAGGTACAGAGAGACAAAGATAGGGACAGAGGTACAAAGGGACAAATATAGGTACAGAGAGACAAAGATAGGGACAGAGGTACAAAGGGACAAAGATAGGGACAGAGGTACAAAGGGACAAAGATAGGTACAGAGGTACAAAGGGACAAAGATAGGGACAGAGGTACAAAGGGACAAAGATAGGTACAGAGGGACAAAGATAGGGACAGAGGCAAAGAGGGGCAGAGGGACAAAATGACAAAGGAATAGAGGGACAAAGATAAGGACGGAGGCAAAGAGGGACAGAGGGACAAGGGGACAGAGTGACAGAGGAACAAAAGGACAAAGACAGGTACAGAGGGACAAAGACAGAGACAGAGGCAAAGAGGGACAGAGGGACAAAGGAACAGAAGGACAGAGGAACAGAAGGACAAAGGAACAGAGGGACAGAGGTAAGGAAAGAAAGAAGGATATAAGGACACAAGAACAAAGGAACAGAGAAAGAGTGACAGAGGGACAAGGGACAGAGGGACAGAGGTAGGGACGGAAGGAGGAACATATAGAATGAGGGACAAAGTTGGGGCAGAAGGACACAGGACAGAGGGATAGAGGGACAAAGGGAAAGAGGGACAGAGGCAGATAGAGACAAATGGAAGTAAAGAATGAAAAAGGACAGAAGGAATGAGGGACAGAGGGAGTGAAGGACAGAGCCACAGAGGGGCAGAGGTAGGGACAGAGGGACAGGGTTGGGGATAGAGGGACAGAAGATACAGGGAGGGACAGAGAAAGAGAGGAATAGAGGGACAAACGGACAGTTACAGAGGAACAGATGGACAGATATACAGAGGCATAAAGAGAGGGATATTAGGAGGGAAGAACATAAGGAATGAGGGAGAGAAGAAAGGTCAGAAGGAGGAATATAAGAAGTGAGGGACAGAGGTACTGTTAGAGGGAGGGAGGAAGAGAGGGAGAGGCAGAAGGAAGCAGAAAGTAGGGAACTGAAGGTCAGATGAACAAAGAAGGGAGGACAGAGGGAGGTAGGGAGGACAGAGGGAGGGAGGGAGAGACAGAGGGAATGGAGGAAAGAGAGAAGGATAGAGAGAGGGATAGAGAGAGGGACAGATATCGGGGCAGGGGGAAGGATGGACAAAGGAAAGGGAAGGATAGATGAAGGGATAAACAAAGGGAGAGACAATAGTAAAGACACAGGGAAAGACATAAGTAATAAAAAAGGAAGAGTCATAAGGAAGGACATTAGGAAGGACAAAGGGGGAGGAGGAGGAGGAAGAATGAAGAAGGATGCGTCATAGAGAGAGGAGGGGGGGTTAAGGAAGAAAAGAAGAACGTGTAAAAGAAAGGATGGAGGGACAAAGAAAGGACAAACAGGAGGTAAGAAGAAAGATCGTGAGCAAGAGAGGGAAACTGGTGGATTAGAAGGAGTGAAAAGTGGAGGGATAGAAGAGATCAGAAGAAAGGAGTTGAGGGTGGAAGGAAGGAGGACAGAGGAGTGGTTAAGGAGGGAATAGAATGACGGAGACGAACCGCAGAGATGGATCTTGTGAGAGACTAAAGAGGAGATCATCAATGGGGCGGAGACGACTGCAATACTGGAGTCATAAAAGACGAAGACTGGGCAAGGTGAGGAAGCAGGAGAGACTAAGAGGATATCGTAAAAAGGAAGAGAAAATACGATGAGGAAGGGACTAAGATAAAGAGAAGAGAGAAAATACGATGAGGAAGGGACTAAGATAAAGAGAAGAGAGTAAGAAGGAGGATAATGAGGGAAAAGAAAGAGAGGAGAAAAAGAGGTGAGGTGTGGGAAAGAGAGGAGTCAAAGGAGAGGAAGGAGGAGTCAGAGGAGAGGAAGGAAAAGAAAAGGATGGGAGAAGAGAAGGGGGAAGGAAAGGGGAAGGGAAAAGAGAAGAAGGAAGAGAATGTAAGAGGAAGGGAGGAGAGGGAAACGGAAGATTGAACAGGAGGGAAGAGGAGAGGAGAGGACGAAAGAAATCACGGACAGAGGGATGGAATAAAGAATATATAATAAGAAAAAGGAATAAAACATGAAATGAAGAAAGTGGGATGGAGAGAGTGAGGTAAGGAGGGAGACAGGAAGAGAAAATTGATCCATGAACCTCATATCTGAAACGGGACTTAAAAATAAAAGGAGGACGGCGATAAACGAAGATGGAGTGCTACAAACACAGGAAGTTGGGAGGTTCGTGGAGACGAATAAAGCCAGGTGGACCTACACGAGGGAAAAGGACAAGAATGAAAACCATGAAGGTGATTACAGGCAGGATCTGAAAGAGGTGGAGGATAATGAGGAGAAGGAGAATAAGGAGAAAGAAGAGGAGAAGGTGGAGGAGAATGAAAATGAAGAAGAGAATGAGGAGGAGGAAGAGAAGGTGGAGGAGAATGAGAATATAGAAAAGAATTAGGAGGAGAAGGAAGAGGAGAAGGTGGAGAAGAATGAAAATGGAGAGGAGAATGAAGAGGAGAAGGTGGAGAAGAATGAAAATGAAGAGGAGAATGAAGAGGAGGAAGTGGAGAACGTGGAGGAGAATGAGAATATGGAGAAGAAAGAGGAGGAGAAAGAGGAGAATGAAGAGGAGGAGAAGAACGAGGGGGAGGTAGAATTACGGATAGGAGATGGAAAAGAAAAAAAGAGAAAGGATCGGAAAAAAGAGAAGTATGAACATAAGGAAGAAAAGTAAAGTGGAGTGAAGGAAAGAAGGTGGAAGAGAATTCCAAAGAGAAAAAGGTGGAGAAGAAGGCGAAGGATAAGAAAGATGAGAAAACCGATGAGAAAGAGGAAAATAGGGAGTAGAAGGAAATGCTCACTTCTTTCTTCATTCGTCTCTTCATCTCTTCTGATATTGTGATTCGGTCTATACTACCTCTGCAGATTCCACTTTATCCTGTCTCCATGTGATTCAACTAGTCCTGTATTTCATTCTCTGTTACATGTCATTACAATATCTTTCAATGACTACATATAAATAGGCTATATTATATCTATATCTATATATATATATATATATATATATACATATATATATATATACATACATGTGTGTGTGTGTATACATTTACTTGTACATATATGTATATATATATATATATATATATATATATATATATATATTTTTTTTTTTTTTTTTTTTTTTTTTACTGCCACCCCCGGAATCGATCGGTTAGCGCATTTCCAAACTAGCGCCTTACTGATTACGCCGTTGGAGCTTCAAAAGATCTCTAACTTAGAATTTAATTAACTCCGAAGATTCTAGGTAGACGTCTAACTGCCGTCCTAACCTAATATTTCACAGAGATCTCGAGCTCAACTCACGAGCAACAGGCAAAACTAGTTCGACACTTTTATAGGCATTCGTCGTTGCAAATACCTGAAGTGAATCGCTAGTAACGATGAATATAATTTATTTTCTTTGACTGTCACTTCCGGGGATCGAACCGAGGTTCAGCGCATTGCCAAACAACTTCCTTACAGGTTCGGCTATGCACTACACCTCGTTTTGATCCCGGAGGGTGATAATCGAAAAAAATAGATGATTGATATCCGTCGTTACTGGAGATTCAGGTGTTTATAATGACAAATGACTATAAAGGTTTCAAGCTAGCTTTGCCAGTTGCTCGTGTGCATTCCAAAACCATTTTTTTTTCGGAAACTTATGAATAGCTATTACATATATATGAAATATTTCGGTAATATTGAGAATGCTTATTCTTCAACTTCGCAATTATCATGTGTGGGAAAAAAATTTGTGAAGTCATGGCTAGGATGATAAATAAACCAACAAAACTAATTC
>NC_134777.1:14913734-14928734 GCF_046742065.1 Oratosquilla oratoria
AAATCAGCCTCTCTTGGATACATACAACAGGAAACAACTGGGCAAGGAAAGTGGAACAAGAGATTTCAATCCTAACTTGTTTAAGAAGTATCCCTGGACCAGTTTTGACACTGCCACAAAATCAATCATCTGTTTCCCCTGTGAGAAGTTTTTGTTTGATTATAGTTTCACATTCAGCAATTGGAAGAAACCAGAGCGACTTGCAAAACATGCAAGTAGCAGAAACCACAGTATAGCAGTGTCCAAATGCATTCAATCAAAAGTGCACCACAACCGTGAGTCATCAGTGCTGACCCAACTTGACACTGCCCACCGTGACATGGTTGAGAAAAACAGAGCCTACCTCAAAGTTATCATTGAGTCTATCCTCTACACAGCACAGCAAAATATCCCACAGAGAGGTCATATTGAAGACAGGTCCAATATTGGGAAACAATCTGATGTAAATCGGGGGAATCTGATAGAGCTTCTGCATCTTCGGTGTAAGGATATCCCCTGGCTTGCTGCCAAACTAAACTCACAGCTGGAGGCCCATCATCAGTGGCTATCACCAGATGTCCAGAATGAAATTTTAAACATTACTTCTGACTTAGTACTGAATCATATATCCCAAGTAGTTAAAGAGGCTGGTAGGTTTAGCCTGATAGCAGATGAAACTTCGGATGTAGGCAACAAGGAACAAATTGCAATATGTTTGAGGTACATCTACAAGGCTCAGCCAACCGAGACTTTTGTTGGTTTTTACGAAGCACAATCCACCATGGGAGAGGCCCTCTTCAACATGATACTTGAAGTTTTAAAGAGCATGAAACTGCGGATTGAAGATGCGGTGGGTCAGTGCTACGATGGGGAAAGAAAAGGGTGTGGCTGCAAGAGTACAAGAGGTAGCACCGAAAGCTCTGTATGTCCACTGCTATGGACACCTGCTGAACTTGGCCCTGCAGGATACTCTGCAAGAAAATGCAGTAATAAGGAATGCACTGGGAATCGTGCAGTCAATTCACCACTTTTTGAACTCTCCAAAACGAGAACATGTTCTCCGTTCTGTGCAGATACCAGCTGATTTCAATTCAGTACCATTCATCAAGTTGAAGTCTATCAGTGAGACACGCTGGGTCTGCAGGTGGGAGGCAGTAAAAGCCATTGAGCAACAGCCAGAGAGAATATTGCTTGCCCTTATACAGCTCTCAAACGACAAGGATGCAAAAACCTCTGTTGATGCTACAGGCCTTATAAAGGCTATGCCGGAATTCCAGTTTGTCCTGGGATTGCATATTTTGAAGGTTATTTTTTCAAATACAAATTCATTGGCAAGCTACCTGCAAGGTCATGAGGTTGATGTTATGGCTGCAAAAGCTACGTGTGAAGCAACCATCAAAACCCTCTCTAAATGTAGAGAAGAAGAAATGTTCAACCTGATTTGGGAAAAAGCCCAAAAAACTGCAAAAAATATCAGTGAGATTACACCAAACAAGGAGGCGAAGACATCAAAAAGACAGAAAAAGCCATCCATAAGGCTGCAAGCATTATTAGGAGAGACTCCTGAGGTGCAACCCATCTTGTTCACTGATATACAGAGAGGCAGAATTGAGGTGTATTACGATGCACTAGATAGAGTTCTTTCAGAAATGAAAGAGAGATTTGCAAGCAGGGACACTAATATCTTGACCTCATTATCTGACATAGTGGTGGGAAAAGCTACAGAGGAGAGTTTCAAGGCAGTGTCAGACTTCTACAGCATTGACGCAGACGTCCTGATGGGGGAAACTGCTATCTTCCACAATCTAGAAAGTGTTAACTTGAAAACAGCAAACCAGGTGGTAAACTATCTCTACTCAAACTCTCTGGATGAAACCTTGCCACACTTCACAGAGGTGGTAACAACACTGGCAGCCATACCTGCCACATCTTGCTCAGCCGAGAGGTCATTCTCATGCTTGAGAAGACTGAAAACTTACCTGAGATCCACCATGGGCCAGGAGAGGCTATCAGCATTAGGACTTCTTTGCATAGAAAGAAGTCATGTCAACCAAGTGGACATAAACACTATAATAGATATATTTGGTAGACGAAAGGGCAGAGACAGCATGTTATTCTTAAATTATTTTGAAATTGACTATACTGTATCAGGTGATTGTATAGTTTACCTAGATTTACTATAGTCCCTACGTCTGTATACATGGTTTCGTGTTCAACTTATTGGAAAGTTCCTAACATCATATATATTTTCACAAGCGATGTAGAACTATTATTTAATGACCTTTTTGTAGACATTTATAACTGCTTCCTATTTCACATTGTACTCAGTGAATATATATTTTATACATGCATGCTTAAGGTACTGAAACACAATATGACTCATAAAATCTTGTCTTCATTGAAGTTTCTTTTCTATAAAGAATAAATGGTTTTAGAGTGATTTTTATACTTTCTATTAAAATTTTCCCCCAAGTATTTTCATATTTAGCTCTATAGCATTTGTTAGATGGTTTCAACAGCACTGTATAATGGCAAATTATTTAGGTTCTGGGAGTATGAAAAATTCGGGCAGATTTTGTGTTGCCCCCCCAGGTAAGCTTCATCCCCTACGCCTATGATTCGAACCCTTGCCTAGGCGGCTTACGTCTTACAAGACAAAGGCCTTACCGACCATGCTATCTCGACCCTACAAAACGAAACGACTTGGTTCACGGCCCA
Source organism: Oratosquilla oratoria (assembly GCF_046742065.1). Classification (NCBI taxonomy): domain Eukaryota; kingdom Metazoa; phylum Arthropoda; class Malacostraca; order Stomatopoda; family Squillidae; genus Oratosquilla; species Oratosquilla oratoria. The sequence continues at coordinate 14,916,432 of NC_134777.1, forward strand.
GTCGTTCCGCCGAGGGCACTCGGACAGAACATGATACGTAATGTATTTCATCAAATCCTTTATGCAGGTTAGTCTTCCGACAAGTGTTTGTATCATTTGACATTTTTGGAAATAGACTCATCCGCTGGGATTCGAACCCTTGCCTAGGTCGAGATAGCATGGTCGGTGAGGCCTTTGTCTTGTAAGACGTAAGCCGCCTAGGCAAGGGTTCGAATCCCAGCGGATGAGTCTATTTCCAAAAATGTCAAATGATACAAACACTTGTCGGAAGACTAACCTGCATAAAGGATTTGATGAAATACATTACGTATCATGTTCTGTCCGAGTGCCCTCGGCGGAACGACTGGGCCGTGAACCAAGTCGTTTCGTTTTGTAGGGTCGAGATAGCATGGTCGGTAAGGCCTTTGTCTTGTAAGACGTAAGCCGCCTAGGCAAGGGTTCGAATCCCAGCGGATGAGTCTATTTCCAAAAATGTCAAATGATACAAATATATATATATATATATATATATATATATATATATATATATAAAAATATATATATATTATATATATATACTGTATGTATTTGAAAATAGTCACCAAAAAAATCAGTTGTTATTTACAATGTTTCTTGTAAAAAACTGTGGCATGTTTTACGTCGTCCAGTTAAGTGAAGAAATTAAAGCCAGGATCTCTCAACAGAAATACAGCGTTAAGACAGCACAGTCAGACAAATGTCTTTTTTAACATAAAGCTATTCACGACCATCGTATTTATTGGAAAGATTCTAGGATTTAGCAAAAAAAATAATAATAATAATAAATAGATATAATAATAATAATAATGATAATAAAATATGAAAATAAAAAAGTAATTAAATCGTGTCTTATTTTTGGTAGGTACGACAATTATATTGACATAAGTTATAGTCATTCTAAATGTGACAAATTGATCACAGAATTAGTTATGAGAAAATTCCTCCCCAGATTGATCATCCGATGAAACGAGGCATGGGAAGAGGCGGAGGCCGCCGACCTTCTTGGTTACAGCTTTCCACACCTCTTGTTTTTGTGTTGATGTTTGCACAAAAAGCTCTTGTAGTCTGTATTTACTGTACTCTGTGCGAAGATGTAATGCACGAAATATCTTGCTATCTACTGTTGAATTTTCTCCAGTAGTTCTTGCATTTTATTTCTTATGGTGAAGTACCTGTACAAACACACACACACACACACACACATACACACACACACACACACACACACACACACATACACACACACACACACACACACATTCAAGCACACACGCGCGCACACACACACGCACACACACACACACACACGCGCGCGCGCAAGCACACACACACACACACACACACACACACACACACACACACGCAAGCACACACAAATTATATATATATATATATATATATATATATATATATATATATATATATATATACTGTATATATATATATTATATATATATATATATATATATATATGTATATATATACATATATATGTATGTATGCGTATAAATATATACATAGGGACATATAAACTAAGATTGTGCAGTATAGCTATACTTATAGTCACCCTAGCACGTTTAGCACAAAGGGCTGAAAGGAAATAACGGGCTTTAACGGGTGCCATAATATCAGTATCGGTGGAAATAAAAATCTGATGAAACGATACGTTTCTCATATCATAAGAGGAGGACCAATACCTTCTCTATATGCTTATTGCTCCATTAGAGCCAATACACACAGTTGTACTATTCCAGTCAGTAAGAGGTTTTGCATATTAGAGTGGATCTCTCCATTTCTGAGCGCACTAGTGGCGTAATCGTAAGCGTGGTGATTTCGCATTTCCTTTGTTGTGGGCTCGAGTCCCGCACTTTTCTACGATTACCAGCGGTGACTGTTATCTGTCATAACAGTCCAAACGCATCGGTTAAAGGTAACTGCTTCGGCCGCAGGTACTCGCTTCATGGTTAGGCATAGGCAGACTGCCTTAATTGTAGCCATGGTGGTAGGAGGAAGAGGTAAGTTAACACAGTACGTGATGGTCAGTCCTTTCCGTAGGAGTTCCTAACACATGACCAGTTATGTGACTTTGTACATCTGGCAGCATGTATAGAAATTTGTTGTGGTTGTCATTATTATGAAAGGTTTGAAGTAAACTGGAACTATTACTATTTGTGATTTTTTTTTTTTTTTTACATTTCTAATTTTTTTTTTAGCAGTTTCTTGGTTTAACATTCCAAATGTATATGCGTATTCTTACATTTTCGTAATATATTCTATAGGATTTCAATATAGAGATTTACATAAATGTATATCATCTGAAACCTAAAGTAAACCTGAAGACAAATGTCTTTATAGTCTATAAATCTATAAAGACCTAAAAATAACTGCCACTTGACCCAGCTTGCTGTTGATATTTACTTTTACTTTCTTTAGCCTCATTCACACGGGGCATATTGAGAGGCAAGTCAAGTGTGTAAGTTATTATACTACAAGTTACTTCCAGTTTTGTAAACACATGTTTGACAAAGAAAACTGGGTAACCTGCTCAATTTCATTTGTCTACCAGATATTTACACACGGCAAGTAACTTGTGACAAATAAATTGCAAGATTTATTTTTTCACTCTCTTCCTTTTACTCTTTTAATTTCATATTGTATTGCTCTCGTACTCACTCGCTCTCTCACTCATTCATGCTCTCTTTCTCTCTCTCTATTTCTCTCTCTCTCTCACTCTCTCGGGCACATACACACTCACTCACTCACTCATTATCTTTCCTTTTCTATCTCCCCCTCTCTCTCTCAAAGTAAACAGGAAACAAAGCTCTAGATGGATTCGCAAATCTTACTGTACAAGTGTTCAACAAATGCTTGAATTAAGTTCTCATCGCTGAAGCTAACATTGCATATATAACAATAAATACGTATTAGAAGAGCCTTTCGTGGTACAGTGATAGCTTACGGCGATTTGCAGTTAAAGCGTTGCCTGATATGCTTATGTGTAAAACACATATTCCCCTGCACATTCTGGGTGCATATATACATGCGCGCGTAATTATCGCTATGTGTTGATTTATGTGTGTCTCTGTTAAGGTGTGTGTGTGTGTGTGTGTGTGTGTGTGTGTGTGTGTGTGTGTGTGTGTGTGTGTGTGTGTGTGTGTGTGTGTGTGTGTTTGTGTGAATGTGTGTGTGAGTGTGTGTGTGTGTGTGTGTGTGTGTGTGTGTGTGTGTGTGTGTGTGTGTGTGTGTGTGTGTGTGTGTGTGTGTGTGTGTGAGATTCACCACCATGGTCTTTTGGATCACGTGTTGGACTCGTGATCGACAGCTATTTCCCTCCCGGAAGAGAGCCCAGAGCTCGTATGACCGATCTATAGGTAATGCTGTGACCCTACATGCATACACACACCCAACTCCCCACCCATGAGAGTTGGAGTAACGACTCGAAGTGCAGCGATCCTGAAATTATTTCAGCCCTGGGCAGGATTCGAACCAGGACCACCGTAGTGACAGTCGGGGACTCTATCAACCACGCCACCGAGTCGTGTGTGTATGTGTGTGTGTGTGTGTGTGTGTGTGTGTGTGTGTGTGTGTGTGTGTGTGTGTGTGTGTGTGTGTGTGTGTGTGTGTGTGAGTGTGTGAATGTGTGTGTGTGTGTGTGTGTGTGTGTGTGTGTGTGTGTGTGTGTGTGTGTGTGTGTGTGTGTGTGTGTGTGTGTGTGTGTGTGTGTGATTCACCACCATGGTCTTTTGGATCACGTGTTGGACTCGTGATCGACAGCTATTTCCCTCCCGGAAGAGAGCCCAGAGCTTGTATGACCGATCTATAGGTAATGCTGTGACCCTACATGCATACACACACCCAACTCCCCACCCATGAGAGTTGGAGTAACGACTCGAAGTGCAGCGATACTGAAATTATTTCAGCCCTGGGCAGGATTCGAACCAGGACCGCCGTAGTGACAGTCGGGGACTCTATCAACCGCGTCACCGAGTCGTGTGTGTGTGTGTGTGTGTGTGTGTGTGTGTGTGTGTGTGTACACGCGTGTATGTGTATGTGTTATTTGTATTCTTAATTCTAATGACTATGATGATCTATGGAAAAAACAAAAAACATTCATTTTAAGTTTAACAGAAGAGGTCAAAATCATATCTCAATAACTTTTCACTTTTTTCAAGGAAAACTTAGGTAAAAAATATAAAAAGAAAGATGTCTTACTCTCATCAACACTAAAAAACACACCTGACACTCAAAAGTTTATATATGTAATGAATTACATAAATATCTAAATCCGTCTAAACTAATTCAGACCTCTTACGTACTGTGTGGAACTATATCAAGTATATTATCATCCACAACCTCGGTGAAGGAGACGAAGAGAAGCGCCTACAGAATTCATGTCTGTGGCAAGTTAATCGAACATTCCGGGAGTTGTGTCGAGTGGCTACGGTGGCCGCATGAGGGATTGCCCGAAGAGACCGTGGGGAGTGGCCCCGGGGATTGGCCACGGGGAGTGAGTAAAGCAACGCACTCCCTGGCGGATACCCACAATTGATGATGCTATCTCCTACTATACTATTCTATATACCTCTACGATACTCCTTACTTACCCGTCGGCACTTTTCCATCTATTGGCTGTCAACAGGCGATTTTATTCATATTCGTGGCACTATATTGGTACCTATGATGTTTAAGTAAAATCAACACGAACTAGCTTTCAGGACTTCAGGAACTCGACCCCCCCTGAAGCCTGAAATATGCCTGAAGCTTAACAGAATGAGCGAGAGAGAACAATTCCAGGAAGGGTATCATACGAAACGCACACCTATACTTAATGAAACTTAATTGAAATGAAAGTGAGTAGTGAAAACTATAGATATAATAAAATATAATGAGAATAAAAATATGACAGGTATAAGATATGATAAAAGATAGTAAACATGATAAAAAACAGGAGCTCTGAATAAGACAAAATGTGAATATTTCTTCAGCTGAATGGAATCGTCTAATAAGACAAAAAAAAAGGGACCAAATACGTTTGTCTCCATTTGGATAGAATTACCTGATGGCAAATACGAAAATTATATATATATATATATACATCATTCCAGTCATTTACTGACTAGAGATACATCAACAGTATTTCAGACAAGATAGAATGTTAGGTTTTTACATGCTTTAGTCCTACGAAATTTAGATCAATTGCATGTACATGTGTATTCATACATTCCGAGATATAAATGCTAAAACGACTCCAAAGAGGAATAAAGACACCACTTAAACCATAATATTCATTCCTCTTAACCATTTGTATATCAAGTGGCGTTTTTTCCTTAGCTCATTGAGCCAACATACAATTCTATTCATATTCATGCCACCCATTCCATAGGAAATGGGTTGTAGACTGTCTTCTACAAACTCTTTCTTGCCAAATGGTGTTGCCTGCCAAACAACATGCCATTTCATCAAACTTAGGAACAGGTGGTATAATTTCATCTTAAAAAAAATCTATATTAAACACTTGAATCAAGATGTCTAACTTGATATTGCCTTACCACCAGACTTTATTAAGATCACGTAATAAAAAAAAAGATAAATAATCATATAAAATAGAAATCTATAATGTTTTTTACAGACGTTATTCTCTTTAGGAAATAGTGTCTGTGTAGTGTAAAGGTATAGATACTTTGAAACATGAACTCTTATACTCAAATCAACGAATATATAGTGCAAATACTCCTTGCGTAGTTGCTTGCATGAGAACAACAAAAATTACATAAGTACGCATAGGCAGACCGAAGCACGCACACACGCACACACACACACATACACACAAACACACACACACACACACACGCGTGCGCGCGCACATATACACATACATATCTAAATATCTATGTATTCATATATTTAGTTCACTTTTATATGCTTGTTTTTCTGTTCATTCCCCCATTTATAGATTACTTGTTTCTTAGAACGGGCGCACATATATATATATATTTTTATTTATTCTATTTATACAAAATGCGATTACGTTGGAAGTACAAGTGTCACTGAGGCAAATAATATCGCCTGTCGGCACCCAGAACTAAAGAATAAAATCCATCCTTTAAGAAAGTTCCTTTTAATGTACATATGTCAGAAAGTCTTGCCTGTCCCTGATTCTCTTGTTCCTTTTCTTTTCCTCCTTTTTTATTCTTTTCCTCCTCCTTCTTCTCTTGCTCCTACATCCCATTCTTCTCTCTTCTTCCTCTTTACCTATCTTCTCATTCTCCACCTTCTTCTCTTCTCTTCCTTAATATGCACATAATTCTCCTCCTCCTCCTCCTTTCTTTTCCTCCTCTTCCTTTATTTGATCCTAGTCAACATTCTTCTATCTCTTCCTACTCTTTTCTCTTCCTTTATCCATCTTCTCATTCTCCTCCACACCTTCCTTCTTTTCCTCGTCTTGCACCTAATTCTCCTTTTCCTCTTTGTCCTCCCCCTAATCCTCCTTCACATTTTCATTTTTTTCCTCATCCTGCTTGTCCTCACTCTCCTCCTCTTCATTCACCTTCCCCTCTTCCAGCTCCCTGTCCTTCTCTAACACCACGTCCTTTTCCCACTTCCCATGAACCTTGCAATTAAATTCGTGCAAAGAAACTTCATAATTTGAGACTCTTCATCTTGCTTAAACAATCTGATTATAAAAAAAGCGAAGGCCATCTATATCTGTCGATCTGGAATAATAGCCAACGAGAGCTCAACACCCTTCCAGGCGTCGGACTGGAAGGAGATGAGGAGAAGGAGGAGTAACATGGTGAGGGGATATCACATGGAAAGACTGGAAAATGGATAAAGTAATAATAACGAAAAATTTAAGGACATAAGAGTGTATATGACAGTGCGTGTGGCTGTATGTGTTAGTTTGTGTGTGTGTGTGTGTGTGTGTGTGTGTGTGTGTGTGTGTGTGTGTGTGTGTGTGTGTGTGTGTGTGTGTGTGTGTGTGTGTGTGTGTGTGTGTGTGTGTGTCTGTGTGTGTTATAAATATATATATATATATATATATATATATATATATATACATATATATATATATATATATATGTGTGTGTGTGTGTGTGTGTGTGTGTGTGTGTGTGTGTGTGTGTGTGTGTGTGTGTGTGTGTGTGTGTGTGCGTGTAACATTAATTCTTCCAGAGCCACTCGGTAGCCCAGTGGATACCGTGTCGAACTCATGAGCAGAGGGTCGTGAGTTTGATTCCCGGGATCTCCTGCGTGCATCTTGCGTCGGTTTCCGAGAGTGAGATGGTGAGTGAGGCGAGATTTTTCCACCTAGAATCCATCTAACGTTCTTGGATTGGGTGTTGTTTATTCCACATACAGCGTGTGTCCTGCCGACGCCAAATGTTCCTATGATAGAGACACATGTTTCTCAACAGGAGGTTCACAACATTAATCAGATCGTGAGAAAAATTTCTATCAACACAAAATGTCGTTTTTTATTATATTTTCTCGTTTTATTTATTCATTTGTTTTTCTATCTAACGCTGATGTATCCTTGAAGCATGTTTGACTATATTTCATCATAAAGAATATTTTTCATTTTCATTTGTCTAGGTATCTATTGATTGACTTGTTTACAATATTGGTTTATGTATTTTAATTCTTATATGTTCATCTGTCTGTATATATGTATTCATGTATTTATGTATGTATATATACATACATATATGTATATATACATATATATATATATATATATATATATATATATATATATGTGTGTGTGTGTGTGTGTGTGTGTGTGTGTGTGTGTGTGTGTGTGTGTGTGTGTGTGTGTGTAAATGTATATGATTTTTCGGGATAATTAGAATCACGCGTTCAAGTGATTTCTTCTGCTATATATATATATATATATATATATATATATATATATATATATATATATATATATATGTGTGTGTGTGTGTGTGTGTGTGTGCGTGTGTGTGTGTGTGTGTGTGTGTGTGTGTGTGTGTGTGTGTGTGTGTGTGTGTATGTGTGTGTGTGTGTGTGTGTGTGTGCGTGTGTGTGTGTGTGTATATATATAATGTATATATATATGCATATATGCATATCTGCATATGTGTATATGAAAAGGTGGTAGAGAAATACGGGTTAGAGCGAGAACACTGTATTACTGACGTTTCGACTACAAGTCTTCTTCAGAGTGACAGACAGCGTGTGTGTACATCATATATAATCTCTTTATGGCTCATCCGGCTGGACGTTTCAGCAAGTCGCATGCCGATTGGCCCGATACTCCCTCCTCCACAACCAATCTGGCGGCTGCAAATGCCAAGTTAACGAACCCTTCTCTGTTGTTGCTGACCTTTCCCAGTGTTATGCACGCGGACTCGACCAGCTTTCTCATTCTCCTTTGAAGTCCGGTGCAGATCGGGCGTGCTCCTTCCCATTCTGGTAAATGTCCGTGTGTGTCCACATGTACTACCAGTGAATTTGTGTTTGAGGGCCAAGAGTTTGAACAACATCGAGGACTGGCTATGGGTTCACCACTAAGTGCTGTCATGGCTTCTCTTTTTATGGAAACACTAGAGGAGGATAAATTTATTCGCATAATAGGAAGAGGCTCACATTGGTTCCGATACGTAGATGACGTGTTGGTGGTGGTACCCGAGGGAACAGATATAAACAATAAACTCCGCATGCTTAACGAAGTGAACAAAGACATCCAGTTCACAGTGGAGTTTGAGAAAGACAACCAATTACCATTCCTAGACACTGTCATTCATCGGGGTGAAACGGATGTAAAGTTTTCAGTATACAGAAAACCCACGAACAAAGACGACTTCATACACTACTTATCCCATCACAGCACACGCACAAAAACAGGTATGATAATAGGTTTCTATCTGAGAGCATTGAGGATATGCAACAAAGAATATGTAGAAGAGGAGATGTCCTACATATTTAATGTCTTCCGCAAGCTTATGTACCCAGCAGGACTACTATCCAAATTGAGAAGGAAAGCGGAAGAAATTTACGCAAGACCGAAAAGTGACAAAGCTTCAATAAAATACCTAGTAGTACCTTTCGCAAAGGAAGCAAAAGCCATAACCAATACGTTATCTAAAGCCGGCATCCAAATAGCGTATAAATCCGGGCGCAAAATAAAAGACGTCCTAAGTAACAAACAAGAACAACACACCAACGAAAATAGCATAGTATACGGAATACCATGTAGTGGATGTCCTGCAACATATTACGGTGAGACGTCACGGGGGTTGACAAAAAGACTAGGAGAACACAAGAACGACCTACGACATCACAGGACTTCAAATTCACTGGTAGTACATGTGGACACACACGGACATTTACCAGAATGGGAAGGAGCACGCCCGATCTGCACCGGACTTCAAAGGAGAATGAGAAAGCTGGTCGAGTCCGCGTGCATAACACTGGGAAAGGTCAGCAACCACAGAGAAGGGTTCGTTAACTTGGCATTTGCAGCCGCCAGATTGGTTGTGGAGGAGGGAGTATCGGGCCAATCGGCATGCGAGTTGCTGAAACGTCCAGCCGGATGAGCCATAAAGAGAGTATATATGATGTACACACACGCTGTCTGTCACTCTGAAGAAGACTTGTAGTCGAAACGTCAGTAATACAGTGTTCTCGCTCTAACCCGTATTTCTCTACCACCTTTTCACTCATCTGTCCAACCTTCACAACAATATGTGTATATGTATAAATTTATGCATTATGTATATGCGTACTAATGTATATATATATATGTATTCATGTACTTATTTATCTATATATTTAGTGTTCATTTATTTAATTATTTCATTGTTCGTTCACTTATACGCGTTTCACATACTAAACATTTGAGTTTATTCTCCTTTTCTAATCTTATTCATACCTGGAATAAGATCTAAACTTGCATACTTCTTATTCGTCAGATACGCACGACTAAAACTTATAATAGAGGTATTTTTCTTCTTGAGAGACGCAATTTACGGCAATCAATGAATAGAAACTGCTTCAAAGACATATTACATGTTTGGGTAAATCTAATCTAATGGAAACGCCGCTACGAGGAGCGAGATATTCAAAGTCATCAGTATCACAGTGATGATACTTATATTCTTCGTGGTACTTTATATTTTAATTTATGGCTCCAGTCAGGCTGTCTTATTTATCTGTGTGGTACCATATTTCTTTTAACTATTGATAGGACTATACCATTTTTTTTAACGATTCTGATACAAATCCCGATACTGATGTATGCTTCCGATTCCGATACTAATTCCGATACTGCTCTATACTTCTGATTCCGATAAATGATTGGTAAATGTATTTTCTTCGTAAAGTATTTGTTACCCAAAGCAACTGCTGGGCCAGGAAAAGATTAATGAGTTATAATCATTGTAGGTATCGGAATTGGACGTGTATCGGAATCGGAAGCTTAAAGAAGTATCGGGACTCGTATCGAATTCTTTAGAAATTTTTGTTTTGTCCCATCACTAGTTCTAACTCCAGCCATTACCGAACATTTTATTTTTTTTGTTTCTCATGCTGTCCATTCAGTTTGTGTATTATTTAATATATACACTCGTTTATGTATTTCTTTCATTACATATTTATGTTTTATTAATATATTTACTTATCTTTGATATCAATAAATTTACTATTTGCTTATTCATTTATCTTTTGTTATTTATCTATTACTTCTTGAATATTTATATTTATTCATTCCCTTTGCTTTTTTATCTATTTTATTTTTATTCATCTACTTTTTTATTTCTTATTTGCTACTTGTCAATTTCTATTACTCATTATTATATTATTATTTATTTCTTCTATATTCTATATTATTTACTTATTTAATTTCATCTATAACTTTTATTTATCTACTTTACTCATTTAGTCAGCAATCTTTTAAATTCTTTATTTTCGTTTACTTGTTAAATCACATACATATGTTTAACCAATCAAATATTTATTTGTTACTATTTTTATCTATTTACTATCTATTTATTCCTTTCACCTTATATTTCTTATATTTCTTCTATATTCTATACCATTTACTTATCTAATCTCATCTATAGCTTTTATTAATCTACTTGAATAACTTATTCGGCAATCTATTTAAATTCTTTATTTTCATTTTTTGGTTAAATCATATACCTATCTTTAACCATTCATATATTTATTTGTAACTATTATTTTCATATTTATCGAACTCGTAAGGATATCGCCTGATGATACCATCCAATCCCGTGGATCTTGCCTCTTCCCGGCAATGGTGAGGTTAAAACCAATTTTGGTTTCAATATAATTCTGACATCGGGGAAGACGAGAGATTTATTTGATGCCGAAGATGACGATCACGGTGTCTGACACTTGCTTAAAGAGTTTTATGAAAAAAAAAATATATATATATATACAAATCAATGATAATAATAATTCTCCTGCTTCTGTATTGATCTCTCTTTTTCTCTATTTCTCTCTCTCTCTCTTATTTTTTTTCTCCTTATTTCTCTCTCCTTTATTATTCCTCTTTCATTTTCTCTCTTTCTCTCTCCTTCTTTCTCTCTCCTTTCTTTCTATCTTCTTTCTTTCTTCTTTTTCTATCCTCTTTCTAACTTTCTCCTCCTGTCCATATACTCATTTCTCTCCCCTTTCTCTCGCCTTTTCTCTCTCCTTTCTTTATTTCTACTTTATATCTCCTTTCTCTCTTTTTCTCTCTTTCTTTATTTCTCTTTTTCTCTCTCTCCTTTCTTTATTTCTCCTTTATATTTTCTTTCTCTCTCCTTTCTTACTCTCTTTCTCTTTTTCTTTCTATCTTTTTCTCTCACTCACCCTCTCTCTCTCTCTCTCTCTCTTTTACTCTTTTCCTTATTTCGCTCTCCTTTTCAGTCCTTCTCTTCTTAACTTTCATTTCTCACTTCTATCGTTCTCTTATTCTCCCTCTGTTCGCTGTCACCCGCACTGCTCTCTTTTTCTCCTGCTCTTTTCTCCTTCGCCACTTAATCTCTTTTCTTTCTCTTCCTTCTCTCTCCTCTTCTGCTCTCCTCTCTTTCCCCGTTTTCAATTCTTCTCTCCCTATCCTTCTTTCTTTTCCTCTTGCTCTTCTTTCGACCTCTCTATATATATTTTCCTATTTCTCCTCCAATTCATTTCTCTTTATCTCTCTAAGACTCTCTATTCCTTTCTCTATGTCATTTTTATCACTCTCTATTCCCTTTTATCTTCTTTTGATTCTTCCTATATTTCTCATCTTTGCTCATCTTTTTGTTATCTCTGTTT
>NC_134777.1:14933734-14973734 GCF_046742065.1 Oratosquilla oratoria
TTGTGCGTGTAATGATGTTGATATATGTATACGCACATATATATGTACATGTACAGCCATAATAAAAGATATATGCACACATATATAATCAAATATATATGTGTGTACATATATCTATATGTATGTATCCATTATAAAAATATATGCGTATGCATTCGGATGTAATATGTAGTACTTGTATAATAACTTTTTTAATATAAATGTTGATGATAAAGTATTGGTACCAATACTTGCTGTTTTAGTTTCCTGTAATAATATTTCGTATATGTTCTTATATAAAAAAAACTACATCAAAAGTAAAAAGATTTACATCCACTTTTGAAGCGAGTCTATAACCTCGAAAATGGAAATAAGTAAGTTTGAGTGAGTCTTGATGCGTCCCTGTTACTTCCAAATCTCCTTTTGATTAGCCACTTACTCTCGTTCACGTTTTACTGTACTTTTAAGTAAAAAATTGTCAGAAATAAATTTACTATATCAACCCAAGTGTGTCTGGCAACTTGGTAATCTTCTTCATGTCACTACGAAGGACTTCTTGTCTGTATACCTTTAAGCTGATCTCCCCCTTTACTTCTCATGTTGAATGTCTTTGATATTTCTCCAGGTATGACTGTCTTCTCAATATGTTTATGTAACAAATAGATCTTAAACTAAAGAAAAATATATGAACACAGGCGCCTGTGCTGGTACAGTCATGATTGCACTTTCACAAACATATATATATATATACATATATATACACTGCACACACACACACACACACACACACACACACACACACACACACACACACACACACACACACATATATATATATATATATATATATATATATATATATATATATATAAGATTATTTCAGACAAATGAGAGAGAATGCGGGTGGGGAAGGGCAAACGAAGATGTGTTAGGAATAGAGTTTATTGCCCTAACGTTGCGACCAACTTGGTCTTCTTCAGAGGACTACAGCATTACAGACGGATCACAATTCTTATATTCGTAGTGAGAGGGAACCCGCCAAGGTATGAGCGTCATGTTTTCCCTTTGGCTAACGATTTAATTATTAGGACACTTGCTGCTTTCGAGAGGCATTTAAATCCGTCTCTGTCGTTGTTGTTCTTGTTGGCGGCGATATGTGCAGTCCCAAGATCTGATTATATAAAACTTATTTCCATGTGTGTCAAATTTGGATATTTTATGTTTAACAACATTGAATTTAAACAGATTAGAGGTCTCGCAATGGGGAGTCCATTATCTGCTGTCATGGCATGTTTATTCATGGAAGTATTAGAAATGGACAAATACATCAACATCATGGGAAGAGGTACCACTTGGTTAAGGTACGTGGATGACATAATCGTGGTGATGCCAAAAAGAACTAATATAGAAAATAAGTTGAGAAGACTCAACGCTGTGAATAAAGACATTCAATTCACAGTTGAACTAGAAAAAGAGTGTAATTTACCATTTTTAGACACGTTGATACACAGAGGTTCTCAACAGGTAAGTTTCTCGGTGTACAGGAAACCCACCAATAGGGACGACTTTGTCCATTATTTTTCAGCACACAGCAGACGTGTTAAAACGGGTGTTCTAATAGGTTTCTTTCTCAGAGCTTTTCGTATCTGCAGTGAAGAATTCCTAGAGGATGAACTTACTTACATCAAGAATACCTTTAGGAAGCTGAAATACCCCGGAGGTTTGATCACCAGGACAACGAGGAAAGCCAAGAAGATCTACGATGGCTCAAACGTCCGGACCCCGGGAAAGGATAAGTCTCATTTTATTTCTGTCCCTAATTCTACTAACACCATAGCTATTGATGATTATTTGTTAAAAGGTGGAATAAATATAGCAAAAATATCTTCCAATAAAATAGGAAAAATATTCAAGAAACATAATAATATGCGTAATAATCTCAGTGTCATTTACCGTATTCCATGCAACGGTTGTCCATCATCTTATTTCGGTGAGTCAGGTCGAGGGTTCAATAAACGCTTGAATGAGCACAAAAACGATCTCAGGGCTCATAGAACATCTAACTCCCTGGTTCGTCACCTAGACAAATGTGGACATCTACCTGATTGGAACAACGCAGAAATTCTACACGAGGGATTTGGGAAGAAAATGAGAAAAACTGTGGAAGCTGCACATATCGCCGCCAACAAGAACAACAACGACAGAGACGGATTTAAATGCCTCTCGAAAGCAGCAAGTGTCCTAATAATTAAATCGTTAGCCAAAGGGAAAACATGACGCTCATACCTTGGCGGGTTCCCTCTCACTACGAATATAAGAATTGTGATCCGTCTGTAATGCTGTAGTCCTCTGAAGAAGACCAAGTTGGTCGCAACGTTAGGGCAATAAACTCTATTCCTAACACATCTTCGTTTGCCCTTCCCCACCCGCATTCTCTCTCATATATATATATATTTACATTTATATATATACATAAATGTATATATATATATATATATATATATATATATATACAGTATATACTATACATGTAAAGAAATCACAAACAACACGTGATTCGGGAAAATATGCAAGTAGCAACTAGGACAATGAGAACTTGGTAACCGAACGTTTTCGTCTATTTAAGATATTTACAAATGAGAACAAGAGAAATAAGTACATTTTATACAGAACATGAAAGAAACTAGGGAAGGTCCACTTTGACCAGCTCAAAACAGATTGTCATATTACATATCTATCATCTACAACTTTTGTAATAATAGAATTATCCATATATATATATATATATATATATATATGTATATATATATATATATATATATATATATACCAGGTAAGAAATTGGTAAGTTACGATATTACTTGCTTGTTTACAAATGTTTCCACAGATGGTGCCGTCAATGCAATCAAGGAGGTGGTACACAGAATCAGCGAGGAAAACCTTCCAGTGTGTAAACGGGACTACATGGCACTAATAGAAAGATGCATAAGATTCGGGTCATTCAGATTTGGCAGCCAGGAATACCACCAACTGGAAGGCCTCCCCATGGGTTCACCACTTAGTGCAGTAGCAGCTTCTCTCTACCTTGAAGTTCTGGAGAAGAATCACTACAAGAAAATTCTCCCTAAGGACGCAATTTGGTTCAGGTACGTGGATGATTGCCTATTCATTTCTCCGGTGGGGACGGACGAAGGTGATATTTTATCAAAATTGAATAAGGTAGTTAGAAATATTCAGTTCACCATGGAGGTTGAGTCTCACGGCCGCCTACCTTTTCTAGACTCTGAAATAATCAGAAACGGTAAAGAAGCTCTTTTCAGAGTCTACAGAAAGCCCACAAACAAAGACGATCTAATACACTACTACAGCGCACATGATGAGAGAACAAAATCAGGTGTGGTGATAGGTTTCTTCCTGAGAGCACCGAGAATATGCAGTCAGGAGTTCCTCGAGGAAGAAATCTCACTCATCAAAACCATTTTTAGGAAATTGGGCTATCCGGAGGCCTTTCTGTCCACCTCTCTCAAGAAAGCGCAAAACATCAGACGACGTAAAGACCCGGTCAAACGGGACACACATTACTTAATTGTTCCGAGATCTAGTCTCACCCACTCACTGGGAGCCGCTTTACGACGGTTTGGGCTGGAAGTCATCAATGACACAGGTAAGAAAATAGGACACTTGGTAACACCAACAACGAAGGTAGGTAACGATCTAAGTGTAGTCTACAAGATCCCTTGTGTAGCAATGTAAGAAGGCTTACTTTGGCGAAAACCATAGAGGTCTTCAAACGAGAATTGGGGAGCACAAGGCGGATTTAAGAAACCATCGCCTCTCAACTGGCAGAAGTATTGAAAAAAGGCCTAAAAAGGAGACAGAGAAAGGTAATTGAGGCCTTATACATAGCAACCGAAGAGAACATGAAACAAAAGGTAGGGGACATAAAATGGTCAAAATACATAGTAAAATACGCAGCTGTTAGGAATAACACAAACACGGCGCCCACTTAGATCGGTGGTGGAATGTCCGATGATCTTTTGTCTGGCAGGTTCCGAATTCCACACTCACATGAGTTTTCTCATTGATTTTAAATTCTTACTCATCTTGAATATATGACTTGAGAAACTCATTTTATTTTATTTCGTTTTATTTATTCTATTTAATTTATTTTCAATTAATTAATTAATTACAAGTCTCTGTCCACCAACCCGCGTCCCTTGTCCAGTTGGTGGGATTGTGATGTCGGGCTACTATGTATACCATCAGCGTCATCCAGGATCAACATTCCTCTGGAGAAGCTGTAAGCGAAACCGGTCAGGAATGAACTCGGCCCTAGACCCGTGTCTTTCTCTTCCTCCTTCCTCAAACCTGTCACAATGTCTCAATATATATATATATATATATATATATATATATATATATATATATGTATATGTATATATATATATATATATATATATATATATATATTTGAATTTAATCAATTTTCTAGATACCTACTGATGATTTTATTCAGATGAAGAAAAACTTTGCTAATTGGCAGAAAAACTAGAATCGCTAGGAAAAAAAGAAAATTAATTGAATTCCCTCATACGAAACGGAGAGTCGAAAATGGAATATATGTATCAAAAAATGCAGTATGTATATTCCGGATGAGCCTATGGAAAAGTTGAAGCTAAAATCAACATTCATTTCAATATCAGCCGAGTAAAGCCGGAAATGAGAAAAAGGAAGAGCAGATGGAGATAAAGGAGGAGGAGGAAGAGGAGGTGGAGGAGGCGGAAGAGGAGGAGGAGGAGAAGGAGGAAGAGGAGGAGATAAAGATGGAGATGTAGAACGAGGAGTAAGAGGAGGAGGAGGAATAAAAGGTGCAAGAGGAAGAGGAGGAGAAGGAGATAAAGATGGAGATGAAGAAGGAAGAAGAGGAGGAATAAAAGGAGGAAGAGGAGGAGGAGGAGGAGGAGGTGGTGGAGGAGGAGGTGGTGGAGGAGGAGGTGGTGGAGGAGGAGGTGGTGGAGGAGGAGGAGGAAGGAGAGGAAGAGGAGGAGATAAAGATGGAGATATAACGGGAGTAGATGTAGATGGAGGTGGAGGGGAGGTAAGAGGAGGAAAAGTAAATAGTAAAAACATGAGGAGGATAAGGTGTACGAGGACAAGGAGGAAGAAGACAAAGAGGAAGAAGACAAGAAGGGAAGGGTAGGAAGAGGAGTACTAGAAGAAAGATGAGGAAAATAGGAGGACCAAGAGGAAGTGTAAGAAAAGGAACAATAGGATGATAAACAGGAGGATGAGATCTGGAAGATGAAAAAGTGAGGACAATAAGGAGGAAAAGAAAAGGAATAGGTAAGGATATAGGAGAAGGAAAACAAAAATAGGAAAATAGGATGATAAACAGGATGATGATATCTGGAAGATGAAAAAGTAAAGACAATAAGAAAAAGGATAAGAAAAGAAATAGATGAGGACATAGGAGAATGAAAAATAAAAAGTTAAAGTGAGGGGAAAAACGAGAAGAAAAAGAGAGAAAAACGAAGAAATGAAGGAAGAAACGGAGGAAGTGGAGGAAAAGGAAATGAGATGTATAAGGTGGAATAGCAAAGGGCGCTAGTGGAGTAGATGGACTACAGCGAGCAGGTGGACGTTGAGGATCAGGTGGACGAGGAAGAAGGTCATGTGGAGTAGGCTGAAGAGTAGGTGGAAAAGGCAGGAAAAAAGATGAATGACAACACAAAAATGAAAAAGCAAAATATTACCCAGCGGATAAAAATTAACGAACTTTGATCGCACATTCAACTTGATAAAGGAAATTACAAAAAGAAACCTAATATGAAAAAAGGTACAGCGAGTTAAGATAATATTAACGTTGTGTGGTTATATAAAATTAATTTAGTGACAGGCACAACCTCCTTTAATCACAAGGTGAGAATTATTAACCAGAGTCGTAACGATATATACATATTATATATATATATATATATATATATATATATATATGTATATATGTGTGTATGTACATATATATATATATATGTATATATATAATATATGTGTGTGTACATATATATATATATAATATATATATATATATATATATACATATATGTATATACACATATATGTATATATATATGTATATATGTATATATACATATGTATATACATATATATATATATATTATATATATGTATATATATATATATACATATATGTATATATATATATAAATATATGTTATACATATATATATATATACATATATACATTATATACACATATACACACACACACACACACACACATATATATATATATATATATATATATATATAAACATATATATATATATATTACATATATATATATACACACACACATATATATGTATATATATATATATATATATATATATATATATATATATATATATATCAACACTCTCCTTTGAAAAATAAAATTTGATTTATTTTGAAAAAATTACAGAAATATAGAATACACACTAAACTCAATTCTATTCAAATACACACACACACACGATTCGATGGCGTGGTGGTAGCATTCGCGACCGTCACTACGGCGGTCTGGTTTCGAATTCCATTCATGGCTGAAATAATTTTAGTATCGTTGTACTGCGAGTCGTTACTCCAACTCTCGTAGGCGGACAGTTGTGTGTGTGCGATTAAGGACACAGCATTACCCATAGATCGGTCATATATGAGCTCTGAGCTCTCTTCTGAGAGGTAAATAGCTGTCAATCACTATTCCTGCGCGTGATCCAAGACCATGGTGAATCGCACATGCAGACACACACATGCACGCACGCAAATTCACACGAAATTGTACAAAAATAAGCAATCACACTCAAAAACTCAGACAGACGGATATACACACAAAAAACGAGCAAACGCACACACACGCACACGCACACACACACACACACACACACATAAACACGTACATACTAGAGAATGTATAGGACTGTCAACTAATCTTATGAAAGAAGAAAAAGACAATACAAATAAATCTGAAATGAATATTAGATTTCTATTAGACACCAAGTGTCAGCCCACCGGGGTTCCACCCTTAGAATAAGGTGGAGTTGTTAATGGTGGGGAGGCTATTCTCTCTGACGCCTGTATCATAGGATTACCACTTGATGGTATTCGTCTTTGATCTCATATATATGTAACTATATATGCATGTGTGTACATATGTATGTACGTATATATGTATAAATGTGTATTAACATGCAAATACATGCATGTATAAATATCTGTATGGATATACGTTTTTATGTACATTCATATGTATAATGTAATTATGTATGTATGTATATATGTATGCATGTGTTCTTGTATTAGGAAACAATGAATAAAAATATGTTGTATGTGTGCATGTATGCATGTATTTGTGTGTATGTATGCATGAAAGCATATATGCACGTAAGTATGTACCGATTTATGTGTGCATGCATATATATATATATATATATATATATATATATATATATTAAAGTGAATGGTAAGCTTGTTATGACAGAGCTTCTTGTCGTATTTTTCTCTCTTTCTTAGAGTAATCTTGTCTTCTGTAGGCAGTCTCCTTAATAAATCTCCGTTTGTCATGCTGTGGAATAACATACATAATTAAAAAAAACGCATTTTCAAAACTCTTGGTGCTTCTTCAGTGACAAGTAAGAATCTAAGGGATAGGCTGGTGTATGTGGATTGTATATGGTACAGGCTGTGGAATTTGGTCTAGTCGTCGATGTGGGATTTTGTCTGGTCGTCGATGTGGGATTTTGTCTGGTTGGCGTCGCCTTAGTTCCATGTCGTCCTGTAGGTTGCAGGGTGGACGACACGGAGCTCCGGCGACGCCAACCAGACAAAATCCCACATCGACGACCAGACAAAATCCCACATCAACAACTAGACAAAAGCTTACAGCCTGTACCATACCACACACACCAGCCCAGCCCTTAGATTCTTACTTGCCACTGAGGAAGCACCAACAGCAGTAAAAACACGTTCTGGCTTTTTTTTTTAATTTGAATGTTATTCCATAGCATGACATACGGAGATTTATTAAGGTTGTTGCCTACAGAAGGCAAGATTACTCTAAGAGAGAAAAATACGACAAGAAGCTCTGTCATAACAAGCTTGCCATTCACTTTAATGAAGTATGCTTAAAGGAAAGCTTCCTGCCCATTTACAATATATGATATATATATATATATATATATATATATATATATATATATTATATATATATATATATATATATTACATACATATGTATATATGTATATAATTATTTATACATATATTTATGTACCTGTACAACAAAACTTACATTACTCACTCGGAATGGCTGTTTACTTTCGCATTAGAAGACATTTTGAATATTTTTCATACATATTAACTTTCAAATTTGCAACGAACCAAACACTTATTGAAATTCATACAGACATGAAATGGACATTCTCCCACAAGCCCCGCTGAATAAACACAGCCCAGTGGGACAAAGGCTGCACAATCACAAGGCCGAACAAAGCATCAGAAATGCAAAGAGCAACGAAGGCCGCTCCCTCCTCCTTTGGCCTTTGTTCCTAGATTTCCCTTGCGTTATAGAATTCTAGAAGGTTCTGCATAGGTTGTTTACGATGAGCACGGAAACAGGTAAGTCTAAGTAGATTGAGGATTTTGTAGACTTGCTTCTATCTTTATTACTAATTAAGGTAATTTATTTTTTAATGTAATAGTAGGTTCATGTGTTCCTTTGTATATATACAGTATATATATATATGTGTGTGTGTGTGTGTGTGTGTGTGTGTGTGTGTGTGTGTGTGTGTGTGTGTGTGTGTGTGTGTGTGTGTGTGATTCACCATGGATTGGATCACTTGGACTTGTGATCGACAGGTGTTTCTGTCCCGAAAGAGAGCTCAGAGCTCATATGGCCGATCTATGGGTAATCCTGTGACCTTAAACATACACACACACCCAGTTCCCCGCCCACAAGAATTAGAGTAACGACTTGCAGCGCAGCGATACTGAAATTATTTCAGCCCTGGGCGGGATTCGAACTCGGACTACCGTAGTGGTAGCCGGGATTTCTACCATTGCACCATCGAGTCGTGTGTGTGTGTGTGTGTGTGTGTGTGTGTGTGTGTGTGTGTGTGTGTGTGTGTGTGTGTGTGTGTGTGTGTGTCTGTGTGTGTTTGTGAGTGTATTTTTCTGATATGTATGTGTACCTGTGTTCCTTTTTCGCGTGTGTGCGTATACTTTCGCACACACACGCTCTCGTGTACGTCTATCCATGCTTACTTGTGTGCAACTTTGTACGCATAAGTGTTTACATATGTCCACACGACCCTATGTTAATGTATGTGAGTGTGTGTGTGTGTGTGTGTGTGTGTGTGTGTGTGTGTGTGTGTGTGTGTGTGTGTGTGTGTGTGTGTGTGTGTGTGTGTGTGTGTGTGTTCACTTGTGTGTGCGGTTGTACCTGCATGTGCTTGTACCTTTGTATGTATTCAAGTATGTGTGTGTATGCTTATGTGCCGGTGTTTATATATGTGGTTGTGACTGTTCGTGTGTACCTTTGTATGTAATCAAGCATGTGTGTGTATGTTGGTACGCATACGCTCCCATGTACGTCTATATAAGCTTATTTGTGTGCAATTCTGTACGTGTAACTGTGTACATTCATCAACATGAACTCATGTTAATGTATTTATCTAAACAAATTACTTTTGGTGTATTTCAACATGGAAATATTTCTAATTCCGAAGACTCGAAAATCAAATTTCTTAAAGACTGGCTCCTCGAAGACCTGACTGAGACTCGCTCCTGAGGAAAAGTTTCTGTCCTTACCTGCTTACCTACTTCAGAAAGAGAACACGAACCCATGTTAACCTATTTATCTAAACAAATTATTTTAGGTGTGTTTCAATACGGACTTATTGATAATTCTGAAGACACGAAAATCAAAATTTCTTAAAGACTGGCTAGTCGAAGACCTGGCCGAGACTCACTCGTGAGGAAAAGTTTCTGTCCTTATCTGCTTACCTACTTCAGAAAGAGAACACGAACCCATGTTAACCTATTTATCTAAACAAATTATTTTAGGTGTGTTTCAATACGGATATATTGCTAATTCTGAAGACACGAGAATCAAAATTTCTTAAAGACTGGCTCACGAAGACCTGGCCAAGAATCGCTTCTGAGGAAAAGTTTCGGTATTTATCTGCTTACCTCCTTCAGAAAGAGAACACGAACCCATGTTAGCCTATCTATCTAAACAAATTATTTTAGGTGTGTTTCAATACGGACATATTGCTAATTCTGAAGACACGAAAATCAAAATTTCTTAAAGACTGGCTCCTCGAAGACCTGGCCGAGACTCGCTCCTGAAGAAAATTTTGTCTTTACCTGCTTACCTCCTTCAAGAAGAGAACGAAAGTGATCGACACGAAGTTGCTGAGAGGCAGAGTGATGAAGATAATGGAACATCACGCGAGGGACATCTCAGCGTTAAGAGAAAATTTAAAAGGGATTTTTTTTTTTTTTGCAAACACCATCTCCGTCTACCTTTCACTAGTAATATCAATATTATCAGCTCGAATACTGTTCCCTTTTACTGTGATTTATGAATTCAGTTGCATGTTGCAACTGTTGTTGGATAATTTTAGTCAGCTAGTTGAAACTCCTTTCACAGAGATGTAATTCAAACGGAACACTGGAATCTTTTCGATCAATATGAAAGCCGGTTTCAGCGAGATAAGGATGAGGATAAGGATAAGGATAAAAATGAAAATAAAGAAAATATAGAGATGGAGATAAAGATACATACATACATATACCAAGGCTTTTTCCCCCTTACCAGGGAGGTAGCCAAAAAGGACAAGGCACAAAAACATTCCCACCCATTCCCTCCCCGAAAACACTCCACACCCCTCCACCCTCCCTCCCATCTTAGCACCTCCTAGATGACGGGTCATCCCTACACCCTGTCCACTGCCCTGATAAGATAAAGATAAAAATAAATATATAGATACAGATAAATATAAATATATGGATATAGATATAAACGACTACGACGACGATAATGATGCTCACGATGATGATGGTGATTATGATGATGATGATATAATGAGGGCAATATTGGCGTTTTCTATTCCATCCAGAAGCTTCAGAACATGAGAAGAGATAAATGAAATCCTCTGGTGACTGCTGGATAGATATAATAACTGAAATAAATTGATATAATAATCCGTGAGGATTTACACAATTAAATTCTACGGTCAACACACGAAATATTTCAACGGCCAACTTTATTTCCAAAATACAATATTTAATCGAAACATTTATCCTAAATGGAACAATAATGGCGTATGGGTCAGCTCAAAGGTCGAAGGGTAATATTAAAATAAGTCTACGGTCAGCAAAGGCCAACTTTATTTCCCAAATAAATATATTTAATCGAAAGATTTATCCTAGATGGAACAGTGATGGCCTATGGGTCAGCTGGAAAGGGCGGAGGGTGAGATTGAGGAGGAACTAAGATTGAGGAAGAACACCTCTTTCAAAGCGGCGACGATCCTGACTGCCCCAGGCCAATTTACGCTCTTGAGACAAGCCGGGACACGGATGGATGAGAGCAAATAAGGGCAAGGAAAGTGAAACTACAGAATATGGAAATAGGGGGAAACGAATGAAGATAGACAGATAGATAGAAATAGAGAGAGAAAAAAAGAGAGAGATAGAGGGGGGAAGAGAGAGACTGACAGAGAGAGGGAGTGAGCGAGGAAAAGAGAAGAGAAAATACAAAAGAAAATATAAAATAAAAGAGAGAGAGAGAGAGAGAGAGAGAGAGAGAGAGAGAGAGACTGACAGAGAGAGAGGGAGTGAGAGAGGAAAAGAGAAAAGAAAATACAAGAGAAAAGATAAAAGAAGAGAGAGAGAGAGAGAGAGAGAGAGAGAGAGAGAGAGATAGAGAGAGTGAGAGAGAGAGAGAGAGAGAGAGAGAGAGAGAGAGAGAGAGAGAGAGAGAGAGAGAGAGAGAGAGAGAGAGAGAGAGAGAGAGAGAAAGGGAAAAGAGTTGGACAGAAAAAGAGTAGAGATAAAAAGAGTGATGGGAAGAGGGACAATGTAAAAGTAAGTGTAAGAGAAAGTGCTACGAATGGCAATGTACAAAAATGTACAAAAGGGACAAAAGATAACTAAAAACTGGACTGAAATTCTTAGAATATGAAAGTGCGATGAAGCTTATGGTAAAGAACGTAAAAAAGGAATAGAAAAATAATAAAAATAAATTTTAAAAAATACCCTTTTCATAGATGGAAATATGTGACGGATTTAAATAAAATAAAAAGAGAGGTTAAGAGCTAAAAAATAATTAAATAAAGGAAGCTAAAGAGAATACAAATATGAATACAGAATATAGATTTACATACATACATATACCAAGGCTTTTTCCCCCTCGCAATATAGATTATAGAATATAATATAGAATATTATAATATAGAATATAGATTTAGAATATAGAATATAGATTATAGATTTGAAGAACAGAAATACTATCTGCAGCAAGGGAAACAGTGAAGGTATGTAGAAAACAAAGCAAATGGTGGGGAGGAAGAAAAAACAATAATAAAAATTTGAAGAGTAAATATTTTGAAATGAAAAAAGATGACAAAAAATATATATATATAGTACAAAAAATATAAATTAGGCTGAAAGAGAAAAGGAAAAAATATAATTTTGGTTAATATAAAAACAGACTTATGGCACCTGGGGTGGTGTGACAGGGAGAGGAAAAAGAGAGACTGGCCGAGAGAAATAAAGAGAATAGAGAGTAAGAGATGAAGAGAGAAGAGAAGGGAAGTGATGTGGAAAGAGGAAAAGAGAGGAGAGGAGAAGAGAGGAGAGAAGTGAAAAGAGGAAATGAGATTAAAGGAAAGGAGAAAAGAGGAAAGAAGAGTAGTGAAAAGAGAGAATGAGATGAAAGGAGAGGAGAAAAGAGAAGCGAAATAAAGAGAAAAAAGGATAATATAGGGGAAGAGAAGAAAGGTGAGGACAGGAAAGGAGAGGAGAGGAGAGGAGGAGAGAAGAGGGGGGAGGAGAGGAGGAAAGAAGAGGGAGAAGAGGGGAGAGGAGAGGAGAGGAGAGAAGAGGGGAGAGGAGGGGAGAGGAGAGGAGAGAAGAGGGGGGAGGAGAGGAGAGGAGAGGAGGAGAGAAGAGGGGAGAAGAGGGGTGAGGAGAGGAGAAGAGAGTAAGGAGAGGATAGGAGAGTCTGACTAGATTACAGAAAAGGAATAAGAACAGGAAGGAAGAGGGGAAGAGGGGGAAATAAATAAAGGCAATAAAATAGAGAAAAAGTGAATAGAAAAAGAAGAAGGAGGATGTTGTTGGAGATGAAACGCATACGCGTTTATTGTGTGGGAGAGAGGGAGATGAAGGGAGAAAAAGGATTTTGAAATGGAAGAATGAAAAAGGAGCAAAAAAAAAAGGTGAAAAAAGGGAGTGAAAAAGGTGAGCATTTGGGTAAAAATGGATTGTAAAAAAGGAGAGAAAGAGGGTAAAAAAGGAGAGAAAGAGGATAAAAAAGAGCAAAAAAGAAGGACGAAATGTAAGAAATTTGGGATAAAAAGGAAAAAGAGAATGGAAGACTAGAAGGAATAGGAGGGAACAAATAAAAATCTTTAGTCAGACAAATCTGAACAGGGTTATCTGGCTATGATTTAACGAGAGTCAAGATTGACCGATGTCGGTTATCAAAAACTTACTACAAAACATGTAGTAGAGTGAATGTTAATCATAAATTGAAACTTGCGTCATTCCAAGAAATCTAAATAAAATAACCTATGATATAGTCATATGCTTACACTAGTTATATAAGACGAGATTTACTAGAAAACACGGCATAGAGAAAAAAATTAATCTAGAAAAGACTAATATATTAAGAAAATAGAGAACAAAATATCCATTCAGACGAAAATGTTTATCTTCAGTTTGAGAAAATAACAAAAGATAATTTTTCAAAAACGTAATCAACATACTGCTTTGTTACTGTTATTTTATCATCATATCAAATGATTTTCTTATTATTAATTATATCTTATTACCATTAATTTTTTTTTATTCTATTACTGTTTTGTTTCTATCCGTCACTGTACTATGACTATTTTCTTTTTATTCTTTAATAATAATTTTGCAATATTAATATCATCATCATCACCATCGTTATCATCATCATTAACATCATCACTATCACTATCATCATCACTATTATCACTAATATTACTATTATTCTCACCATTTTTCATCATCATCATCATCACCATCACTATCACCATTATCATCACTATTATTACTAATATTACTATTATTCTCACCATTTTTCATCATCATCATTATCATCATTATCATCATCATCACCATCACTATCGCCATCATCATCATCATCACCATCACTATCACCATTATCATCACTATTATTACTAATATTACTATTATTCTCACCATTTTTCATCATCATCATCATTATCATCATCATCACCATCACTATCACCACCATCATCACTATTATCACTAATATTACTATTATCCTCAACATTGTCGTTATTATCAATGCTACCACTCGATTGACATTTTAACAGAATCCTCGTTTATTTTCTGTATTGAGATCTCTCAAGCCCCACCCCTCCACGTGACGCAAACACTTCACCTCACAGTTGGACTCATCTTTATCAATTATTGAGTATTGGATACAATTTTGAAAGCTCTTCACCGAGCACAAGAGAACATTCATGAAAAGAAAAATTAAAAAACAATTGTAATTTTTTCTCGGATTAAAGAATTGGAAATGCATAACCAAAATATTATGTGTGTGTGTGTGTGTGTGTGTGTGTGTGTGTGTGTGTGTGTGTGTGTGTGTGTGTGTGTGTGTGTGTGTGTGTGTGTGATTCACCTTAGTCTTTGGATCACGTGTTGGACTCGTGATCGACAGCTATTTCCCTCCCGGAAAAGAGCTCAAAGCTCGTATGACCGATCTATGGGTAATCCTATGACCTTACACGCACACACACATCCAACTCCCCGCCCACGAGAGTTGGAGTAACGACTCGAAGCGCAGCCTAAAATAATTTTAGCCATGGGCAGGATTCGAACCAGGTACCGCCGGTACCGCCATACTGACAGTCTGGGACTCTACCAACCGCGCCACCGAGTCGTGTGTATGTGTGTGTGTGTGTGTGTGTGTGTGTGTGTGTGTGTGTGTGTGTGTGTGTGTGTGTGTGTGTGTGTGTGTGTGTGTGTGTGTGTGTGTGTGTGTGTGTGAGCGTGACTTCGAGTGTAAAGGTGAGCACAAATGTGTGAATGCATGAGTTAGAGTACATGTGTGTATGCAATGTTATTGTTTACAATCCATCTCTTTTATTATGTTAGTTTTTTATTTTTATTTGTCTTTCTGTCTGTATCAGTCTGTCCTCATCTATTAGTTTTTTTGTTTTATCTATTAATTAATCTATTTATTATTTCATCTATCGATTTACTTGTTTATTTAATAATGTTTTCATTTATAATTTTTATGTGGCCACGTTGCCTACCTGAAAGTCCTCAGCAAAGAAAAGAAGATAAGATACGATAAGAGAAGAGAAAAGAAGAGAAGAAAAGAGAAGAGAACAAAAGAGATGGGTAGAGAAGGGGAGAGGAAAGGAGAGAAAAAAACAAGATAAGGAGACAAAATAAAACAAGACAAGACTAGAATGTCCTCAGGAGGCAAATATTTTACAAAATCAGAGATTCTTTATTGACTTTAACAACCATCTCTCTTTTTCTTTTAGAAATCTCTCCCTTCTCCACAATACTCTCTTGTACACATTCTTTTTCTTCATCACTTTCTTTTTTATATTATTCTTTTTCGCATTCTTTGTCTACTCTCTTTTATCCATGTTTGTTCTTCACATTTTTCTTTTTCCATCACAGTTCTTCTTCATATTCTTCATCTTCTTTTATTATCTTCCTTGTGTCTATATTTGTTATTTTACATTTTTATCATCTTTATCTTCATCTACTTCCCAATACAATTTCCTCCTTTTTGTTCTCTACATTTCTTCCTCCTATTTTCATTTTCTCCTCTTCCTTTTGTCTATTTCCTCTTCTTGCTCTCGTTCTTAGCATTTTCCTAATCCTCATTATCATCCTACTACAAGTGTCCTATCTCTTAATCCTTTTCCTCATATCCTTCGTAATCTTCTCACTTCTCTTCCTTATTCTATGCCTGCTCGTCCCACTTCTCCTCTTCTCATTCTTCGCCTTTTATTTTTATTTATCCTTTCCTTTCCTTTTCCTCTTCCTCTCCTATTCCTCCTCCCATCTCGTTTCTTGAATTCCTTCTTCTTTTCTATTAATTTCTTTTTCTACCACATCTTTTTTCTTTAATCTCTTTTGCTTCTTTTCAACCTCTTCGTCTTTGCCTTCCCATTCTTCTTCTTTTTTTCCTTTCCACCCACTTTCTACTTCTTTTTCAAACTCGTTTTCATTTTCAATCTCCTTTTTCATCTTCTTCGACACCTAACTCACCCTCTTCCTCTTCCTTCACTTACCACTCATTTTTAGATAAGGTGTAATCAAACTTCATTTCGTCCCTTCTTCGGGGCACCAATAACTGGGACTTACGAGAGATTTCAGTCCTGAGGCAAAACCTGAGGCCAACTTTTTCAATCACGCCTATGGGCAGCACCTCCGGTCCTCTTGTTCATTGTCAAGGATAGGGGTTTACTTCAAATGCCCTTCTGTCACAATTTCATGAACTATCGAGAGAAAAATATTGTGTACGAGTATTGTACGAATATAATCTATTATATATATATATATATATATATATATATATATACATATATATATACACACATATGTATACATATATATCATATATTTACATACATGCATATACCAACGGCTTTTTTCCCCTTACAAGGGTTTTAGCCAAAAACAAAGGCATAAAGTCCCATCCATTCCATCTACACATACACCACTTCCATTCACCCCCTTCCTCCTTTTTATCTTGGCTCCTCCTGGATGATGGGTCATCTCTGCATCTCACCCACTGCTTTGGGTCAGAAGCAATGTAGTATGACACAGAACATGCACAGCAAGGCCGCTTCATTTAATCGGCGACCTGCCCCCCACTGCCGTCACTTTATGCAGAAAAAGAGAAGACGGGGAGAAATCGCTTCGGGCTGCGTTAAAATATCATTCACACATACCCCCTGACCCCCTAATCCCAACCCACTTCCTTCCATGCATCACAGCATCATACATACGCAACCATTCTCCACTTACTCCTATCTACTGTCTTCTCCCTCCCTTCCTCAACAGACATTCCCCTCTTTCCCAATACCCCCTATACCCCTTCCATCCATCTCATCCTTGGTCACCCGCTCATGTTCACTCCTTTCTCCTCTGCCTTCCACACCTCTTTTATTAATCTTTCTTCACTCAAACCATCCTAATACTCCTTCATCAACCATAGATCCCACTCCCTTTCCACCTCAACTCTCTTCCTCACTTCATAGTTTCTTACTTTATTCAGTCTAGTAACACCTACCATATTTCTCAGACATTTCATCTCAAACACATTTAAACTCTTCCTCTCTTATGTTCCAAGTTTCTGTCCCATACAGTGCTGTCGCCACTGTCACTCCATCATACAACCTCCTCTTAGCATTCATTTGCAAATGTCTATTTCTCATTACAATTTTCAAACTCCCATGACATTTACTTGATTCTATTAATCTATATTCTACCTCCACCTCTCTTCCTCCCTTTCCCGCCACATTTGCACACAAGTATAAAGCTATCTACTTCCTCCATTTTCTCTCCCTTAATGCTCACTTCCAATATGCTGCCACATTCTCCCCTTGCACATCTCATCACCTATTTTGCCCACATCCATCTTCGACTTTTTCTTTTGCACGCCTTCCCAAACTCAGTCACTAAATTAATCCCTCCTATGATCCTGCCACAAACGCAGTGTCGTCAGCAAACAACAAATGGCTTATCTCCCAGTTTACTCCATTTTCGGCTTTTCGATTTTAAATCAAATACTTCCTCTTCTATGTACCCCAAATAAAAGTTTTCTAATAGGAACCCGAGCGGAGAACCTATAGCTACGCCATTAACTTGTTGGTATTTTTCTCCGCGTGGGTAGGTGAAGG
The DNA here is from genome assembly GCF_046742065.1 of Oratosquilla oratoria. Taxonomy (NCBI): domain Eukaryota; kingdom Metazoa; phylum Arthropoda; class Malacostraca; order Stomatopoda; family Squillidae; genus Oratosquilla; species Oratosquilla oratoria. The sequence goes on from NC_134777.1 coordinate 14,951,926, forward strand.
GTATTTCTTTTGTGCAACATAATAGAAGGATACGGAGCGTGGACTCTGGGATGGCTCTGTTGGGAGTACTGTCATTATATTATACACGCCAATTATGTAATTGATGGTGCGCTCCATTGGGATGCTTGTGAACAACCTTTTACGTCCAATGAAGCTATGATACTATTAGCACTGTTTGCCTCTAGGATATGCAAAAAGTCTTTTTCTGAGTTTAAGCTGTAGTTATCAGGGACGTATTAGGTTAGTATGACGCGCAGTTGTTTAGTAACACTATAAGTTGGGGAAGGGATTTGTGATATGACGGGTGTGAGCTTGTTAATTGGTTTGTACATTTACGTTGCCGTAACAGTATCCCATTTCAGAGTGCCCCGTCAACTTAGTAAACTTGGTAGTGTTCTTTGTGGCGTTGTTTAACGATATTAGTTATTCAGTTTCTTCTTTAGGACCTCCGTGGGGCCCTTTGTTATCTTTCTAAACTTAGTTTCATCCTTAAGGATGGTATAAATTTTATCCACACATTCTACTGTGTTCATGAGAACATAGAAAGCAGCATTTCCCGATTTTCTTATAGTGATGTTAGGGTCTGCCTTCCCTATCTTACACTATTGCTAAACAGATGTTCTCCATACTAACTCCATATTCTCTTAAAATAACTAATTGTTTCATTGCTAGGTACATGGTTACTAGGTCTATACGATCCACCTCCAAGCTATATATTCAATTTATATTTTTTTTTATCATAGAACATATATAGTAAGTTGAGTTAGTGGACATTCTCGTCTTATAACCGGACCTTTTCAATATCTTTCATGATGTTAGTCCAAAGAGCAGGCTTCGTTTGAAGAGTAAATGGAACAGGAACTGTTTGAGAAACATCAGAAGCTCTGTAAAAGGATTGAGACTAACCCAAGAACCAGAGATCAATGGATACACGGACTTTCGTTAGATTAAAAGTGCTCAACTTGGATACGATGACCGGCTAGCTAAACATGCTCTTTCATGGAAAGGGGATAACATACAAACACAAACTAATGCATGAGAAAAAAACATACGATGTTTTTTTGTGTCTGTGTTTGTGTATGTGTGTGTGTGTGTGTGTGTGTGTGTGTGTGTGTGTGTGTGTGTGTGTGTGTGTGTGTGTGTGTGTGTGTGTGTGTGTGTGTGTGTGTGTGTGTGTGTGTGTTAGTGTGTGTGTGTGTGCGCGTTTGTGTTAGTGTGCGTGTGTGTGTGCGTATCTAAGAGTATGTGCGTGCCAGTTGATAATTACTTACCCCTTTTGCGTGAGTTTTTGCCATTAAATATAAAGATAAAAAATCCTTCGAATTACAGAGTTGTATTGCGAAATGTAAACTTCCCTACTTGATTTGATGTTCCAATCTAAGATGGTTACCTGAAAAATAAAATAAAAAATAATTTAAGAATATGAAAGTTTATATATGGGCGCACAAACACACGTACACATGCACACATACACACACACACACACTCATACACTTACAGAAACATATTTGTATAAATATATTACTCTATAGTATAGATTATATTATCTATACTATATTATATTATCTCACAAACGAGAGCCCAACCTTTTTTTCATAGAATAAAGATAATATTGACTGAAGTTAGATTTAATATACCTAGTTTCCTTATATATATATGTGTATGTATATATATATGTATATATATATATATATGTATATATATATATACATATATATATACATATATATATACATATATACATATATATATATATATATATATATATATATATATATATAAACTTGGCGTGAATTTTGGTTAATGGTTCATTATTTCAAAATATAATAGAAAAATCACGGTTTATAAACCTATTTTGAAAGAATATGTAATTAGTTTTGTTAAAATCGAGCTTCAAGTTATTTGACTTAATCCAAAGATCGACATTACTTAACCTAGTAGCTGTAGTTTCATCCAATACTTTTTTATATACATCTTTCAAGAATAGGTAGCATCATAACCATAAATAGTGAAGTCAACTTTGGAACTAGAATTTATCATATCGTTTATATATAATAAGAAAACTACAGGCCCGGAAATAAATCCTCATGGTATCCTTTTCGCTATTTGCTAAACTGACAAACATTCTTTATTACAATAGACAATTTGTTTTAACTATTCAAATAGCTCTGAAATAATCTATTTGTTACCTTTCTAACTTCTATATGATTTAAATCATAAAACTTAATATTGTGATCTATGGTATAAAATGACTTGGATAGGTCAATAAAAATGACAGCAATGAAACGTTTCTCCTCACGAATTGTATGATAACCATTTCATTTGAACACTGACTTCTAAATCCATGCTGTTGTTTAACTATGATGTTATTATCTTTAAGATATGGCATTAAACGAGAGCATATTAACTTTTAATACATTTTGCTAAATGCTGGGATATAGTTATCTATTGCCTTTCTATCACCTGATTTAAATACTGAAGCTACCTTTGCTTGTTTTAATTGATATGGAAAATACTCTGTTGTTAAATAGATATTAATTGTGCCAGCCAAGGGAATACTTATTAAATCAGATAAAAGTTTTTTGCAATACTAGAGGTATATCATCATATCCATTAGTCTGAAGGGAATTAGTCCGAAAGGAATATAAAATAAGTTTAACTTCATATCTATCAGCGGGCCTTATGTATATTGAGAATACTGGAATATATGTGAGATAATTCCTATAACCAGGTTTTGTAGTATCAACATCTATATTGCTTAAGAGAATAATCATGTATACGTAATATTCATGTCGGGAGGGAGAATTTAATTCAATGTTACTACTATCAACATAAATTGCTTTTTTAAGAACAAATTAAGTACTTTTCATTGATAACTTGAGGTTGTCCTAATGTATAGTTGTTGTTTTTTATGATATAGCTTTCTTCCCGTTCCCTATAGTGCTATTAGTTTATTTATATATTATCTATGCATCTCTCGATAGGCAAGGGCCCATTTTCAAACAAATCCTTTTGATCTCTTTTCTCTTTATATTAACCTTTAGACTTAAGAGCTGGTGTGATATGGGGACTAGTTTCTTTCTTTGAATTCTACTTTACCGTTTTAATAGGAAAATGTTTCTCAAATGGTTAAAGATAAGTAGCATAGAAAATAGAAAATGACTATATAGGATATACTCGTATTAAATTAGTTACATCATTCCAATTGTATAAAGTAAGATCTTTATTCAAATCTTGAAATGTTAAAGAAATTATAAATATTTTTCTATTTCGTGCGTGTGTGTTATAGGTATGATTTTATTCATGCTTGTGTATATTCATGTATATAATGATACATGTACATATTTACATATATGTATACACACGTACTGCATGTATCCTCGTTTGGAAAAACATTCAATTTTTTCCCCTCTTTTTTTCTTTATCACAACGGAGAGGCGGACACACGCTAATCCCTACTTTTGTCTCGTAGTTCCTCTGACAGTACTCTAATTAAGCAGCGGGATTGAGAACAGAAAACGGGGACTCAATGTCCCGCCGCATAAGCCTTTCTAATCCAAGGATATTCACAATTTTCAGCTTCGCTGCACATATTTACATTTTTCTGGCTGTTAACAGATGGTTTTGTATAAGTTAAAAAGAATAAAATGGTGTCTTGAGTAATTGGGTGTTCATCTGAACTCGATTAGCTGAATAAAATTGCGTAGATTTAGACAAATTTCTTAGTATGTTTCACGTTGGGTTTGTTCAGACTGTTCAACTTGTCATTGAAAAGAGAGACTATCTCAAAAGAAAGATTATAACTCAAGCTAACGTAATTAATGAACCATTTACATCCCGTTGACGCAATTTGAAATTAAAGTTTTGAAAAGTAAATGATGATTTATTGCACCAGCACCTAAAATAAATGAATGAAATAATAAGAGCAGAAATCCTTCAAAATTTTTATCAGAAGTTGTCAAAAGATATTTTCCCAGGGCTTTGCCAACATGTACTTGTATCAAGTACGATTTAACTTACATAGAATTGCAAAAAAAAAAAAAATCTTTTGATATCATCATGACACAAGTAAACCAAAGACTTAATATTTTTATTTTAACGAATTACTATTTCTTCGTTTTTGTTAAGAGGTACACACGCGAAGGTAAACACTATATGTAAATTCTAATATGTCGACCACCGTTTTTATTCAAGTGAAAGGGGGCTCTCAATTCATTATCTAATTAATCAACTAATCAATTATTATCATTGGGCCGCACGGTAGTCCAGTGGATACCATGTCGAACTCATGAGCAGGTGGTCCTAAGGTCGATTGCCTGGGTTGGCTTCCGACTGCCTTGGTCAGGTGAGGAGGCGACCCAACATAGGCAAGGAGTTTCTCACTTCCCTTCGCGTGGGAGTGGGACGATGAGTTTCATTCACATATGATCGGCAAAATAAAACTGCATTTTTTCATCATGATAACACAAATGAGCAAAAATAGAAGTCATTCTGATTGCTATAGCAAAATAAATTGCTTATTTAAAAGCTCTTAAATAACTAAAATCTATTTATATTGACCATATAAACGTGATCATATTGACCATAGAATAATTTGTAAAAAATATATATGTATATGTTTTGAAGGAAAAATCGTGTTTGTGAATTAAAAATAACGACAGAATTATGATTGCTAATAAGATACGTATTGGTATCTTAAAAGACTTTAATCCAAAGAAAACTAAGCTCCTTTTATTCATCTTGAGAAAATGGTCTATAAATTTCTAAGTTAACATATAGGGTTTTAATTCCAATAGATTGTCGTGTACGCTCAATCTACTAGATGCATTAGTTGAAGAAAAAGGTATTTTCACTGCAAGTTCATTAGGAAATAAAAAATCAGTTCCAATTATTCCGGGCAAAATGAAGTGTCTCGCTTTTTAAAGTGACTTTTTCTTTTTCAGTTTTGTCCTATTTTGAGCTCTCTGGCTCAGTTTCGGACAATATTTGATTGGATGCAGATGGAACTGGAAGAAGAATTTTTTGTTCTTAAATTCCGTTTAACTCAACGCTGAAGAATTTATCTTTTTCTCTCTCCTTCTTCATTTATTTATTTGCACATTTTCTATCTATTTATCTATTTTATTTAATTATGTACTCATACACTCGTTAATTCATTCAATTATCATTTATTCATTTACATGTTCATTTATTCATTTATTCATATTTTTATTAATTTATTCATTTATTCATATTTTCATTAATTTATTTATTTACCCATTTATATGTTTATACACTTGATTATTTCCTTAATTATTTACTTACTTAATATCTATTTACCAATGTACTTATTTCTTTATTTTAGAATACGAAATAGACAGATATAGTACGCGACGTGTGTGACTGATTCTGATTGTGTTTCCCACGACACAGACCGCCGTTCTAAAGTTCACAGAGTACACAGAGGGCTCATCTTTCTGTTCCTTGATATTTGGTTTTCAAGTTAATGGTTTGGCTATCTAAGGTTTTTGTGTACATGAGTGCCCACACACGTCCAAGCACATGTGTACACACATACAGGCATACGCATGGACACGTATAAACACACACACACACACACACACACACACACACACACACAAACACACACGCATACACACACACATATATATACACACATAAACACACACACACACACACATACACACACACACATACGCACAAAAAAACATAGACACTTAGATGGCATGATTTTAAGATTAAATTAAACGATTGTCTGGCAGAAGAGAAATCGGATATAATGGGAATTGTGGAGACAAAATTAAAAGGTCCACTACTACCAAATACTGTTGAACAAGGTTTATATAATCACTGGATTAAAAATAAAGAAAAGAAAGGCTTAAATGTGACAAAGATAACAGAAGGAAATAATAATAATGTGGAATTGATTATGATAAAATTTGGAAATAGCGACATGAAAAGTATAAATTTTGTAGAGATATATGTGCCCTCGAAAACATATCCTTGGAAAGAGAGTGACAATTTCAAAATGTTGGAAGACACAAGGCATTCATTAAATGAAATACTGAAACAGGAGACTTAGTTATTATGGGTGATTTTAACTCTAAAAAAATATGTTGGGAGGCAATGAGAAGTGACAGGTGGAAAAGACCATTGGGGAAATATACTACTGGACATGACCATTGAATACACAATGACTCAACGGGTAAAGGAGAATACCAGATATAGAAATAGTGACAAACCGTCGAGACTAGATTTAATATTTACGTCAGAGCCAGAAATTGTGGATAAAGTAGAATACAAGACACCAATTGGGAAGAGTGACCACATATTATTGAGTTCGAAATAAAAGCGGAAATTTATTTGGGAAGAAATGAGAAACACAGAAAAGGAAGATTAATGTATAACAAAACAGATTTAGGGGAACTCAGAAAATTCTTTAAAGAAACGAGTTGGGAAAACTTCTTTAATGAAAAAATACAGATGGAAGAGAAATGAACGATATTAAAAGAAATCTATAGTGAAGGTGTGGATAAATACGTACGAAAACAAAAATTGGAAACGGTATACATTAAATACTGGTACAAAAAAAATATAGTGAGGCAAAAGAGAGAAGAGAAAAAACTTGAAAAATATGGATAAAAGAAGTGGCAAATATATATCAAACAAAGAAACGAATATGTAAAATACGCTGGGAAGAAAAAAAACATGAAAAAGACATAACAGACAAATGTAATGATCAACCTAAATTATTCTACAGATATGTAAATGGAAAATTAGAAAATAAAAAGAAATAATAAAACTACGTCAATGGAATACGGAATATATAGATGATATAGAAATGGCTAAAACTATGAACAAACATTTCAAGTCTGTATTCACAAATGAAAATATCCGCAATTGGGATGAAGGAATGGTAGAAAGATCCCCCCAAATAAAAGAAATAACTGTGACACAGAAGGAAATAAGGAACCAAATAATAAATCTTGATGTCAGAAAATCACACGGACCGGACGGAATTGCAAACTGGATACTAAAAGAATGTATAGAAAAACTAACGGACAAAATATATAAGACAATAGATTGTTCACTCAAAGAAGGAAAGGTACCACAAGACCTGAAAAATGCCAATATTGTGCCTATATATTAAGGGGGGATAAGGAAGACCCAACAAACTACAGACCGGTCTTCCTTACAAGTACAATAGCTAAAATGTGTGGGGAAAAAAATGATCAAAAATAGATGGAACAAACATCTGGAAGAAAACAATATAGTGAATCCAAAACAATTTGGTTTTAGACAGGGAAGATCATGTGGCACAAACTTGATTTTTTTTTATTCAAGGTTAATAGAAATAATGCAAGAAAGGGACGGATGGTAAGAGTGCTTTCCTAGATTTACAAAAGGCATTTGATAAATTAACACACACCCACACACACACACACACACACACATACACACACACACGCACACACACACACATACACACACACACACATGTGGGGAAATGGTTAGAGTTCCCGGCTGCCACTTCGGCGGTTCGAGTTTAAATCCCGCCCAGGGCTGAAATTATTTCAATATCACTGCACTGCGAGTTATTACTCCAACTCTCGTGGACGGGGAGTTGGGTGTGTGTGTTTGTATGTGTAAGGTTACAGCATTACCCATAGATCGATCATATATGAGCTCTGAGCTCTCTGACGGGAAGGAAATAGCTTTCGATCACGAGTCCAACACGTGATCCAAGACCATGGTGAATCACACATACATACATACACACACACACACAAACACACATTCATACACACAAAAAAATAAACAAAAATAATCACAGACAGAAATAAATCAAAATAACGAAAAGATTACAAACACATCTGAGGTCACTACAATATTGCAAAAAATAAATAAATAGCACCACTTAATTGAACGTATTAGACAACACTGATTCCACGGGTACATTTGTGAATAAATGTCCGGAGAGTCACAATGGAAGAAGAAGTACAGGATCTCCGTCTACTTCGTCCATCTTCTTGTGTCGACCTCGGCCCTTGAAGACAAAGATTTATCGTCTACGAAATGAGTTTCTTTTTCGCGTCTTCCCATTGTGATGGTGCTAAGGTTACAAAAGGACCAAGAGCTTCATATATAAAGGTCTTTAGATCCTTTGTCATGGTTCAAAATGTTCTTGAGCTCGTCCATGGGTGGACCCTCAGTTACTGGCTTTAAGTTTTGAAAACATTTAGTTTTATGGATTTCTAACAGTGACTGACTCTCCTTGGAGTATCTAATCAAATACCCTAATATTTCTATACAAAATGAATCAACAAATAAACAAAACAAATAGATAAATAAATCTATAAATGAATTAGTAAAAAGTTAGTTAAATAAATATATTTCTATATAAGAAAAAAGTATATTAATAAATAAATAAATGAATAAACGATAATTGAATAAATGAACAAACAGATAAACAAATAGATTGATACTCAAACAGGTAAAGAGAAATAGATAAGTAGATTAACCCATTCAACTCCGATGACAAGATGTCTTGTCATTTGGTCAAATAAAAAAAAATCATAAAACACCAAAATGTTTGATCAAACACCAGAAAAATATGACGTCAGTCCTCGCTTCGCTGCGAGCGAAGCGAGGATTGACGTCATATTTTTCTGGTGTTTGATCAAACATTTTGGTGTTTTATGATTTTTTTTTATTTGACCAAATGACAAGACATCTTGTCATCGGAGTTGAATGGGTTAATAAATAAATAAGTAAACAAATAAACAAATAAATAGATCAAATGCGTTGTGGCCACATAAGCCCAGAAATAGAAACCAAAATTTTTAAGGTTCCTGTTTTCAAGTGAATATTTTAAATCAAGAAAGGAAATATGCATTTCACTCGTGTGCATGAGAAATGATAAGCTTCGTATAACGAACCAGATTTTTAATACTAGATTTTTCAGTTAGAGTGTATTTATCCCCCATATCGTTCTTGCTTCCTGTCAGTAAAATTGTTTCTAAATTACAACTCTACAGAAATTTGAAACTTTATATATATATTTGTTGATATGTTAACTGATTTATTTTTTTGCTTATTATTTTGTTTAATTACTTATCTATTACATTTCTATATCTTCATTCATTTATATACTTATTAACTTTTTTATTTCCTTATTGTCTATTCATCTATCTTAATAACATAAGAATGAAGGAGACTTGAAAATACCATAGAGCCTACACTAGACCTTATTACTTATTTCCATTTATAGATTCATTTATTTATTTATTTCTGTTAAACCACACAGCTTCATTCAGTTTAGCGAAAATTTGTCACGACCTTGAAGGGACAAGAGACATTTCCCATAGTTACGAGACTCGTACTTGGAGATGATACACCAATTGGACGACTCTGAAGAGATCAAGTCTGACTGAAGTTATGAAGTGGAGGAAACTTCATCTGAAATCTGGTCCATTACGCTCAAGGAGGAACAGTGAGAGGCTGAATGAGATTAAGTCTCCATGATTAAGTCTCTAGTTTAATGGTTTTGTTCTAAGTAAAGTTAGACCATTCTAATGGCCTCAAGAGAGTTCTGTCACTTTGCAACAAAACATTTTCACAAAAATTTATTTATTTGTTTATCTATATATTTATCTAATCATTTATTTATTTTACTATTATTTTATTCATCTATTTATCTATTTATTTATATATCTACTTATGCATTCATTTGTTTATTTTTTATGTGAATTTCATCATTTTTTAACACCCGTGGATATTTTTAATTTTGTCCAACGAAATAAATTCTATAATCGCCAATACTAAAGAAACGTGTCAAAACATAAAAAAGGGATATGTACACAACATATAAAGTCTTAAAGAAACGCAATGAACTAGTAAAGATATTGACTAGAAAATAGGTTGAAAAAATTAGAAATAGAACAGAAAATTAAATTGTAAATTATAAGAAAGATACCAATATATATCGTGACATCAGTAGAATCAAAAGAAAGAAATGCCATTATGAAATTAATTAATCTTGTCAAAGGTAACCCAATATTGTTAAAAATTACACAAATTAAAAAAGTATATATATATATATATATATATATATGTGTTTGTGTGTGTGTGTGTGTGTGTGTGTGTGTGTGTGTGTGTGTGTGTGTGTGTGTGTGTGTGTGTGTGTGTGTGTGCAGAAGCTCCCCGACCCCTATTAGCCCCTTTTTTATCGGGTGTCATTACATCTTGCTTGCCGCCAGGTGATTTTATTGATTTCATGACACTCCTTTGGTAGGTATGTGGCTGTACTCGTTTTTATTTCATTCTATTTCCAACAAGTGACCCTTGCTTTTATCCTGAATATCGCCAATCCAATTTCTTCAATTCCGTGGTCATCAGCTTGGTAGCCAAAGAACGAAGCTATAACAACGTAAGCTAACGTGTTTTTAAAGAAGACTAATGGAGAAGAAACTGAGAGGCTTCCACCAGGAGGCGCTTAGCTGCGCCCGAAGCCGGCACCTCTGCCTTATGTGTATGGGCAGCTAAAAGTCACTGCTGAGAGTCGGAGACGGATGCGGGATTCGAACCTATAACCAAGCGAATGCGAGACCAGTATGCTTCCGGTTACTTCACCATTCAAGATATTTTGTGTGTATGTGTGTGTGTATTCACTTGGTCTTTGGATCACGTGTTGGACTCGTGATCGACAGCTATTTCCCTCCTGGAAGAGAGCTCAGAGCTCGTAGGTCCGATCTATGGGTAATGCTATGACCTTGCACACACACACACACACAACTCCCCGCCCACGAGAGTCAGAGTAACGACCCGAAGCGCAGCGGTACCGAAATAATTTCGGCCCTGGGCAGGATTCGAACCAAGAATTGCGGGCCACTATGGTGGCATAGTGGCCCGTGTGTGTGTGTGTGTGTGTGTGTGTGTGTGTGTGTGTGTGTGTGTGTGTGTGTGTGTGTGTGTGTGTGTGTGTGTGTGTGTGTGTGTGTGTGTCCAGAGAACATTCTACTTCATTCTGCAGATGTGTTACAGCATTTACATTGTCCGAAAATATTTGAACGTATTTAATATTTTTCCAAATTATATAAAAAAAGCTGAGAGTTTATACAATATTTCAAAGTCGTACGAAAACTAAAAACTAAAAAAAACACACACGGGATTCGAGTATGCACAAGAGAATTAATCAAAAGAAACAATGTTACAAGAAAACATTCCGCCGTAAAATATCGATCCTGGGCATGTTATTGGCAGTAGTAAACGTTTCCAAGAGAAAGAAACGTTTGATAGCTCCAAGTGTCTCTTAAATGTGTGCAAATGGAAGAATCACGAAGTGGACAAAGTGATCCCTAAAAAAAAAAAAAAAAATAATAATAATAATAATAATAATAATAATAATAATAATAAAAATAATAATAATAATAATAATAATAATAATAATAATAATAATAATAATTATAATAAATAAATAAATAGATAAAATATGAGGAGAAATGTCGAAGAAGATCGACTGAAATATCATAATAAATGTACTTTTTCCTAGTTATCTTCTAAATTAAAATAAGAACAAAACAGGGAAGAAAAATATTCACATGACGTCACTAAAAAAATTGTTTCGATTTTTTGGGACTGAAAGGTTATTAGAAAACTGTCTTTGCGTAATTATTTTTGAATTTAAGATAAAGACCAAATAACTTCGTGAAAATAGAACGACATGACGTCAATAGAAAGCTCGAGATTCCACTGACTCAACATTTTCATTCACTCTATCTTTGTAACTTGACTAGAGCCTTTTTGACATCTATTTGCGCCTCTCTATACGTCATATGGCTAATCTTCTTTTTTATTGTTAACTGACATATATTTAACTGGTTCAGACTAATCATCTAGGAGGACAAATCTGAGGCAAAAATAAAAATATTCTTATCTTTCTTCAATGAAAAAAAAAAAAATCACCCAGATTTTTTCTGAAGAAGAATATCATTAAGCTATAGAAAAAGGAGGCCATAAGCTCGTACACACACACACACACACACACACACACACACACGACTCGTTGGCGCGGTTGGTAGAGTCCCAGACTGTCACTACGGCGGTCCGGGTTCCAATCCTGACCAGGGCTGAAATAATTTCAGTATCGCTCCGCTTCGATTCATTATTCCAACTCTCGTGGGCGGGGAGTTGGGTGTGTGCGTGCGTGTAAGGTTACAGCATTACCCATAGATCGGTCATACGAGCTCTGAGCTCTCTTTCGGAAGGGAAATAGCTGTCGATCACGAGTCCAGCACGTGATCCAAAGACCAAGGTGCATACACACACACGCACACACACACACACACATACATACACACACACGCTTGCAAACACGCATATACGTACAAACACGCACACACAAGCACATACGTACACACACACACACATACACACACACACACTCACACACACACAATTTCCATACTAATTTCATCACTTCGTAACGACGAAGGGGAAGACACAAGCAAAGATTTTGAAAAAATAAATAAATAAATAAATAAATAAAAAATAAGAAAAAAAAATTGAGCATTGATGAACATCTTGTCGCTATCCCAAAACACCATAGCTTCTCAGTTCGATTCTGGCCCTCGGACGTTGGAAGGACGAGACTGTGATCGAGTTGGAGCCCCAACGTGACATGTTATGAGATGACACATCACGGCTTGACTCAGCCGAGTCGAGGAGGAGGAGGAGGAGGAGGAGGAAGAGGAGAAGGAGGAGGAGGAGGAGGAGGAGGAGAGATGGCGAATGGCCAGGCTAGGGTGATTAGTAATTGGAGATGTGACAGGAGGAGTAGGAGGAGGAGGAAGAGGTGAGGAGGAGGTGGAAGAGGTGAGGGTGACGAGGACAGATAGCAGATGGAGAAGGTGAAAGGAGGAGGAGGAGTAGGAGGAGGAGGATGAAGAGGAAGTGGAGGAAGAGGTGAGGAGGAGGTGGAAAAGGTGAGGAGGAGTAGGACAGATAACAGATGAGAAGGTGAAAGGAGGAGTAGGAGGAGGAGGAAGAGGTGAGGAGGAGGTGGAAGAGGTGAGGAGGAGGAAGTCAGACTACAGATGGAGAAGGTGAAAGGAGGAGGAAGAGGAGAAAGAGGAAGAAAACGTGGAAGAAGAGGAGATGAAAGTGAGGAAGTAGGAGGTGCAGGATGAGGATGAGGAATTGGAGGTGGAGATGGAGAGAGAGGAGGATGAAAAGAGAGGAGGCGGATAAGATAAAAGGAAAGGAGAAAGATGCTGTGGTAGTAGAGTAGAAGGAGGAGGAGGATGGGGAGAAGTATTAAGAGGATAAAGATCAGAAGAAGAAAAAGAGGAGAAATGAAAAGATGAGAATAAAGAAAAGTATCGGGTGCAATTGGACGAATGTGAGAAAATACGAAAATAAGGAAAAAGGAGGATAGTTAAAATGAATAGGAGGAAAAAGAATTGGAAGAGGAGGAGAAAGAAGAGGAGAAGGATACAGGAGAAGAATTAGGAGGAGGAATGTGAGGAGAAACGGGGAAAGGAGAAATATAAGGATAATGAGGAGAAGGAAAGGGAAGAGGAAGTGAAAGAAGAGGGTGAAGTGAGGGAGGAAGAAGAGAGAAAATGTGAGAATGAGTAAGAGAAAGAGGGTGAGGAGGAGGAGAAAGAGAAGAAGAAAGAGGAGAAGGAATATGAAAAGGGATAAGAAGAGGAGAAATGGGATAAGAAAATGGTGGAAAAATAGAAGGAATAGAATGAGACGAAAGAAGAAAAAGAGGAAGAGGTAGAGGGATAGAAGAAAGTATGTAAGAAGTAAGAAAACAAAAGAGGAAGTGAAGAAGGAAGAAGAGGAGGAGAAAAAAGTGGTGAGGAAAGAGGAGAAAGGAGAGAAGGAGGAAAAATCAGAGAAGAAAGTAGAGGAAGAAGAAGAAAAAAGAAGCGAGAGGAGGTTAAATTAAGGAGGAGGAGGAGAAGAGAAGGGGAGGAGAGAAAAAAAGAAGAAAAAGAGAAATAAAAGAGTAAAGTGAAAAGGAGAGGTGAAAGAAGAGGAAGAAAAGGAAGGAGTAGAAAGAGACAGATGGAAAGGAGTGAAAAGATAGAAGGGGAGATTGTGGATAGACTACGATTGATACAAATGAAGGAGTAAAGACGAAGGGAAATAAAACATAAAAGAGAGCAGAAAGACAAGGAGAAGGATTAAGATAATTGTACTAATTAATAAATAAATAGATAAATAAATAAATAAACAAATAAATAAATAAACAAAAATAAAATAAATACAATAAATAAAATAAAACAAAAAAATAAATAAAAACATAAATGAATAAATAAATAAATAAATAAAAAACGAAGGGGAGATTTGTGTCGAACAGAAAACGATGATGAAAAGCGATTGGAAGATCGTAAAGAAATTAATAAAAAAAATGAATCAAGAAAAAGGAGAATATGAAATAAATAGAAAGTAAAAAGAGGAAGAAATTGCAAGAAAAGAAAAAGAATCTAGAAAAAAAAGGAGACAGAGCAGGACAAGAATCGATATAACAGAGTTTACGTGAGTAGGAGATAAGTAAAAGAAAATCTAAAAATTACCAAATAAAAGAAGAGAGACGTCTGAGATGAAGCGATGAAAAAGGAACGAAGGAAAGAAAAATGATAGGCAATAGAGATCAGGAATAGAAGGGTGAAATGAAAATAACGGAAGAAAAGCTGAACAGTAGAAAACTGAGGGAATAAGGAAGAGGAATGGAAACGATAGAAAGGAGAAAAGAAGAGGAGAAACGTTGAGGAAAAGAATAAAGAGGAGATACACGTCAATAGAATTTCAAATAAAGGCCAAGAAATTCAATGAAAAATGGAAAGGAGAAAGAAAGAAACAAGAAAGGATAAAATAAAATAAAAAGTAAATATAATAAAGGTGCGACGGAAAGAGATGATGAAGGAAGGGAACAAAGATGAGGAAGAAAGGAGCAGGAAGGAAAAAGGAGGAGAGAGAGTGAAGAAAAAGAGTTGTGGAAAACGGAAAAGAAGGAAAACATAAAGAACAGGAAGGAGGAAGAGAAAAGAACGAGGAAAAGGAAAAAGACAACAAACGAAGACGATGAAGGTAGGTGAGGAACGAAGGCGAAGAAATAAAAAATGAGAAGAAGAAGCAGAGACGAAATGAGAAAAGAAAATAGAAAAATAAGATGAAACAGTCTTGCACTATAATTAAGTCTATAGAGTTCCCGGATCTTTGACAATTTTGTA
The DNA here is from genome assembly GCF_046742065.1 of Oratosquilla oratoria. Classification (NCBI taxonomy): domain Eukaryota; kingdom Metazoa; phylum Arthropoda; class Malacostraca; order Stomatopoda; family Squillidae; genus Oratosquilla; species Oratosquilla oratoria. The sequence continues at coordinate 14,967,171 of NC_134777.1, forward strand.
TCCTACCTCCCGTAACTACAGAATAAACGGAGGCTCTTAGAGTTAGTTCAACGGCAGACTTAGCGGCGATTAAGTAGAAATAGTACACGTGATAGCTCAAATAGCGTAGAGGTAAATGTGGTGGAAGAAGTTGTAGAAGCGTTGGTTAGGTGGAAGGAGAGGTGGTGATATTGCTGGTGGAGAAGTTGGTGGAAATGGAGATGGTGATAGGGAAATATTCGTGGTAGTAGAAGTGGTGGTTATGGTTCTAATAGTGGTGGCGATGGGGTTTATTGGAGATGGTATTGGTGGTAGTATTAGTGATAGTATTGGTGTTCGGTGTTGGCGTTGGTGTTGGCGTTGGCGTTGGTGTGGCGTTGGTGTTGGCGTTGACGTTGGCGTTGGATTTGGCGTTGGAGTTGGCACTAACATTGGCGTTGGCGTTGGCGTTGGCGTTGCCGATGATATTGGCGTTGGCGTTGGCGTTGGGGTTAGGGTAGGGTAGGGGTTGGGGTTGGGGTTGGCTTTCGCTTTGGCGTTGGCATTAGCGTTGGCGTTGGCGTTGATGTTGGCTTTGGCATTGGCATTGGCGTTGGCGTTGATGTTGGCTTTGGCATTGGCGTTGGCGTTGGCTATAGTGTTGGTACAACCCATCGGTGCCATATAATTGACAGCAAGAGCAACGTACACAATAATAACACAAAAGATACTAAATGCGATAATAAAAGCAGGAGTAATTGCGGCCATAACATGGAGACTTCTCGTATAAGCACAGCTTGGAACACATTCGAAATGGCAGCACTGATGAATCCTTTCCGTATGAGATGACACGTGTTCGTACTGCCGCTTCCGCCAGTGTATTTTATTAATTTTCCCTAAACCCCATTGGCACTGGGAGAGTTTAAGTAAAGGTATTCCATCGTTTAGACATAGTCTTCACTAGAGGTAAGTATTTGTGGTGTAATTGGATACTTGGTTAACGTGGAAGTCAAACATGCTTAGAACTAAACCATATGTTTCCATGCCTTCCCCATGAGTCACAAACCTGCATATACACTATCATTCCTGATTCTATGGTGACCTTCAGTCTCGGTGAAATATTTTCCTCAATAACAGAAACGCAGGTGAATCATTGGTGATGATATACAAACTACAAAGTAGGGTACATGTATTTGAGTTCTACATTTCTCTTCAATGTCTAATAGTGACTATCACCTATCCCAGCAATCCAAACGCACGAGGAAAATACGACGGTTTGGGTCGTTACTTTACGCCCTCTGGAGTATACTTCCCACTTACCATCAGAATAATCATAGCAATTTTCGCGATTTAGTAGATCGATGGTGACGGCGCATGTAGTTGCAACATGACCCAGTTTTTTTCACTTTATTGGGACCCAGGGAACGATCTTGTGCGAGATGGGAAATTTCCCTCCACTCTGGATTTGTGGTGTTAGACATGGGTCACCAACAATCCAGTTGTGGTGAGAAGAGTGCTTCTGTCCTCTCTCTACCCTATTAATACTTTAACACATGGACAATATGTATATATGTATGTATGTATGTATGTATGTATGTATGTATATATGTGTGTGTGTATGTGCGTATGTATGTGTGTGTATGTACATGTATGTATGTATGTATATATATATATATATATATATGTATGAATTTATGTATGTATATATATGTATGTTTGTATGTATGTATGTATGTATGTATGTATGTATGTATGTATGTATGTATGTATGTATGTATGTATGTATGTATGTATGTATATATGTATGACTGTATGTATGTATATATATAGATGTGAATGTATGTTTGTATGTATATATGTGTATGTATTTACAGGTATGTACATATGTATGTGTGTATGTATATATGTATTTGTGAGTGTATATATGTATTTATTAATGTATATAATAAAATAGCCTACTGTGGTCCTAAATTGTCTGACATTGCTCAAATAATAGAGAAAAAAATTACCACCCAGTCGAAAGATTACATAGACTTTTGAAGAAAAAAAACATCGTATAGACTTTTTATTTCCTTCATCCTCCCCTTTTGTTCAGCCATTCCTTTATTGATCTAACTAGTTGGCTCTGTAGAAGTTCTGAACAGAGTGAAACAGATTTCGTAGCCAAAAGTCTGACAAGCATTTGTTTGACACGCAGATATGCATAACTGCGAAATCATTCTGCGAATCAGACATAGATCCAACGCTTTCGATTTCTCGATAATATCAGATCAGAAAAAAATATGTATTTCAATAATATGTACCCGTCACTGCGTTGCTAAAAATAAACAAGTTGATATTGAATATAATTAAAGGGAGGCAGGTTTCCTAGGGAAGTGATTGACAAGCATTTCTCTGATATGTTGGTATGCATAATTACGAGTTCGTTCTGTGTATTAAACACAGATTGAATGTCATTATTCCAAGATAAAATTGAATATGATATATATATATATATATATATATATATATATATATATAATATTTGATTTTAATATAGATTTTCGTGTATCTTTTATATTAGTATATGAAAAATGTATTCTTCATTATATGAACTCACCATTGCCTTGCTAAATAAACTGACGTTGAATCTTATTAAAGCGTAATATCACATTTTCCTTAATAAACAGATATCTATGCCTATATACACATCTATTTAATAAAACGACGATACAAAATCTATGTTGAAAATGATTAGAGCAAAGAATATTATTCTTTTTATTAGATATATATTGAAAGTATACATCTAGTATTTATTTTCGGGGTAAAATATCAACTTTTTAGATATTTGATTCCTCATTCATATTTCTTTAGGTAACTTTCAGAGATTCTAACACAACTAAAGACGGTATTCCAACTCAAATGGATCCCCATGAATCATGAATTTATTGTAGTGTTCGACCTTTGATTATTCAAAAAAAGAAAATCATCGCCTGGCCTTTTCAAAAATGAAACGCATACGATGGGGTAGAATATCAAAAAAGACAGTAGAATACACTTCAGTATAATAAGTCACTGTTTTATATATATGGAGAACACAGAGTTCTTAAAGATTGATAAAATAGTTGATTTTTTCAATCATATATAGGATCAAGATGAATGGAATTGAAATTTATGACTCTCTTCATATAAATAACTACATCTTCAGTTCCATTGAAAATATATTAAATTGTTCATCACTATCACCTTCATCATCATCATCATCATCATCATTATCATCACCATTACCATCATCGCCATCGCTATCATCATCATCATCATCATCCCCATCACCATTACCATTATCACCATACACATCAACATCACCTTTACTATCATCACCATCAGCATTACCATCATCACCACAATCACCACCACCATCATCACCATCACCGTCCCCATCATTATCCCCATCATCACTACAATCATCATCCCTCCCACCACCCCAATCGCAGTCATCACTACTTTCTATCACGGGCAACCCGCCAAATCATCACAAACAGCCCAAAACTCACCGGCGATTTGTAAATATCGACGATTTGTATAAATGACATGAACGGAAACTCACGTCAGAAAAAGAGATCGAAGACCAACCAGGAGGCGGCTCGATTCCTCTTCAGCACGCAAACACTTTTATCGCAAAACTCATCGCCCCTCTCCCCTTCTCTCCTCTCCCCCGCCCCCCTCTCTCACTCTCTCTTTCCCCCTCCTTCACTCTCCCTTCCTCTACCCCCTCCTCCCTCCCTCCCACCTCCTCTTCCCCCTCTCCCTCCTTCTTTCTCCCTTCTAGCTTTCTTTCCAACGTCCTGCCCTCACCCTCTTAATAATACTGTAAATCTACCTCCTTCATATTCTGTTTATTAATTTTATTTTCTCCTTTTTCCTTTACCCCTCGACTCCTCACTCCGTCTCTTCATCTCTCCCCTCACTCCTCTCCTTCCCTTCTAACCTACTTTCAAACCTCCTGGTCATTGCTCTTTGCTCCATCTATCTATCTTCTATCTCCTTCTATTCATCTCCTTCATTCTATTTTTTCTCTCCCTCCCTTATCCAATCTCACCCCTTGTTAATCTCGTCCTATTTTCTTCTCGTATTTTGACTCTTTTCTTCGGATACTCAATTTCTTCCTTACCCTTTCTTTCTCTTTCTCTCCCCCCCCACCTTCCTGTCTCCTTCTTTATTCCCTCTTTCTCTCCTCCCCTCCCTACTTCATCGTCTTCTCCCTCTTTTCTTTCTTATGTTGCTTTATTCCTTCTTATCCTTCTTTTCTTTACCTAAGACAACCCTTCACAGCTCTACACTCCGACATCACATGAGGTATTGATTACGGTTTATGCACACACTATCTTTTTTATTTTACTAACATTCTTACTTACCTTTCTTAGATTGGAGACTAACTTTAAAGATAAAGATAAAGATAAGGATAAAGATAAAGATAAACATAAGGATAAAGATAAAGATAAAGATAAAGATGAGGATAAAGATAAAGATAAACATAAGGATAAAGATAAAGATAAAGATAAGGATAAAGATAAACACAAGGATCAAGATAAAGATAAAGATAAGGATAAAGATAAACACAAGGATAAAGATAAGAGATAAACATAAGAGATAAAGATAAAAATGAAACGAAAACAAAGAAAAAAATAATGATAACGGTAACAATAACAACAATAATAATGATATTAATAAAAACAACATCGACGACGACGATAATAATAGAAAAAAAATTACATAACATTGCCTATCACAAACAACTGCCTCTCTCTTCTACAACACTTTTGTGTTTGTTTATCTTATGATACATTCTTGTTAACATCAGCAAACGTCTTCGGTTCACAGATAAATGAAACCAGTCCCTTTTTTATATCAATATTGATGATGAACCTTATACCTGTATACTTACTAAAGGCCTCCAGATAATCTAATTCACTTAGAGATGTAGCTCTCAACCTAGAGATCGTGACCCCTTGAGTAGCGTGCGGAAGGACTGGAGGAAAGCTTGTATAGTCCCGATATACAAGGGAAAGGAGGACAAACGTGAATGTAATAGTTTCAGAGGGATCAGTTTGTTGAGCGTACTTGAGAAGGCTTATGGGAGTTTCAAAAGTAGGGCCACAATTCGTTAACTAGTGGTTGTTAGTGGATGCGCAGCGATTAACTTTAGTGATGAAGTGGTCTCATGCAGGCTAAGGAACAGCAATACATGAAAAAACGTGTTGAGAACCATTGACTTAGAGGAAGCTTCCGACTTCACCACGTACCACCTATAACCCATATATTCTAATCCAGCTTTAATAGCCAAATACTCCTCCACCACTCCACTTGCACAAACCCCAATCCGGTTTTAAAGTGTTAACTATTGGATTCAAAAGCTATAATGCCAAACTATAGGACACCCGAGAAACGATCTGGAACAGGGAAAGACAAACGATTCAAGGACACCATAGAGTTCAGTTTGTAGGGCCGTTAAATGCCCTTATCGCCTTTAAATGACTGTAGGTTGAGGAAGGCATAGTGTAATAGAAGAGGAAGAGGTGGGGGAAAGAAGAAAGAGGGGAGAAAATAGGAGGAGGGACGTTGGAAAAGAGGAGAAAGGAAAAGAGAGAAAACAAATTATTGTAGGAATGTGCAATACCATGAGAATCAATCGACTAAGGTTATAAGGATGAGGATAAGAATGAGGATGAGAATGAGGATGAGAATGAAGATGAGAACGATGATGGGTATGAAGAAGGGGAAGAGTGAAAGGAAGAAGAAAGTGAGGATAGGAATGAGAACGAAAATGAGGATGGTGAGGATATGAATGAGAATGTGGATGAGGATGAGAATGAAGATGAGAACGAAGATGAGGATGAAGAAGAGTAAGAGGAAGAGGAGGAGGGTGAGGATAGGAATAAGAACGAAAATGAGGATGGTGAGGATATGAATGAGGATGAGAATGTGAATGAGGATGAGAATGAAGATGAGAACGAAGATGAGGATGAAGAAGAGTAAGAGGAAGAGGAGGAGAGTGAGGATAAAGGATGAAAACGAAAATGAGGATGATGAGGATATGAATGAGGATGTGGATGAAGGTTAGGATGTGGAGGAATATGTGAATGACCCTTAAGAAGAGAATGAGGATGGGATTAGGATTAAGATGATGAAGAGAACGAGAAAAAAGATGAGGAAGTAGAGGAGAAAGACCAAAAAGGAGAAGGTGGAGGATAAGAAGGAGGAGAAAGAAAGAGTCAAATGAGATTGAGAAGGAAAAGAAGAAATATTAAATTAGTGGCCTCAATCTCCTGTGACCTTCAATGCAATCATGTATCCTCAGAACTCAAAGGGGAAATGTATCCTTCATGAAGATTATCCTCTTCTGATGAATAAAATAATCAATCACTAACTAGAATCAAATATCTAAAGGTCGTCATGACACTAAGCGAACCAAATTTGTTATTAGTAAAACTTAGGACAACTCATAGTTATGACTGCAGGTTTTACCATAAAAGGACTTAATGATATTATAATGATGTTCTGTTCTGTAAGATACATATGATATATAAAAGTTGGAACGAAATACGCTGACTCCTAATCAGGTATATG
>NC_134777.1:14976234-14978734 GCF_046742065.1 Oratosquilla oratoria
GTGTGTGTGTGTGTGTGTGTGTGTGTGTGTGTGTGTGTGTGTGTGTGTGTGTGTGTGTGTGTTTGTAACTGTGTGTGTGTGTGTGTGTGTGTGTTTATTGGTTATATTTCCAGCTTCATTATAGATTAATCTTTTCTAGGCTTTTTTAAAGACCAGTTGTTCTTTAAGATCCTGGAGAAGAACTTGGAGAGGACTTCCATAATTGTCGACGTCTCGCACATTCAATTGAGTAGTGTCAAATTAGGTTAGGTTAGATTAGGTTTAAGTTTAGGTTTAGGTTTAGGCTAGGTTAGGTTAGGTTAGGTTAGATTAGGCTACCGAATATACAATAGAGTTCGTAAGTGGTGGAATCTGAAGATTAGAGTTTATATGGCAGAATCCTATGACGTGTTAGATACTGGGAAGGAAATTTGGTAGCGTGTTTCACTGAACTATCTAAAAATAATTATCACATATATTTTTCTCCTGATTGTTGTTGGTTGATGGTAGGCTGTTCTTCTTTTGCTAAGAGTGTTTTTGCTAGGATGAAAGTTAGTGTCGGATTTTATTGAATTCTACTATTTGATGTTGTGTGATATTTTTGGCATGAGCTGTTATCATGTGTTGTTTGATAAAACCATTTTGAAAGTGCATTTTTAGTCATCTGAAAAAGGTTTGTGTTGTAGTTCCAAGGTAAATTATATTACTGAGGAGATCGTACTCTCCTCTATTGTATTTAACCCATTAAACTCGGATGAAAAGATTCTTGTCATTTGGTCAAATAAAACAAAAAATCATAAAACACCAAAATGTTTGATCAAACACCAGAAAAGTATGACGTCAGTCCTCGCTTCGCTGACGACATACTTTTCTGGTGTTTGATCAAACATTTTGGTGTTTTATGATTTTTTGTTTTATTTGACCAAATGACAAGACTCTTGTCATCGGAGTTTAATGGATTAAGTTTGAAGACTATTAGATTACTGAAAATGTTTTGATCTAGGTTCATTGTTGTTAGAAATAAATAGGTTTCTTATCTTCTTAGTTCTATCACATAGATAAGTTTGATTGAATTTTCTGGTGTACTGGATTTCAATTGGTTTATTTCTAATTCTATTATCTTGTTATTCTCTTCATTACTCTTTCGTTGGTATGTTTGAGGATTATTTTAAAGTGTCTTGTCCTGTTCTGACATTACATTATTGAGGAAAGTTTCCTACTAACCAAAATAAATATTTTTTAGCCATTATTAAAATCAAATATTCTACTTGGCTTTTAATATGATCATAATTCCTATATAAATTGCATGATAGTAGAGTTGATACCATCTTCCATAACTGATGATACTTGCTATTTCAACCCGAATGCCTACAAGCGATTTTATTCATTTCCGTTTGATCTCGCTCGGCAATTGTAACAAATAGGTTAATAGCATTTAATTACCCCAATGTTCCTACGTTGAGGGAATGACTTTGAACTGGCCAAAATAGAATCGAATAGCGTGATGGAAACGCTTGCAAATGAAAACCACCATTTAATATAACTGTGAAAGCCGCAGAACTGGGGCCAATTGGCCCACACCTAAATAAAGCAATACTCTGTGACCTTTTGAGTACGATGATGAATAAAGTTTTGGAGTTTTAGTTCGGTTTTTATGTTCTCTCTAAAGGAGGTTTGGTGTTTAGGGGGTTTTGGGGCCAGGGGTTGGGGAAACGGGGGTTGGGTTGGGAGGTCTGTGGGATTAATTTTAAGTTTTAATCTCATTTTTTTTAATTAATATTATTTATGTGCGTATCCATGTATTGTCTACATATACGTACATTTGTATATATACATACACGTGTCTTTAATAGCTATAGGAATATGCAGTTTATGTGCGTATACATGTATTATCTACATATACGTACATTTGTATATATACATACACGTGTCTTTAATAGCTATAGGAATATGCAGTATAACAAGCAGGGCATTCCAGGATCTGCGTTAACTGAGAAGAAATTAATCTTTTTGCTCCAGTATGCTGAAAAAAATTCAAGAAATATCGCTCTTGTTGATGCCATTACTACTACAACTGCTTCCATTAGAGTTACTGCTAATGCTATGGCTGCTACTACTACTAATACTTATGTAACTATTAGTATTACTATACCAATACTACTAGCTACTATTACTATTATTACTGCTACCACCAGAGCTACTGATAATCTGGCCATTACTATTAATCTTCATATTACTACTGTTAGCGTTAATTCAACTACTTCTGTTAATACTATCATCTCTTTTACTGCAATTACTATTGCGCTGCTACTATCCTCGTTTTGATAATATTAGCACCAGCGTCTCAACTGCTGCTATCCTTAACTGCTACTACAATTACTGCTATTCTTCTTGCCACTTTTTTTTCTTCAAAACTGCTATAGTTACAACAACTTCCACTGTAATTTATAAAAGTATCACAAAATCTACTACAACTTTTGCTACTCTTACTAATTCACACTGATTGGAAACCATGTTCATG
>NC_134777.1:14981234-14996234 GCF_046742065.1 Oratosquilla oratoria
CCATTCTCTAAATGTTTCGCTCAGTTTCAGGAGAAAACTGGTTCTTGAGAGATTGATAATTAATTTTTGTTAGGATTTTTACCCTGAAATGAATTAAATTGCCCACAGCTAGCAAGAGCAAATTTGGTTGAACAAGTCTTTAGGTCGTTGGGAAATATCTGAGTTTCTCGATCGATGCACAGATAAATGTTCTTTGTGACGCCTCACTTACTCCTAACGATTTGGTCGAATGTAGTAATACTTGTAGTCGTTGTCGTAGTTGTAGTAGTTCTCGTAATAGTAGCAGTCGTGATAGAAGAAGTCGTGGTCGTAGTGGTAATAGTCGTAACAGTAGTAGTTGTAATAGTACTGTAGCAGTCTTAGCAGTAGCTGTAATGGTCGTAGTCGTAATAATCGTAGTCGTAATAACCGTAGTCGTAATAGTCGTAGCCGTAATAATAGTAGTAATAGTAGTCGTCATGGCAGTACTAGTTGTAGATGTATCTATTGTCATAGCAGAATTTTAAGTTAGTGGATAAAATAATTGAACAAATAAATGAATAAATCAGTAAATATATAAATAAACAGATAAAAATAAATTAATAAACAAGGAAATGCATGATTAGGTATATAAATAAATGGATAGGTAATTCAAAAAAATAAAGAAATAAAATTGAATTAGATAGGTATTCTCTCCTAACAATCACAAATATTCCTCTCGTTGGATGTTATGATATTAATAGTTCATTCTACATTTCGCTATAAAAAGAAACAAAATTGAATTAGATGGGTATTCTCTCCTTACAAATATTCCTCTCGTTGGATGTTATGATATTAATAGTTCATTCTACCTTTCGCTATACAATTTTATTCAAACCTTTTCGTAGTAGAAATGGATAAAAATGATTAAAACTTTCATTTCAGGTTTCCCCCAAATTAGATTAAGTATATATTTTTCCACCCCGATATGCAATCAACATCAGCTAATCACATTTGGTAAATTACTCATTAATTAGTTATTATCACGCAAGATAATGAAAAGTTGTAAAAAAAAAAAAAAAATCCATCGTGGCTGGTCTGATTAATAGTCAACTTATATCGATGGAATTTAATCCTTACGTTATCGTGTGAAAGTAATTATTTTGTTTTGATTGTCGTTAGGTGATTTTTATTTGCGTTAATTGTAGCACTTGTTAAATAACGTCTTCAAGCTTATCTAGATTATCTTTCTTATCACTAACATGTTATTTATCATTTATCTTCGATCTCTGTTAAATTGATTTCCTCTCTGTGGTTCTACAGCTACTTGGCCGAGGAATATTCTCAGAGGAAAAGTTCTATGATAGAAAGAAATTAATGAATAGATCGATGAGTAGATGAATCAATAATTCAGTGAATGAAAAGAACAAAAGAAAAATTAAACAAACAAAAAGCAGACATATAAACAAAAAATAAATAGATAAATACATGGATAAGCTAATAGATAAATACATAAATAAGCTAATGAGCGAATAAGTAAATACATTAATAAACGAATAAACAAGCAAATAAATTAACTAATCAATAAATAAATTCATAAAAATTGAATAAATGAGTATCCAAATAAATAAGAATTACTAAATAGAAAATAGACTATAATTCTATTTCAATTGTGTGACATTTTCAACCCGTTAGATCCGATCTAACTTTCCATAATTTCAAGGGCACGTAGTGACTTTGCCTGGCTATCCAAACACACATGGAAAAGGTGGCTTTGTCGGCTTCATCTAACTGCATCTCGTCGTAAATTCACTACCATTTGCTTTGCGCAGTCTGGCAAAGGTTTATTCGGCTCTTTTGTCTTACGTTAACGGGGCGTAGCTTTAGCGAGAAAAGCTCAACTTTAATGCCAACAAAATGTCACCGTGAATGTGCATCCACAGCCCTTTAAGCTGACGATGCAACGACGCCCTCTCCTCCTCTTCCTATGGAAAGTCTGGACGATTTTATCATAAAGCTGAGAGCCGGACGTCATCTTCCATACGGTCTACAATGGCCTGAGGACTGTTTAGAATTTGGTCTATCGGTACCTTGGAGATTTTATGTGTGTATATATATATATATATATATATATATATATATATATATATATAAATATATATATATATATATATATACACATATATATATATATATATATATATACATATATATATATATACATATTTATACACATATATATATACATACACACACACACACACACACATATATATATATATATATATATATATATATATATATATATATATATATATATATATATATAAACTTTTTATCCCACAGTCGGAGAAAAGAAGACACTAATGTCGAACGTTCTGTATATTTCGATCACTAAATGTGACCCTCTTCAGCAGAATGAATACATAGTGGAAGGCATATACTTATATACAAAAATGTGAGGTGAGAAAAGGAACAAGCTCAGGTTACGTGACCGATGCTCCGCAGGTCGCGTGGGAAAATAGTTAATGTACACCGTAGACCATCAAGTGACATTAACCCAGGTGTATATAAGTTGCCATGCTTAGATTGTGATTCTGTCTATTGGGGATAAACTGGAAGATTTTTTGGCAACCAGAATTAAAGAACATAAAAATTCTGTTGAATATGGTCAATTAAATTCCGCGGTATTTCAGCACATTGCCAATAAAGATCACCGCATGAATTGGGAAGATGCTGAAATAATATATAGATCAACATGTAGCTTCAAAAGGAAAATAATTGAGTCTTCCCTAATAAAATTTTTACCTAATTTTAATATATCAAATGGCCAGTGGTCACCTGACTGCATCACTACCTCAGCAGTCAGCCATGTGCTACCTCATGTACTCCAAGGTCACAAAACCCCACGCGACCTGCGGAGCATCGGGCACGTAACCTGAGCTTGTTCCTTTTCTCACCTCACACTTTTGTATATAAGCATATGCCTTCCACTGTGTATTCATTCTGATGAAGAGGGTCACAGTTAGTGATCGAAATATACAGAACGTTCGACATTAGTGTCTTCTTTTCTCCGACTGTGGGATAAAAAGTTTATTTTATCAATGTGCTACGACATTACTTTATAGTGGATATATATATATATATATATATTTACAAAACCTAAATGTAGTTGCACATTTATAAAATGTTTAAATATACTAACTGTCGGAGAAACAAAGCAAAATAAGCAGACAATCTGTATATTTCAACCACTACTGTCTCATCTGATGAAGAGGACCACAGTTGTGGTCAAAATATACAGATTGTCTGAGTTTTTTGCTTTGTTTCTCCGACAGTGGGTTATATTTAAACATATATATATATATATATATATATATATATATATATATATATATATATATATATATTATATATATATATATTACATATATATACATATATATACATATACATATATATACATATATATATACATATATATGTATATCATATATATATATATACATATATATATTCACATATATATATATATATATATATATATATATATATATATATATATATACATATTCTCAACAAGAATAAATAATTGAGTATCATGACAGAGACCTGCAAAAAATAAATAAAATAAAATAACACATACCAAATGTGTGAGGGCATAAAAGATCCGGTCACATACCCTAGCGAGTGGTCAGAAAGGGACGAAGTAAAAGGATGACCTGAACTGACATGAAATACTCAGTCGTAATTGGGTCAGATGACCGTTGACCTGGTTCCAAATTGAAATTATTTGGTTTGAAAACATACATTGACTCAATAATTTCCCATTTAAGGTTGTAATTGGATTTACACATGAAGTTAGCTCTATTCCAATCATTGGTATGATTTTCCTGCCAAATGTGATTGGTGGAATTAGTCCGGGCAGGTTTGGTCTTTTGTTTTCTAATATTTTCGTTTTGATACCGAGACCCGTCTGGCTATATAAGAGATATTCTCTTACTGCTATGAAATTATAGTGTACGCACCTGCCTAATTTTCTAGGTCACAGATTTTTGTTAAATAACCAAGAGTTGGTGACAAGTTAAGGCAGGTACAAGGTCAAAGGTATTTATTGATTCAGTAGTTTACTCAAAACATTTCAATATCTTGAAATATTTAGAATTGAATTTTGTAAACCAATGCATAGAGAATGTCTTACTAATACAATTAAATTATTTTTATGAAGAACTTTATGTTAATTTACTAGAAGTAGATATAGACCTAAATCTTATATTTACATACATACATACATATATACATACATACACACACATACAATTATATATATATATATATATATATATGTGTGTGTGTGTGTGTGTGTGTGTGTGTGTGTGTGTGTGTGTGTGTGTGTGTGTGTGTGTGTGTGTGTGTGTGTGTGGATATATATATATATATATATATATATATATATATATATACATATATACGTATGTATATATTACATCAAAGTAAAGTATATTTCTTCCTTTATAAGTGGTTATCAATAGTCCTAGATCAAGTGGGTGACTAATGACCAACAGTTTTTCCTCTGCCAGATGAGAGCCCAACACAAAGGCCAATAGACATGCAACGCTCTCACATATCGCATACGCCATACGCCTGTCCTCTTGCTGATGATACAAATATACAGAAAAAACAGAAACTTATTATTAACAAATACTATATCGGGATTATATAATCCCTAAGAAATGACGTAATTTTATGTATTGAATGTACAGATGTGATCACTACTCGCAACACGTGATCAATAATTTCTTAAATTTGTCTTACATATCGGTAAGAAAAAACAACGAAACATTACAACACAATGGGACTAGAACGAAGAATTCTGACACTACGAATCCCCAATGAACAGGAATTCGTGATAGAGCATTGGTAGATTAAACTGTTCACGTTTCATTCTTACAAATGAGGAACACACAGCAGCAGACACTTAGGTTAGGACCGATGCTGCAACATTTTCTAAGACCTTATGAACAAATAGAGTGAAGGGCCGAGATCAAGCCTAATGACAAGCGACACCTGTTCCTTCCTTAGGAATACTTAGCAAGTATGGGAAAGGTAACCCAACACTGGACTCGGCTAAACCCCTTATGTAAGCGCCTGATCACTTCCAACCTATAATTCCACACACTCATACACTATATATCAAAATATTTGTTTTCTAATCTGACTACTTTTAAGTGATTTTGTTCATTTCTATGCTCGTGGTAACGAGAGGGTGTTGAATGAATATATATATTTTTCGTAATAATTCCTTTATATATATATATATATATATATATATACATATATATATATATATGTGTATATACATATATATATGTATATTATATATATATATATATATATATATATATATATATATATATATATATTCTGGCAACTACCAGACTATTTCATTCATATTTTATAGAAAAAAAATTGAAATTGCTTAAACAAAACAAAAAAATTATAAAAAATTACACATCCAACAACTGAATACCTCTGAGGAGACAACATACAGAGGAGTTCAATTCACATAAAGAAGACAGTCAATATAAACTAGTAAATACAATATCAATCCGTAACTCTATAATGTAAAAATATTATATAGAGACTATTTTTTAAGACTTTTAAGTTATATTATATATATGTATATATATATATATATATATACATTATATATATATATATGTATATATATATATATATATATATATATACATACATTATATATATATTACATAAATATGTATATATATTTATATATATATATATTTATATACATATATCCATTTAATCTAACAGTTATTTATGAATCTATCTATTTACTTATTTCATTTATCAATTGATCTATTTACTTATTTGTTTACCCTTTTAAATGGTTCAATACTCTGGTATATGCAGAGGAATAGATTTTATATTTCTTACTTATTAGAACACGTGCCACGAAACACTAGCCTTGCTAAATATAGTGCCTCACAAATAAATGTTCAAATGTACCACAACTGAGGATGATTTCATGGTTTTGTTTAGGATACATTCTATTCAACGCGAAAGCCTCATGTTCTTGAATAATATTCGCATCCACATGGAACAAAATTCGCGTAAATAATAACAGAAGGCCAGTGACTACACACACAAACACACATACACACACACACACACACACACGCACACACACACACACACACAAACACACACACAAACACACATACACACACACACACACACACACGCACACACACACACAAACACACGTATACACACACACACAAATAAACACACATACGCCCACACACACACACACACACACACACACACAAACTTACACACAAGAGCTTAAAACATATGAATGATGGAGATACCAGGAGACCATAAGACCTACACTAGGTAGTTCAATGTCCATTACCTCCTATCATCTACATAAATATAGCTGTCTATCCTTTTCTTAAAACAATCAATAGTTTCAGAGCCCACGACATGGTTACTAAATCTATCCCATTTGTTAACTTCTCTATTGGTAAACCAGTTCTTGCCTATTTCCTTCTTAAATCTAAATTTGTCCAATTTAAATCCATTACTGCGAGTCCTGCCCTGTTGTCTTAATATGATGGTCTTATCTGCATCCCACTTGTTAAAGCCTTTAATCCACGTGAACACCTCTATTAGATCCCCCCACACTCTGCGTCTTTTCCCGAGAATGTAAATTAAGGTGCCTAAACGTGTCCTTGTAAGTTAGATTTCTAAGTCCAAATATAATTTTGGTCATTCTTCTCTGTACTGATTCTAGTGAGCTGATACACATTCTATAAGACAGACCAAAAGTGTACCGCCAGATAGAGCTTGATAACTACTCCTGCACTTTTATTCTTAACGGTCCTAGTAATGAAAACTAATATTTTTTAGCTCTATTCCTGGTGGTAATACACTGTTTCCTGGATTCAAGGTCAGGACTCACTAGAATTCCTAAATCTCTCTCGCAATCAGATTTCTCTAAAAAGGT
The DNA here is from genome assembly GCF_046742065.1 of Oratosquilla oratoria. NCBI lineage: Eukaryota > Metazoa > Arthropoda > Malacostraca > Stomatopoda > Squillidae > Oratosquilla > Oratosquilla oratoria. Next base: position 14,988,226 of record NC_134777.1, read on the forward strand.
TTTATCTAAGCTATACCTGCTTTCCAGGGAGTGTAAACCTATGTTTAACACACTGCACTTTGAGATATTAAAGTCCATTTGCCATATCACCGACCATGTGAACAATTCATTAAGATCTTCTTGCAGTATCTCGGCGTCTTATCCTGACCTGATTCAGCGCCCTATTCTAGTATCATCCACAAAATTATTAACATCACTACTAATCCTATTGTCCAAGTCGTTTTGTTTCTAATACTACGAGCATTAAAGTACATGGTTTTAAGAAAATCGTGAATATCTCTTTTTGACACGTTTTGATTTTCAACATCATGCCTTGCATTATAATTTTGCTTTTTATTGACACCTTGCTCTATATTGACGTTTGGTCCTTAATTGACATTCAGTGCCTCAGGTACATTTGCCCCTTCACGAACATCCGGTCTCTCCCGGTCATCTGATCTCTTATGTATACCTTGCTCCCCGTCCCCCCGTCACCACGTCTCACACCGGCCACCCGTCCTTCACTGACATTCTGTCCGACACTGATATTTTGTCCTCCACTATCCTTGTATCCCATCGTGATATTTTGTCCTCCACTATCATTACATCCCATTGTGATATATTGTCCTTTAACATTACATCCTAATGGGACTTTAGAGACACTTTCCTCAACATCAACACTAGCTTCTGAACTGAGTTGCTGTTATTTTTTCCGGAATGACTTTTGTACTGATTTTTTATGTAAGTAGTTAAGACATAAGTATTCAGAGTGGATCAGCCAAACTTTCAAAAGTTCTCTTTCTTTCTCTCTCTCTCTCTCTCTCTATATATATATATATATATATATATATATATATATATATATATATATATATATATATATATATCTATATATATATATATATTGGAAGTAGGCCATTAATAAAGCATGCGTTGTTAAATTCAACAGCTGAGATAGTATTATTCTATTTATAGAATTTCTTTTCTATGTAACGCACCAATGAGCGGTCGTCTGTATGCAGATTTCTGAGTAGACTTCAGTACTCTACTCAGAAATCTGCATCCAGACGACCGCACATTGGTACGTAACATAGAAATGAAACTCTATAATCAGAATAATGCTATCTCAGCTAATGACTTTAACAACGCATGCATATATATATATAATATATATATATATATTATATATATATATATATATATAGCATCACATGTTAATAGTGTGGTGAGATAAAACAATATGTAGGCGGATGTCATCTCATATTTTGAATTTAAAAGTTATTTTGAAAGTCGCAAAGTTCACTTGATAATTTTTTTTTTTTTTTTTTTTTTTTTTTTTTTGGGGGGGTGATAGGACCCTCTTTGATTAAGTAAAGATTTAGTATTTAAAAGCGTTAAAATCCACATTTTGACAAAAAATTACATCTTTTTAATGTATAACTTCTTTTCCAGATCCATAGCCTTCTTCCGGTAACCAAATGGTAACACCGTCACCATGTACCATGTTGCACTAATTAAGCATAAACGAGATAGCCATGGCATTATTAAGCTGGGCTGCTTCTTTCGTCACAGCAGCGTAGGTGATCTACGTGCAGCATCAGAGGAATGAAGATAAAGAATAAGAACTATGGGTGATTCACAGTAGTTCCATTGCCTTTGCCAAATTCCCGTCCGAGGCGAGCATACAAGAGTGTGATGATTTTCCAGCCACCTTTGAGCTTGTGAACGAAGGCGGATTCTCCAATGCTACTGAAGCCGGATCGACAAGAAGGCATGTTGTCAGACTTCAAGGAAATCATGAAGAGGCTGATTCAAGATGATTTTCCATTCATGTGAGGCAGTCACTGAAGTTTATGAAAGGCTGCTTATCAAGTCCAGTGATACAGATTTCGCTTCTATTACATTTTATGCCAGAGAAGGTAATAGATGTATGGGTGATTTCTGGAACAGCATAGAGGAGGAAATGATATTCAATATGCACAGTATCTGAGAGACTCCCACTATCTATTAGTGAAAACCTGCTCGCTTTTCATGCTCTAACAGGATGTGACACACACTCTGCTCTCAGTGGCCATGGCAAGAAGACATGTTGGCCAATTTTCCATGGTGAATCACTCCTGGTTAGTGAAGTTGGCTGTGATGGAGATCTTGAACCAAATGAGCAGTTTGGGTGCCTTTTCTATGGTTCTCCCACATTATCATATGTTAACCAAACCAAGCTCGAACTCTTTAAGAAGTCAAAGAAGGATCTTAAGATGTTGCCTCCAACTATGGATGTAATAAAACTGCACATTTTGCGTGCCAACTACAACGCAAAAATTTGGATGCAAGCAGATCAGATACACATCCAGATATCATGTTCACTGGACACATCAGCTTGAATAAAGGAAGAACGTTTCCTGGTTTCTGTGTAGGTAACACTCCCTCCTATCCCAGATGTTTGTCTTCAACTTGTGGCCTGTGTATACAAATCTAAATGTAGAGTGACTCGATGGTCCTGTATCAGGAAAAGTCTCTAACTGCATTTCTGCATGTGGCTTGTAATGCAGCAGCCTGTTGCAACCCAGCAACCTCAAAAGATGCAAATGGTTTATTTGTATTCATTGAAATTTGCTAAGAAGGAATGAGTATCGTCTTTGTAACAAATATAAAATTTAATTTTTCTGCATGTATGTATTTGAAGATGCAAATGGTTCATTTGTATTGGTTGAAATTAGCTAAGAAAGAAAGAGTACTGTGTTTGCAACAAACGCAAACATATATTTTTCTGTATGTATATATTTGAGTGAGATAATTTTTGTGTAGAATAATTGTATGATTTACGTGGATTGCGCTTCAGACAACATAAAACCCAAAATCTTAGAATTACCAAGGATGGTTTGATTTTACCGAATAATAAACTACCGTTTTTGGCTGATTTATGGTATTTGACCTTGAAAATTACACTGGAAGTCAAAGTTCTGGGTGGTATACATCCACACCCTTTTCTTCATTCTGTAACTGATTGATCTGGTATGGATTCCTGCTATTAATAAGTAATGCTCTCAGAGGTAAAAGAATCAACTTTGGCTGTCCTACTATCATGATCACGGTTACAATCATAGTCACAACTACTCCAAAAACAACATATACCATAACCCATAAACAACAACAATAACATCAGCAGCAATAATTAAAACCGCAGTTATAATCAATCACAATCACAACTATTCCCAAAATAACGTATACCCTAACCCAAACAACAACAATAATCATAATATTAACATCAACAACAATAACCACAATCAGTTATAATCAATCACAATCACAACTACTCCCAAAACAACATATACCATAACCCAAACAACAACAGTAATAACAAAATCAACAACAATAACCACAATCACATTTATAATCAATCACAATCACAACTCCCAAAGCAACATATACCGCAACCCAAACAACAACAACATCAACCACAACAACAACAACAACAGTACCAAGAAGACCGTCATTCCCACTAATACCCAATCCCATCCTAATGATAATGACAAAGCTAATTTCAATGACACTATCAGCTAATTAGAGGAAGTCGGTCCCACTGATAAAATCCTTTCTGCAGTGTCTTCTCCGTAGCATAATCTCATAATCCCATTTGATGTTCCTCCTTAATCTCATTTCAACCAAGATCCTTCGTATTGATGCCACGGTTCCTCATTAAAGAGAGACACAAAGCCGTGGCAAGGAAAGAGGTCAGGAGATAGAGGGAAAGAGAGAGAGGAACGGGAATAGAGAACGAAAGATTAGGAAGTCATAGAAAATGATTGGTAGAGAGTGGAAGAGTGTGATAGGAGAGAGACGAAGGGTTAGGAGAAGAAGAAGACAGAAGAGGTCAGGAGATAGAGGAAGAGAGAGAGAGGAACGGGGACAAGGAACGAAGGATTAGAAATTCATAGAAAATGGTAGGTAGAGAGTGGAGGAGTGTGATAGGAGAACGACGAAGGGTTAGGAGAAGAAGAAGACAGAAGAGAATGGAACTATGGAAGGAATTGAAAAAAACAGAGACAGGAGGGTCAATAAGGAACAAGATATTAGAAAGAAGATATGGAAATGGAGATTGACTAGGTGGGTAAAGGGTGTAGTAGAATGAGATGACAAAATAGAATATTCAAGACGAGAAGACAAAAAAGGAAGAAAAGAGGAGAGAGTTGAGCGAGAGGATGGGGACCAGGGAATGAAAGATAAGGAAGGGATAGAGATGGAAAGTGATTGAGGAGATGGAAAGTGATTGAGGAAAGGTAAAGGGTGAAGGAGAGTTAAAAGAAAAGGAGAATGATCAAGAAGAGATTATGAAAAAATGGGAGAGGATGAGGAAAAGAATGAAGAGCAAGAGAAGAGGAATATAAAAGAGCACAAAGAGGAAAGCTATCAAGGGATGAAAGATGTGAAAGGCATGGATAGGGAGGATAATTAGCAGAGGAACTTAGAAAGGCGAGGAGAGTAATAGGAATAAAAGGAAAGACAAAAGAGGAGTGATGGAGGGACTATAGAGGAAGTTGAAAAACAGAAAAAGGAGGGAACGAAAAAGAATGAGTAGGAAAAAAAAAAAGAAGAGGAGCAGAAGGAAGAATAGAAGGATTGTAAATAAAAAAAAATAAAAAAAAAGAGGAGAAACAAATTCAAGGGAAGAAAACATGCGTTCAACTGCTATTCTCCTGCCACATGAGTCTTGCAGTTCATATGACCCGATCCATAGGAAATGCCATGACTTTATACAAATACATATCAGCTTCCTGTTCAAGGCAGAGGATGAAGACTTGCATTATAGTGAAGCATTTCAATTCATAGGCTGGGACTGATCTCGGAAATGTAGAGTTGACAATGGAGGACGCTACTAATACATCAACCATATGGATGTGTATATGTCTATATATATGTATACATGATTAAATGTATATACATATATGTACATATATATATATACATATATATATTATATATATGTATATATATGTTTATTTATGTTATTTATGTATTGTTCATTATAAATTATTGTGATTTTTGTTTATTATTCATCATCATATTTTTATTTGTTTTAATAATGTATCTACTTTTTATTTGTTTATTTGTGTGTGTGTCTGTGTGTGTGTGTGTGTGTGTGTGTGTGTGTGTGTGTGTGTGTGTGTGTGTGTGTGTGTGTGTGTGTGTGTGTGTGTGTGTGTGTGTGTGTGTGTGTGTGTGTGTGTGTGTGTGTGTGTGTATGTCTGTGTGTGTGTGTGTGTGTGTGTGTGTGTGTGTGTGTGTGTGTGTGTGTGTATGTGTGTATGTGCACACACGTATATCCATATATTGAAAGAGAAAGAGAGGAGAAAGATAAAGAGAGTGCAATAAAATATGAGGGATCAATATCTACACTATTGGCTAACCACACTGATAACACCTAATGGACTTGTAGCATTCATGTTCACTCAATAGAAACAAATGCGCTCGCAGTATGTTGAGGAAGTTGCACAAAATCCAGAAAGTACAACGCGGAAATTGCACATTAAGACTGAGACGCCATTTGTTGATATTACTTTCGGGAATGAAGTTGATCTTATCTCAAGGTTTTATCGGAGAATCAAATCAACCTGATTGACTCTTGTCTAAGTCCATCCGTTGAGTCCTCCCCTATCCCCCTCACTATTCCTCTCTACCCTCAACTGCTATCCATTTCCTTCACCTCCTCACGTTCCCTACCTTTATCCCTCCTAACGTTCTCTGTCTGAGGTCTCTCTCTCTGTCTATCTCTCTCTCTTTCTCTCTCTCTCTCTTTCTCTCTCTCATAAGAACACATGACGGAAACTGCAAGGGACCATAAGGTCTACACTAGGCAGCTCTCTCCCTCTCTCTCTCTCTCTCTCCCTCTCTTTCTCCCTCTTTATTCATTTTCCTTTTCAAGTTCTTTTCCTATTGCACTCTGGAATTACTTTTGTCTTCCGTATTACATCCGTTCAGTTTTATATTTTTCATTTTCTACCATTTACCCCACCTCTCTTACCTCTCTCACCTCCATTTTGACTGTTCTTCTTCCCTTCCTTCCTCCCCATTCTTCTCTCCCTCTTCTCTCTTTATATATTTATCCTATTATGCCAGATGGCAGTTATTCACTTATTCCAGCTGGTTCTTAGCTTTCCATAGAAGTGTGTGCTTTTCATTTTATGCCAGCTAATACTTATTCCTTTGTGCCAGATACTGATGTTCTTTTATACTAACTGGGACTTGTATCTATGACAGATGGTATATATTCTTTTATTCCAGCTGGTTTTTTCGCCTTCTCAGCAAAAATGTATTTAATTTTCACGCCAGCTAGTACTTATTCTGTTATGCCAGATGGTAGTTTTTTTCTTTATGCTAGCTGGTTCATTATTCTTTTATACCCAGCTGGTTCATTACCCTTTCACTCCAGTTGGAAATAGTCCCTTTATCCCGACAGCTGGCAGGCTCTTTTTAACATCTCCGTCTCAACTTTGATAAATAACAAATTAATCTCATCTTGATCAGGCACTTCTTTACCTGGTGATTCTTGTTCCTCTGATCTACTGTCACAGCACAATTTCTGATCTGCTCTTCTTAGAATAATGATGATATGATATAGGTTTAACGTCACAAAATCACCCCTATCAGGAGGCCAGGACGGTGCCCCTTACAAAGGACTTTGTAGTGTGGTTTTAATGAACTATGCCCTTAGTTCAACTTCGCCGGTGGCAGGGTTCGAGCTGCCATTCCCTCGACCATCGCCGCAAGTAACGACGCTCTAACCCGCTCAGCCAACGATCTTCCAGAAAATGATTATGATGATAAATAGATAAATGAATAAACATCATGCTTGATATCTTCAAGTTATAAAAGAACAACACTCAAAATTAATCTGCCCTTTTTAAAGAAATAATATTAGTAAATAGATAAATAAATATTATGTTTAACATTTTCACAAAATTATCCGTGTGTATTTCTTTGCTTTTATTTTTGTCATGATCTATATGATTCTTATATATTCGCATTCTTATATATCATTCTTAATCATATATATTTACTACATAGAATTAAACATTATGCTGTTTATTTCTTTAGGTCATTCATAATCGATATGCCAATCTTTTCAAATATCTAATTCGCACAACAAAGATATTGAAAATATGCTAAATTTAGCAATTTATTTTCATATATTATGTAACAAAACATAAACACAAAACTTGAACATTTATAGTAAACTCTACATTTTTTTTTTAAGAATTAACATTATTCTGTCTGATTAATATGGTTTGGTATTTGATTCCTGTAAACCTCAATACTATGAAGGTTTTATCAAGTTTACTCAATTTGGTGAAAATGGTATATAGACGGGAACCCGAGAAATTAAAATGTAAAATAATTCAACTTCTGTTGATTAAGAAAAATGCCGAACTCATTAAAGACACGTTAGTTGTGACCATCCATGCTTTACGGATTTTTTTTTTTTCAAAATTATTTTCTCACAAAAAAATTATACAAAAGTGAAAATTGGAAATAAAATATGAAAGCTAAAACTCTTGCATTATTTTTCTCATATGAAACGGAGGGAACGACAAAGAAAACGTAACATTCAACCAAGAAAAAAATAAAACAAAATAAAACAAAACCACGCATAGAAAACGAAATAGAAGTAAGAAGATCCTTAATGTATATACGGGAAGGCAGAAGTAAAAAACTAGAAGATATCATTGATCGATTCATTTTCTAACTCAAATCTATTTCAGATCATTTTCTCTACGTACAAGTTTGCATCTTGTAATTCACCCCCATCAATCCAACAAATCAACAAATATATGAACATATAAAATAATAAACAAATGAGTAAATAAATGTATGAATAAATGAATGAATAGATGAATGAATGACTGAATGGATGAATGAATGAAAGATTGAGTAGATTCATGAAATAAATTAATGAATTAATGAATGAATGAATAAAGGAATTAATGAATAAATGAATAAAAGAATGAATGAATGAATGAATGAATGAATGAAAA
>NC_134777.1:15006234-15016234 GCF_046742065.1 Oratosquilla oratoria
GATATTTGGAATCGGTTTTGTGGCTCACCGTTGTACTTTTTCCAGTCTGTCAATGTCTTTAATGAGATTCGGTGACCATACGGAAACAGCATATTCCAAGTGTGGACGAACTAACGATTTATATAGCTTGTTAATGAGTGATGGAATTTTGAAATCAAAAGATCGCGCAATCAATCCCAGAATCTTATTTGCTTTCTCAGAGGCTGAAATACACTGCTTGGATGATTTGAGGTCGTTACTGATAATTACGCCGAGATCTTTTTCACTATCCACTTTTGTTAACTAATTTCCAAATAACTTGTAATCGTACTTACTGTTATTTTTACCTATGTGCATTACCTTGCATTTACTTGTGTTAAATTTCATTAGCCACTTTTCAGACCATTGCTGTAATTTATCTAAATCTTCTTGAATATCTGATTGGTTTGGGTGATCATTTGCCACTCCGCACAGTTTTGTATCATCAGCAAATTTGGAAACAGTAGATTTTAGTCCATGGTCTATATCATTTATATATACTATGAATAGAAGTGGCCCAAGAACGGAACCCTGAGGAACTCCACTTGCAACACTTTTCCATCCAGAAGTTTTTCCATTTAAAACAACTCTCTGTTTTCGACCTTTCAACCAATTACTAGTCCAACCTAATAGGCTACCACTTATTCCATGCAACGCTAATTTAGTAAGTAGTCTTTCGTGTGGGACGGTATCAAAAGCTTTAGCAAAGTCTAGATATATTAAATCTATATTGTTTCTTTTGTCATAATTCGAGATAACTGTGTTGTAGAATTCGAGTTAGTCACGCAAGAACGTTTCCGTCTGAAACCATGCTGGCTATCATTTATCAAACGGTTACTTTCTAAATGATGTTCGATAGCATCTCTGATGATAGTTTCCATTATTTTTCCTACGATCGAAGTCAAACTTATAGGCCTATAGTTATTTGGTTTCTTGTTGTCACCTTTTTTGAATATGGGAGTAACGTTAGTTAGCTTCCATTCTCTTGGGACATCTCCGGATATGATGGATTTCTTGAAAATAATTTCTAATGGAACAACAATCTCATTTTTCATTTCCTTTAAGATTCTTGGATGCCAACCGTCAGGCCCTGGTGTTTTATTTACTTTGAGTTTGTCTATACACCTTTTAATTTTTTCTTTTGTTATATTTACCGTAGTGAGTAAGTTTACCCCAGACTTTTCACAGGTTTCAGTTTGGAATTCACTTTGAGGTGTTTCGTTTACGAATACCGAGCTAAAATAATTGTTTAAGATATTACACATTCCTTCATTTGAATATTCAAGTTGACCGTCAGCAGATAATAGTGGACCAATGTGATTCCTAACAACCTTTTTATCTCTAATGTAACTATAGAATTCTTTGGGATTCTCTTTGGATTTATCAGCGATGTTCATTTCGTATTGTCGTTTTCTTTTTCTTATTGTCTTTTTTAAATCTCTCTGTATTGAAACATAACTTTCATAGTCATTAGGTGCACCCGAGCACTTATATTTCTTATAAGCCTGTCTCTTTTTAGCAATACTTTTTCAGTTTCTATATATACATATATATATATATGTATATATATATATATATGTATATATATATGTATATATATGTATATATATATATAATATATATATATATATATATATATATATATATATATATGAGTGGCAGGGTGGTGAGATAAACACCGAGAACCGTTGAAGTTTTATTAATTGACGTTTCGCTCTTAACAGAGCTTCTTCAGAGTGTACAAACATGATCGGGAAATCAACAGTTATATATCTTACATCATTCCGTGTTCCTTCCTTGACCCACCCCCTCCCTCCCTCTCGTACCCTTCAGCTCCTGTAAGATCATCCAGCCGGACGTTTTGGACAGCTTAATAAGACCATCACGATGGTTACAGCAGGGCTGGGATGCTATAAAAGCTGCCTCTACTATTTTTCTTTTTTTCTTTTCTCATCCTTGTTTTAATATTTCCACTCCGTCCCAGTTAGGTAGATGTCCGTATTCCTCCGCATGAACCACCAGGGCGTTTGATGTTCGGTGGGCCCTCAGGTCGCTCTTGTGCTCATATGTCCGCTTGTGTATGCCTCTTCCTGTCTCCCCAAAGTAGTTTAGATCACAGCCACCACATGGGATTCTGTAAACCATGCTGTTGTTATTATGTTCATTTCTATTCTTACTTCTCACTACTTCACCTATCTTCGTACTAGATGTACTGGCGATCTTCAGCCCTGCTCTGCGGAGCAAATGTCCTAACTCTTCTGTGTGCTTGGAGTTGGGAACTACAATGAAGCCACCTTCCTTATTTTCCTTTATCTCATCCACTATTTTAAGCGCTATTTTCTTCAAACTATGGAGTAACCCTTCTGGATATTTTAGTCCTGATAACACTTTAAAAATATATTTGATTTCTCTGTCAATATGTTCTACACTACATACCCGGAACGCTCTGAGAAAAAATCCAATTATTACTCCTCTCTTTATCCTTTCACTATGTGCCGAAAAGTAGTGGATGAGGTCATTTTTGTTTGTAGCTTTTTGTGAACCGAGAAACCCACCGTGCCGTTATCCTTCCTCCAAATTAATACATCCAAGATAGATAACTTTTGATCCACCTCGTGTTCTACTGTGAACTGAATATCCCTGTCTACCATATTCAGCCTATTAGGTTTGGTGGTGAAATTGGTTTTCCCCGGGGCAATGACTAGGACGTCGTTTACATATCGAAACCAATGGGTCCCTCTTCCCATAATTTTCATAAAATTATCTCTCTCCAAAACCTCCATGTATAATGATGATGTATAATTATGGGAAGAGGGACCCATTGGTTTCGATATGTAGACGATGTCCTAGTCATTGCCCCGGATAATACGCATAGATAAAACTAAATTATACAACTACTAATTAGCTGGAAACGAAAAAATTACTAGAATGGAGAGCATAAAGTATCTTGGTGTAATTATTACCAACAATATACAATCATGTAAATAAATTTGTAAGACTTATGGTATAATTTTTTGATATAAGAATTTCAATTTACTGTTTTGAATAACTTAAGGCTGGCGTTATTACTGCATTTTTTTTTCCACGGAATGGAAAATATTTCCACACCAAAGGGTCAGTTTACTAAAACCTCACACAGAACAAATAACAAAATGGAACTTCATTGATATGATATTAATCTCTGTTCAGAATGGGGGTTTGGCTAGACCGAGACTTCCTTCCAACCCAGCTGATTAAAGTCACGTGACCTATTGAAAATAAAAAATAAATAGATAAACAAGGAGACGAAGGTACAAAACGCGAGGAGAGAAATCATGTAACTCGACGGCTCCGTTTTGCTGTTTACTAATTAGGCAAGTTATGTGATTTTCTTCTCATCCTTAGTGTTAAATGTTCTAGATTTGCATTCAGTTTAGCTATATCATTTGCATATGTTACAGAGCTGAGAGGAATCATAGACAGAGAGGGAGGGAGAGAGCGGGAGGTAAAGGGAGAAGAGAGAGAGAGAGAGAGAGAGAGAGAGAGAGAGAGAGAGAGAGAGAGAGAGAGAGAGAGAGAGAGAGAGAGAGAGAGGGGGGAAGTAGAGAGAGAGAGAGAGAGAGAGAGAGAGAGAGAGAGAGAGAGAGAGAGAGAGAGAGAGAGAGAGAGAGAGAGAGAGAGAGAGAGAGATAGAGAGAGAGAGCGAGGAGAGAGAGAGAGGGAGAGATAGAGAGACAGGAGAGAAAGACAGGCGGAGGGAGATAGATAGATAGAGAGTTACACAAAGATGCACTCATACGCTCACTCATACTCACGCACACACAAAAACACACACTCGCACATACAAATACACGCACGCACACGCACTCACACACACACACACACACACACACACACACACACACACACACACACACACACACACACACACACACACACACACGCATACACACATAAACTAATGTGATTACAAAGGGACAAATATACTGGCATAGCATTAACCAAAACAAACACAACATTATATCAATGAGGATGTAACTGAATTTACCTCAGTCCGTTTTCTGTGTAACAAAAGCAAAGCATTCAACCCACAAGACTTTCGTATTGGTCAAGGCTCATTAGATGAAGTTCTAATTCTCTAATGGTGTCGTAGCATGTGCTGGCCAGTCTCCACAGCTGCTTTTGTCCATGTAAAAGCCAGTCTTACATACTGGAACAATTATCTCTTATATCCACCGAGACGGCAATTAACCGTTATTTTAACCGAGTTAACCGCTTTGATTGTTCCATTTGTCAAAAGAAAAAAAAATCGATGATTTGAGTGCGTGGAGGCTGGATGTCAAATGTTCTTTTGTAACCTCGACAGTTGGCTCGGATAGAATGTCTGGTGAGATTACAGGCACAACAAGCTCCTGCTCTGTGGTTACATTTGTTTTTTCTAGCCTACTTGGCACGATGACACGCTACATTGATTATGACTGGGACAAAAAAAAAACTATTTTCTGAATGACGACTGGTAGAAGAAGAGGAGAATTAGAAGTTATTGGAGGTGGAAGAAGGGACGGGGAATTATAAGGGGGAACGGAAGAAAACGATTCAGAAAGAGGACTCAGACGAGGAGGAGAAGGAAGAGGACTAAGAAGAGGAGAAAGAGAAGAAGGAAATGTAGGTGAAGGAGGAGAAGGACGAGAAGGAGGAAGAGAAGGAGGGGGAGGAGGAGGAGGAGGAGGAGGAGGAGGAGGAGAAGGAGAAAGAGGAGAATAAGGAGGAGTAGTAACAGAAAGAGAACGGGAAGGAAAATAAAGAAAAAAAGAGTAGGAAAATTAATTATGTATATACCATTTATTCACATATCTAAATGCATATTTACATTGTATTTACTCAATGATTTACCGATTTATGTCTTGCATAGTTAATTGCCCATTCTTTGGTCAAAAAAAAACTTAAACTTACACCTTTGTCACACAAAACGGGATTTATAAGCCGTAAAACTTATTAACCTTAGGAGATCTGCTGTATTTTCTTTCAAATAGATTATGACATGAGATTTAGTATGTACGTTTGTATGTATATGTAGGCCTATATGCGATCATATATTGATATGAAGCGTGTGTGTGTGTGTGCGTGTGTGTGTGTGTGTGTGTGTGTGTGTGTGTGTGTGTGTGTGTGTGTGTGTGTGTGTGTGTGTGTGTGTGTGAGCGTGCACGTGTGCGCTTTCCAAACGAGAGAAATACGATCCATGCTGACACTATATGAATCACCTGTACCTCTGCTTGGGTATAATTGTCAGCTGTGAAATCCGTGCAAACTGGGAGAAAAACAATTATTAGTAATAGTTCAGCGCTTGCAGACAATTAAGATATGTGCTGTTCAACACCTCAATTACTGGGAAAGATTATATAAACTGAAACTCTTTTCACAAGAGCGTCGTAGAGAACGATAAATGATTATCTATATACACAAGGTAATGATGGGTCACACAATAAATAATCTCATTTTTAGTTTTAATGACCAGTAATGCATATGACTTCCTTGCTACGTAGAAAAAGTATACACCAGACCCACAATCAGAACTAGGACACTTAGGGAGAACACCTTTGATATCGGAGGTCCACTTCTTCACAACGACTTATCGATACATCTGGAAGAATTTCTCTGTGCATTCCCGGACCAACCAAAGATGCCCCATTACCACCTACGGGCTGAGAGCAATAGCGCTATCGACCAGCTGTCTCTAAGGAGGGCAGAAGGAACGTACTAGTGGCGGCGCATCAGCGTGGCTACGCACAGTATTCCTACTGCTTGAACTTCAATATCTCAAAGTGCAGCGTGTTAAACGTAGGACTACACAACCCCGAAAGCAGATATAGCTTATGTAACATGTTCTTAGAGAAAATTAAGTGCGAGAGAGACTTGACAGTTCTAGGGAGTCCTGACCTTGAATACAGGAAACAGTGCATTAGGGCCAGGAATAAAGCTAACAGAGCATAAGGTTTCATTGCTAGGATGGTTACGAATAAAAGTGCAGAGGTAATTATCAAACTCTATCTGGCGTCAGTTAGACGCAACCTTGACTATGCGGTACAGTTTTGGTCTCCGTTTTATAGAATGGACATCCATTCACTAGAATCCGTACAGAGGACAATGACCAAAATAATACATAGGCTCAGAAATTTATCTTACGCGGTCAGAGTTAGGCACTTTAATTTACACTCTCTGGAAAGACGCATAGTGCAAAGTGATCTAATAAAGGTGTTCAAGTGGACCAAAGCCTCTAACGAGGGTAACGCAAACAAGGTCATCATATTAAGAAAACAGGACTCGCAGTAATGTATTTAAATTGGACAAATTTAGATTTAAGAAGGAAATAGGCAATAACTGGTTTACTAATAGAGTGGTCAACGAATGGAATAGACTTAATAATCATATAGTGAGCGCTGAAACTATCGGTTGTTTAAAGAATTGGTTAGACAACTTTATGGATGGGAACGACAAATGGTAATGAACATGAAACTGCCTAGTGTAGGCCTTATGGTCTCTCGCAGTCTCCTTCATTCTTGTGTTCTTATGTTTTTATGTATATATGTACGTATGTATGTATACTGTTTATGTATATATGTACGTATGTATGTATACTGTTTATGTATATATGTACGTATGTATGTATACTGTTTATGTATATATGTACGTATGTATGTATACTGTTTATGTATATAAGCGTGGTTACATGCATGTATGTTTGTTGGTGTGTGTGTGTGTGTGTGTGTGTGTGTGTGTGTGTGTGTGTGTGTGTGTGTGTGTGTGTGTGTGTGTGTGTGTGTGTGTGTGTGTGTGTGTGTGAGTAAGTGAGGGAGTGAGTGAGTGAGGGAGTGAGAGAGAGGGAAGGGTTAAGGAGAGCAATGTTTATGTAATAGAAAAAATTATATCAAACATTCTCAGCCTCTTCAGCCTCCGGCCTTGTTCGCTTAAATCGCTCATTATACTAATGTCATCACTTATCGCTCGGCAAACGAAGCAAAATAAACGGAGGAATCTCCCCGTCTGACAGAACAGTCGAGCCGAAATGTTTGGCAAATAGGAAGACAAACACAAAATGTTTGGCAAGCCGAAGAAAAACCAACTCTCAAATCACGATTGATTCCGCTTGTATCGAGTCTTATTCCAAGGACAGAAGCCCGCGGGGGAATAGCAAAATTCCCCTTTGGCGAAAAAAGGAGTAGAAGAAAAAAAAAATTCAGTTTAGAAAAAAAAAAAGTGGAAAAAAGAAATAAGAAAACTGTTTATGTGTGGAGGAGCTGTTAATTCACATAGGTTATAGTCAAAATCTCTCAAATTAGTGTTCATCACGGTTGAATGAAATCGCTTGGGGATAGCCTTAATAAAATGAAAAATTGGCACACGGTAGGGAAAGGACAAAAAAAAGAAAAAAAAAAAAAGGGACCACAAAGGTAAGACGAAGTCAATCAAATTTTTACTCAGACAAGATAAAAGGTTTTATCTTTCGAGGAAGAATAAAATAATAGTGTCCAGTCTTCGGCAAGGATCTATATCCCTTATGTATAATGTGCATAAGGACGATAATCATAGTTCACTAGATACTTATCTAAAAATTATTTTCCCTCGGCTAGGATTGTAAGAACGTTGTTGAATGCATCATAGATATTGTACCTTGTAATACAGTATTATCATGTTCTTTGTTGTAATGATCATACAACATGACTTAACCTGATATATAGCAAAATATAGTATCCAAATATAAGCATATAGCAAATATATATAGATATAATACGAAAATAAAATATATTACTATGAGGAACCAACGATGGGTTCCTGCAAGTGATAATCTTGTGATAAGCCCAACGTCGGAGAGAACCATCTCCTTCCTGCTCCTCTGTTGCAGCCTTGAGGGCTGACACTCATTCAGGTCTTCAGACGGGACTCAGGATCTCCTATTAGATTTATTTCATTTTCTATACATTTTGCCTTCGGGGAGCTGCTCTTTTTCTATGACTACAAGCAGGTGACATACTCTTACAAGAAGTCCGACACTAATGCAATACTGACAACAGTCGAACGTTTCCTCCCAGGGAGGACTAAAGGACTATTTGAGGATTGTACCTACCTACTGTGGAATTAGTGATTTTGAGGAAGAGGAGGAGGAGGAGGAGGAGGAGGAGGAGGAGGAAAAGTAGTTGTAATAATAGTAGTAGTAGTAGTAGTAGTAGTAGTAGTAGTAGTAGCAGTAGTAGTAGTAGTTGTATTCGTAGTTGTAGTAGTAGTAGTAGTAATCGTAGTCGTCGTCGTTATCGTATTCTATTTCTAAAAAACATGATACTCTTTTCTATTCTTTCATCAAAACTAAGATTTTTTTCCTAGGAGTATACAGGACATCTTGTATCATATGTGATCATAAGAAAATATATTTGATTACCTCCCCTCGCAACATTCATTGTAATGTGTCATATTTTCGCGCAAACATCTTGAGCTATCGTGTACTATTATGTAAAGTAGCAAAATACACCCTTAATTTATCACATAGAGCTACAATCATATGAAATCATTATTTACTGGATATTAGTGCAAAGAATATTACTTAGGATGTAATTTTCATTTACATATTTATCTACTGTATGACTGGCTGTGTTAGTATTTCTACTTTAAGTTCTCAGTGTGTGTGTGTGTGTGTGTGTGTGTGTGTGTGTGTGTGTGTGTGTGTGTGTGTGTGTGTGTGTGTGTGTGTGTGTGTGTGTGTGTGTGTGTGTGTGTGTGTGTGTGTGTGTGTGTGTGTGTGTGTGTGTGTGTGTGTGTGTGTGTGTGTGTGTGCGTATGCGTGTGTGTGCGTGTTTGTATACGTGCGCACGTCTTGTATGTGTATATGTGTCTGTCACTGTGTCCCTGTCTATGCGCACGTTCTTGCCTTTGTATCTGTACGTTTCACCCCATGTCAGAGCTGAAACATACATAAATGAAGACAGGAATGAAACATACAACGGCGCCTCTGCAAGCATGAACAAACGCATCTATACGTAAACACCAAAAAGTGGAGATCCGTGTAGATCCTCGACTCTAACCGGATTTGAGGACGAGGTGAGCAAATGGACTGACTGTGGCCGAGGCCCGGTCTCCCTCTAACTCAAATTGAGTTACGTTAAAGGATAACTTAGGTCATAATATATCCCTTCATTTGATTAATGAGACCCGAGGAGCAGCTGCCGAGGCCATTAATTAACTTTCCCTGTCTTCTGCTCCTAACTAGTATCAAAGAAATCATTTGACGTTGATAAAAAAAAGGGACACAAAGAATATTATCTAACTTTTTGTCGCGTATATTTCATGGATGGATATGTTTTGATTAAAGAATTATTCTTTTTAAAAAAGAAATTAAAATTATGACCAAAACTAGCCAGTAATCAGACAGCACATACTTTCGCTAATGTTTCTTTCACTAAAACTTTGAAAATATGATTGAAGCTTTCAGCCCGTTCAGTGATACAACTCATGACACCATAATTCATTTATATATTTTTAATTTTATCTATTCATTTACTTATTTGTTGGGGTATGGGAGGGGAGATGGTTGAAAATTTCAGAACAATCAGAATACGATAATGTACTAACGGTGGAATAGTCTACGGTAAAATACAGCCATTTTTCAATCTTCCCCTTCCACTCTTGGAGGTAATCAATAACTATGACACAAGTTTATAGAGATTAAAGGGTACAACTCGAAATGATAGATACGTGCGAGAATGAATGAACTTCTTTGTTTGTGTGTGTGTGTGTGTGTGTGTGTGTGTGTGTGTGTGTGTGTGTGTGTGTGTGTGTGTGTGTGTGTGTGTGTGTGTGTGTGTGTGTGTGTGTGTGTGTGTGTGTGTGTGTGTGTGTGTGTGTGTGTGTGTGTGTGTGTGTGTGTGTGTGTGTGTGTGTGTGTGTGTGTGTGTGTGTGTGTGTGTGTGTGTGTGTGTGTGTGTGTGTGTGTGTGTGTGTGTGTGTGTGTGTGTGT
>NC_134777.1:15021234-15033734 GCF_046742065.1 Oratosquilla oratoria
GTGTGTGTGTGTGTGTGTGTGTGTGTGTGTGTGTGTGTGTGTGTGTGTGTGTGTGTGTATGTATGTATATATATATACCTTACGTTAGTATGAGGCCAAATAGGCCTGTGAAATTTAGTAAAATAATCTTTAAATCCACGTTTACTAAGAACTATTTTCTTTTTGAGAGCTCAAGCTGCGTTCACAGGCCAGGTGTACACTCCGTTTTTCTTTTGCAGATGTTTGGGTTGAATATTTTAGGTTGTTTAACATGTAAATCTTGCTGGCTACAGGGCATAATTTTTTGTCCTTCGTAACGCAGCAACCCCGCCTACATCTAGTGCAACACAAGAATTACAGCTCCATATCCTAGGAAATAGAAGTGAATACAATGGAATGAAATATAAGGAACTTTCTGGAATAAGCTTCTACGCTGTCGAGTTGATCTTGAAAAATATATACTTTTATAAGAATGTTTCTTTCATAAAGATAAATATCTAGCTAGTAATTATTTCGTGTCAAATATTAGACATTACTGAAGAGAAACAAGTTTAATTATAGCGATAATAACAAACTTTGTCATTATAGAAACGATATACAATGTCAAACGCAGTATGAAGCCATTATTCTCCTGTAACTAATATGTATTGTGTTTCTTACAGTGTATAACTGCAATGTTTTTGTTTTACATCACACTCCATGTATAAGGTATAGATTCGTAGTGCACAGTGACTAATCTAATAATTAATCTAGTTATCACAACCAAGGATCAAAGGCGTAAAACAGAAGTGCTAGACAAGTCGCTAGCCACAGCATTTCAAAGTGTTAAAGGACTCAGGTTCTGTTACGATGCTGGTAGTGTTGGGGGTTGGGTAGAATAAGATGCTCAGATCGTAGTTTCGGTCCGCATCGTATAAGGTTCCAGTACTTTTAACTCTTTACAGCACAGTGGTAAGAGGCTCGCTTCGTAATTCCAAGACTCGATTTTGACCTTTGAGTGTGACAGCTTGGCTATTATCTATATATAAAGAACATATTTTGTCACTACGCTCTTACGAAAGCCTCGAAATGAAGTTTTGAATAAAATGTGTAAACTTATTTCTATTTAATCTATATTCACTGTATAATATATAAATAGTGCACACGGCAAAAGTTAAAGCACAGATATAAGGTAAAAATTGCATTATAAGCTTTTGTTAGAAAATATAAGTTGATTGTATGAAACATATTACGACCAAGTGGAGATCGCAGCTGATACTTGAAGACACTTACAGATACTGGACTCTTTCATGACTTCTTCATCTGTAACTGACGAGAGGCTCTTAGTAATACTTCCAGATTTACTCAGAAAGAAATCCTTAAAAAACGTCGAAGTCTCTCAAGAAAACAGCAAAATGAAGATGGTTGAATGGAAATTGTTTCTAATATACATACACACACACACACACACACACACACACACACACACACACACACACACACACACACACACACACACACACACAACACACACATATATATATATATATATATGTATATATATATGTAATATATATATACACATATGCATATATACATACATATATATATATATATATATATATATATTATATATATATAATATATATATATATATATATATACACTGAGGAAGGCCGAAGAGGTCGAAACGTCTGGTTCTAAATATAGCTCCATACTCTAGCCTTAACGTTTCATTTTGCCACCTCACCTCCATATTTGTCTGTCTTTACATATATATATACATATATATATATACATATATATATATATATATACATATATATGCGTGTGTGTATTTAAGTATATAGTATATATAAATGATATAGACCATGGACTAAAATCTACTGTTTCCAAATTTGCTGATGATACAAAACTGTGCGGAGTGGCAAATTAGATATTCAAGAAGATTTGGATCAATTACAGCAATGGTCTGAAAAGTGGCTAATGAAATTTAACACAAGTAAATGCAAGGTAATGCACATAGGTAAAAATAACAGTAAGTACGATTACAAGTTATTTGGAAATTCATTAACAAAAGTGGATAGTGAAAAAGATCTCGGCGTAATTATCAGTAACGACCTCAAATCATCCAAGCAGTGTATTTTAGCCTCTGAGAAAGCAAATAAGATTCTGGGATTGATTGCGCGATCTTTTGATTTCAAAAGTCCATCACTCATTAACAAGCTATATAAATCGTTAGTTCGTCCACATTTGGAATATGCTGTTTCCGTATGGTCACCGAATCTCATTAAAGACATTGACAGACTGGAAAAAGTACAACGGCGAGCCACAAAACTGATTCCAAATATCAAAAATAAATCATACGAAAATCGACTTAAGCACATGAATCTGTTTTCCCTAAAAAAGCGTAGACTCAGAGGTGACTTGATACAGGTCTTTAAGATTTTAAAGGGAATTGAAAACATCAAAAGTGACAAAATTTTCACATTGAATGAGAATCAGACAAGAAACAATGGTCTCAAACTGTCCGGAAATAGATTCAATTTGGAAGTAGGTAGAAACAACTTTGCCAACCGTGTAGTTAATGAATGGAATAAACTTCCTGCACAGGTAGTGCAATGTAGTTCAGTTCGAAGCTTTAAGAATCATTTAGATAAATACCTAAGTAAGATGCTGTAATGATTATAATTTATCTTATATTATTTGTTTTTGTTTTGTTATCATTTGTCTGTCTGATTTTCATTTATTATTAGTTATATGTCAATTAATAATCATTTACTATTTACCTGTTTGTTTGTTATTCAACTATACCTATGCATTTATTTATGTATTTTATTTGTTATTTTTACATTATTATAGTTTTTATTTATTATTAATATGATTTTTTTTGTTTGCATCCGACCTAGATATGGATCAAAAGGTCTCCTGTCGGCATGCTCCGCCTTTGTAATCCTTTGTAATATATATCTATATGTACATATATATATACATATATATATATATATATATATATATATATATATACATATATATATACATATACATATATATATACATATATATATATATACATTTGCATATATATATACATATATGTATATATATATATATATATATATACATATATATATATATATATACATATATATATACATATATAAACATATATATATACACATATAAATATATATACAAACATATATATGCATATATATATATATATATATATATGTACATATATATATATACATGTATATATATACATGTATATATATGCATATATATACATGTATATATATACATACATACATACATACATGTATATATATACATACATATATACATGTGTATATATACATATATATTATATATATATATATATATATATATATATATATATATATATATATATATATATATATTACAGACGACAGCTTTCTTTAAACAGAAGAAAAAATACCTGGTTTTGATTCTTTGAATCTTTGGTGTCGACATTTGATAACTATGCTTATTCTGTTTCCAATTTATTACTGTAAGAACCAAGAGGTGAATAGCTTCGTATTGAACAGGTGTTAATTTATCTACACACACGCACCTTAACGATGAAACCTCTCATGGCAATCCACAAAATTATAACAACAAAAATAAAATAAAACACATAAAAAAACATCTTTCCCTGTTTGGAATCCTGGTCAATCTCCCCCATAAAGATGAGGGGTATGTAAATCTAGTACTTCAGAGGAATGCGTTCACAGCCCTTTTTTGGGGGGAAAAAACTCGCCTCGCCAGTTAGGACAAAATCTCCTGAAAGAGCGTAGCCTCACACGGGGTCTCGGAAAAAGGAATCTACGATTATATGAAGACGAAGAACCCCCAAGAGACCCTTTGGCATACAAATAACCAGGATATACGGTGAGCCAGCTCCTTCTCTGAGTGTGGTTAACCCCTTTCGTACCGCGTGACACTTTTCGCTTTATCCCAGCTGCCACCAACTTATTCTATTAATTTCCGTGGTAACCACTTTGGTAACGAAAGGGCTATAGACTAACCTCAATGGCCCACTATATGCAGTATGATATAGTTCTTTTTATTCTAACCATACACAGACCATTTCATGTATATCCGTAGCTACCTATCCCCACTTGAGGGACAAAGAGCTTAGCTCTCTTGTTACGTGGTATGGCTTATACTGCCAGACTATTTTAATCACATGAGGAAGACTTCAGTTGGCATTGGCGATGATTGTGGTGATGGTAGTGAAGATGGTGGTGGTGGTGGTGGTGGTTATGAGGGTCATGATGATGGTGGTGGTGGTGGTTATGCACGTGATGATGATGGTGATGTTGGTGGTTGTGGTGATGATGTTGGTGATAGTAGTCATGGTGATGGTGGTGATGTTGATGATGGTGGTGATGTTGATGATGGTGGTGATGTTGATGATGGTGGTGATGGTGGTTACGATGGCGGTGACGATGGTGACGATGGTGATGATGGTGGTGATGGTGATGATGGTGGTGATGATGATCATGATGATAGCGGTGGTGGTGGTGGTCATGGTGGTGGCGGTGGTGATGCTGACGATGGTGGTGTTTCTTGTGGTTATGGTTGTGATTGTGATTGTGGTTATGGTTGTAGTTGTGGTTATGGTTGTGGTTATGGTTGTAGTTGTGGTTATGGTTTCGATTTTGGTTGTGGTTTTGGTTGTGGTTGTGGTTATGGTTGTGTTTATGGTTGTGGTTATGGCTGTGTTTATGGTTGTGGTTATGGTTGTGGTTATGGTTGTTTATGGTTGTGTTTATGGTTGTGATTATGGCTGTGGTTATGGTTGTGGTTATGGCTGTGGTTATGGTTGTGTTTATGGTTGTGGTTATGGCTGTGTTTATGGTTGTGGTTATGGTTGTGGTTATGGTTGTGTTTATGGTTGTGTTTATGGTTGTGATTATGTCTGTGTTTATGGTTGTGGTTATGGCTGTGGTTATGGTTGTGTTTATGGTTATGGTTGTGGTTGTGGTTATGGTTATGGTTGTGGTTGTGGTTCTGGTTCTGGTTGATGTTCTGGTTATGGCTGTCATACTGTTGGTGGTATTGATAATGGTGGTAGAGGTTCGTGTAGTTATAATTGTATTGCTCAGTAATAATGATAGTTATAGTGTGGAGGCGAACGAGGAACTAGGTTCTCTCATCCCCGCGAGAGTGTTGCCATTTCGAGTGCTCCTATCGAATCAAAACAAGGAAAAGTTCAAGGGATTTAAAGGAGTTAAGAATGCATCATGCGAAGTCAACCATCAAAAGGTGCACAACGGATCTTGATGACAGGAATACAATAGATATACAAAGCACTCAGTATTTCGTCCTCTGCATTACAGCGACGGATTAATAACACAGGGGAACACTTTTTCAGTAACTTTTAGTTGCATTGGATATTTTAACGGATTTTGAAAGAGTTTTAGGCGCTGATTTCAAATCTGAAATTAGTTTTTCTCTACAAGCTCTAGTTTGTATGCAATTTGAGGTTAATGAAATTGTACATATGTGAACTTGCGTAAACCATGTATAAGCATTTTAACGTCCATATATATAGATAGCTTCTAATATTTTGATCATTCTTCTTTTGTTTCAGTTCAAACATGGCTTCCAGAATGAGACATCATTGCAGAAACAAGGCTGATGCCTTCTGCTACATATGTGGATGCTACACACTCAATCGTCAGAGACGTAACATATCCTCGTTCGTCAAGCGTGCCTACAAGGCATATTTTGAAGTTCATCTTGGTGATCAAGACAAGCAATGGGCTCCTCATGTTGTGTGCCACAATTGTGAGGAAATGCTTCGAGACTGGACCAAAGGAAAACGCAAAGGTCTGCCTTTTGGAGTTCCAATGATTTGGCGCGAACCCACCAACCATGTAACTGACTGTTATTTCTGCATGGTAAACACAACGGGTGTTGGGAAGAAAAACCGACATAAGATTACGTATCCGAACATTCCCTCAGCTATTCGGCCTGTTCCGCACTCTGAAGAAGTACCTGTTCCAGTTTTCAAAGGCTTGCCTTCATTGGACGATAAAGACATTGGACATGATACAAGCCAGCAAGACAGTTGTGACAGTGAATTGTCAGAAAAGTGTTCACAATCGGAGGACTGTTCTTCAGACACTGAACCTTTCCCCGTCCCTAAGCCTCTTCCCCAGGCTGAACTGAATGATTTAGTGCGGGATTTAGGTCTTTCAAAGAAAGCAGCAGAGCTTTTGGCATCAAGATTACAAGGCAGAAATCTTGTTGATCACTCTGTTAAAGTATCATATTTCAGAAAGCGTGACCAGCTTTTTGTGACCTTCTTTTCAAGAGACAGACAGTTTGTTTACTGCCATGACATCCCAGGGCTTCTCAAAGAACTGGGTGTACCTTACTATAGTCCTGCTGAATGGAGACTCTTTTTAGACAGTTCAAAACGCAGTCTAAAGTGTGTTCTTTTACATAATGGCAATGTTTATGGAGCAGTACCTGTCGGTCACTCAGTGCATTTGCGGGAAGACTATGATGATATGAGAATGGTCATGGACTTATTAAAGTATCATGAGCACAATTGGATAATTTGTGTAGACTTAAAGATGGTCAACTTTCTTCTTGGACAACAGAAAGGTTTCACCAAGTTTCCATGTTTCCTCTGTATGTGGGACAGCCGAGCACGAGACAGACATTGGGTCCAGAAGGACTGGCCTATTCGTGACACCCTTGAAGCAGGCATGCCAAATATCATACAAGACCCAATTGTAAACAGAGATAAGATCATCTTTCCTCCTCTTCACATCAAATTAGGTTTGATGAAACAATTTGTCAAGGCACTGGAAACCGAAGGTGAATGTTTCCAACACATCATCACAGCTTTACCAGGGTTATCATTTGAGAAGATCAAAGCAGGCGTGTTTGATGGCCCACAGATTCGAACCCTAATTCGTGATGATCAGTTTGTTGCTAAGATGACCGCTTTAGAAAGGGCAGCATGGTTATCCTTTGTGGCAGTCGTTCAGAACTTCCTTGGAAACAATAAGGCGGAGAACTACAGTGAACTTGTGAACAGAATGCTCCTCGCTTTTCGTGATCTCGGGTGCAACATGAGCATCAAGCTTCATTTTTTGAACAGCCACCTTGATCAGTTCCCTGACAACCTGGGGGCTGTGAGTGACGAACAAGGAGAACGATTCCACCAAGACCTAAAGATCATGGAAGAACGCTACCAAGGGCGCTGGGACAAAAGTATGATGGCTGACTACTGCTGGAGCATTAAACGAAATTGCCCAGATGAAATGTACAAACGCAAAAGTTACAAACGCAAATTCCTGCCAGAAAAAAATACACAAAGAAATTGATAAGCTTCCATCAGCTGTGGTGATGTTCTGAAGGATGCTAATCTAACTTTGGGATAGATGTTCTGTTAATGTTCTGTTTCTTTTGCCTTAATAAATGTACAGAAATGGCTTTCATACTGTTTTAAGATTCAAGTGAACAAAAGAATTGTGGCTGATATTGCAATTTCCTATAATAACGAAAATTTAAAAAATAAATAAAAATGTCAAATTGCATAAAATCTGTAGCTTGCAGACAAAACCCGACTTCAGATTTGAAATCAGCACACTCAAGTTGACTATAGAAAAGTCTTTTTTTAAATGCAACAAAATGAGTGTTCCCCCAGTGTAATCAATGGCTGCGATGTGTAGGGACGAATCGTCCCAGCCCACAGATACGATTTCCCTTCGGAGAACAGCAATGATGAGAAGACTTGACGACGGGTAGACTACGACGGGGGTTGACAAGACTTGTGGTGATTGGCGTAGAGGTGGGTAATCTTCGCAGGTCGTCTTCATATGAAGTTCTGTTTTTTGTTTTTTGTTTTTAAGGCTATCGTCCCATAAGGGGGGTCATTAAGCCTGGTGTAAAGATGTTCAGTCTCCAGTTGTTGTTTTTTATATGACCTTGCCGGTGGGAGAGGAGGGGTATATATACCCCCAAAAACTGCCGACGTGGACGCTTCGCGCAGCCGCAGGCGTAGTCCTCCCAGGGCTTCGAAGCACGAAGTCGACTCGCTCGTTGGATTCGAGCTTAAACAAGTAGTTTCGCCCAGGTGGGTGACATCAATTGTTTCTGGCTTATTTCAATTTAATGAATTCCTAATTTTGACGGTAAGAGTTTCTTCAAGAATTCTCTGATTGATTTCTAACAAAATCATTGTGAATTCATCATTAGGAGGGTGTTAACCAAACTCCGCCGATGTGGGGAGCTGAACAACCATCAGCGGAGCCACGACGAATTGCGCTGATACCGGAGGAACGGGAATGGGCCCTTGCATATTGTTCTGGGTGGCAAAATTAAGACACAACGAAAGTCAAGGCACAAGTATATTTAGTTACACAAAAGAACACTAGCACAAAAAAAAATGCGTGCGGCAGTAGTCAAGGCTGCTTGAATACTGAACCCACGCTAACATTTTGGCGCCAATACCCAAAAGGCGCGCACCGCATCTGCTAAATCTTACTTAATTATAAATTAGAATTTTGCAATACCTAACACAAATACACAATAGCATAATATAAATAATGTACACAATAAATATATATATACACTGTGACAACACAATATAGTTATAACAACAACGATGGCAATACCAATGGAAATAATCCTAGTCACAACTTCAACCCTGTTACCAGTCAATTCCTCCCAGGATCTTTGCTTTTGGCCTCTTTTGAACTTTTTAGTGAACCATGATAATTTTTATGACAGTCGCATGTAGGATTCGAATCCATTGCTTTCGGCCCCCGTAAGATTACCTTCACAGAGCCTTTACCCATTTGGAGGCTCTGTGAAGGTAATCTTACGGTGACCGAAAGCAGTGGGTTCGAATCCTACATGCGACTGTCATAAAAATTATCAGATTAATGTCGCTGTCACTAACGAATTTCTCTTTTGGTGAACCGTGTAGACCAGACTGCTTGTAATTGTATTTGACCAAGGCTACCTACACGAATACAACTAATTCATACCTCCACAGGTCATTTCAACATCGAATAAAATTGTTTTTCAGAAGCCAACTAGAACTAGATATTTGTCTGCGGCCTTTGTGGATTTCACGGTGAGGTTGGGAAGTTATTTGAGCCCTGCTAAGGCTTATATATTCTACAACACTTTAGTAAATACGTGTTGAATATTGTGGAGTTTACAGATCTAAGTATACAATACTTTGTAACCCTCTATAAGGAGTTAAACGAATAGTACTATTTAAATAATATCGAACGTCTAGGAAGCTGACGCTACGGTTGACATTATAGTGAAATGTTTTTTCAATAAACTTAGATAATCAGATAGATTGTTTTCAAAGTTTAATCAGGTTTCAAGTCTGGTATTTTGAAATTCAGTTTTCATAGAAACCCGCTAAACTATCAAGAAGTTAGGTTGGATATGAGTATACAAATATCATTTACATGTGAAATGGATTTAGGGCTCACAGAGGTCTGTTTGAGATCATGTCGTATTTGTTAAATATATAAACCTTCGAATGTTTTACATGACTCAATTGGTTAATTGGGGTGTCTGCAGGTGATTTTTTCAGATGAAATACCTCAACTAAAGGATAAAAAGTATATTTGTAATAGATCTTTAGGTCTCTCGATTTTCTATGTTAATTCTGTCTGCCAACAAACAATTAGAACTCGAAGACTATGAAATAATAATAAATGATAAACTGATAGAATGAAATGAAAAATAAACACAATATAATATTAAAAAAAAAACATGATAGTAATGAATAATATAAGAAAAACAAGTGAAGAAATAATGGAATAAAACAGAAATTAAAATGAGCAAAATACGTTTTAAACATTAAAACAAAATTGAAAAGAAAAATAGAATATCAAATAATAATTAAAGAATATTCTGCAGAATGAATGGAAGCATTCGACATAATAAACGAGCCTCGGCTCTGTGCAGACATGATGCGTCACATGATATGATGTCACACACCATTACTGCAGCCACGGTGGAGGCGAACCCACATCACGCAAAGTCACAATTATATACCACTCGACTAATTACCGAACAGTAAATTTCATAGCGACAACGTCATCGCTCATAATGGTGATTGTAGTATTAGTTACATTTTTTTTTCTTTTCCTTCTAACATTGTTCAATTTACTAAATTAAGATATCAAATCCTTCTCATTCCCTTGTACATTTTTCCAACTCTCGTTCAGTTGAATAGAATTGTCTGAGCTTAGATTGCAACAACATGTTTAGTGGACAGAAAGTAGAGGTTTACGACCCAGTTGTCTTGTTAATCCTTTTGATAAAATAACTCTCTCATGCTTAGTTATCGTAACTACGTATGTATGCGATGTCAGCCCATTACTATTACCAAAAGGTCTCCATATAGCTTAATAAAAAGTGCCTGATACTACACCTCATAGCATCCATATCGTAAAATTCTTGGCAGATTTATTTTCATTATTTTTCATTGGATTCAATCGGCCACCGGAGGAAGGGGAAGGGAGGAGGAGGGGAGGGGAAGAGGAGGAGAAAGGGAGGAGGGGAGGGAAGGGGAGGAGAGGGGAGGGGGAGTGGAAGGGAAAGGGGGAGATGGAGGAAAGGGGAAGGGAGGGGAATTCTATGTCTACATCTAAATGATACCTCTCATTAAATATTTTACTCTAACTGATGTCAGACGATTTTAAGTAAATTGCTGAAAGGAATAACTCAAATTTTCGTTAATACTTCTGGGTCGATACAAGAAAAGAGCTGCTCACTAAATGGGCCGCGTGCGAGTGATAACGTTATCATGTGTTTTGTTGGGACGGATATACGCCATATTGATTCCTTCGGGTTCAATTTGCACTTAAGTAGTGAAGAGTGCAATTATCCAGTTATCTTCTATTTTTCATCGCCAATTGTCGTTAACAATCGTACTAATGAACCACCAAGAGACTTCGAGGCTTCGAGACTTCATTTAACTGTGAAGCGCCTCGCGCCGTGGCCGGGGGCTTCAGGTGGAATCGCGCGCGGCTAAGTTGCCGCGAATGCTGGAGTGCCGCAGGGGCGGGTTTGGCAATGTCAATACAAGTTGCCTGATGGCGGAAGCTTCTGCCTAACTGAAGGCTAACTGCTGGCAAATTAATCTAAACTTTTTCTAATTTTAAGTTTATATGGAAGAGGTCAAACTTTTGTATGTATGACTGTGCGTAGGGTGGGTTGAGGACGGATGTAGAAGGGAGTGCATGGGGAGGAAGAGAGAAGAGAAGAAGTAGGATAAGACGAACTAGAAATCAGCTAATAAGACCCAAGAAGAGGGCAAGAGACAAAGAATGAGTCACCTAAAACAAGACAGAAGGCAAAGAGAATTAACAATAATAGGGAGTCTTACATTCAGGAAGCAGTTAAAAAAAAAATATATATATATATATATATATATATATATATATTTATATATATATATATATATATATATATATATATATATATATATATATATATATAAGAGACTACAGTCTTGGTGTGGAGGTAATGAGGAAGGCTGGTGAAGCGGTTGAGAAGATGAGAGTGAGAAAGAATAAGGATTCACGATGTAGCAGATAAGTAGGCAAGGGTTAAAAGACAAAAGAAAATGAAGGTATTATTCGCTGGAAATCATGAAGATCACTTGAAGGAAACGAAGGAAAGACAAACGAAATCAAGTGATAAACGAGGAAATATAAAAAGAGGGAAAGTGGGAGAGAAAATAGAATAGAAGAAGACGAGGGAGAAAAGACAGAGGAAAATAGTCTGACTGGATGACAAGGTACAATGAAAGGTGAAAAATTAAATGGTCCGTGTTGGGAGGAAATTAGATTGAGCAAGAGAGCTTGAAGTAAAAAAGAAAAAAAAAAAAAAAAAAAAAAACGAAACGGAAGAGATTTGATATATCACTCCCAAAAATGGATATAGAAAGTTGAACTAAATTAAAGGAGCGCTACAATACAAAAAAAGAAATTGATAATAGAGGATAGAAATAGCAAGGGCACGAATGAAGGAGGAATAACAGATATAAAAACGAAATGAAGGAGACGAAATAAGAATATGAGTGACGAAAAGATAAAAGTAAAGAAATAGATAAAGAAAGCGATGATGAGAATATGAGTAAAGGAAGGTAAAAATAACATAGAAATTAAAAGAAGGATTGTATTGGAGGAAGAAAGATGGAAGTAATCAACAAGAAAAATGCACAAATGATGAAGGAACAGATATACACGAAAAACAAAGATATTGAACGACTGAAGGACACAAAATAGGAATGAGGGAAGAAAGAGAAGCACCTAAGCAATGAAAGAAAAATGGATTGTATGAAGGAAGGAAGAATATCGAACAAAAATGGAAGTAGAAAAAAATACATAATTAAAAAAAATAGGAATGAACAATAAATTGAAGCTATCAGTACAAGAAAAATAGTTATATGATTGAATAAAGGGGAGGATAAGAATGAAGAAAAAAGGAAAGACAAGAAAGAAAAGAACAATGTG
>NC_134777.1:15048734-15063734 GCF_046742065.1 Oratosquilla oratoria
GGATAATTAGTTTTAGATAACTAATTGTAAAGAGTAAATGAATAAATGAATAAATATATAAATGAATAGACGAATCAATGAAAATAAATACATGAGAAAATAAATAGATTACTGCATGAATAGATATAAATGAAATGAAAATAAAGAAACAAATGTAGAAACAGAGCAAAATTAAAAAAGTAAAATGAAATCATATTCTAGTAAATAAGGTAAGTGAACAACTAAACATATATGATATGATTAGTAAGTAGGTAAATAAACAAGCAAGTTAATAAATAATCAAATAAATCAAATAGTAAATCCAAAATAATTATCGTAGGTGAAATATGTATTGCTACACGGAAATCTTATTTGTTTCATGAAGTCAAGCTTTAGAGATATTTGCTTTCTTGGTTATTATCATCTACGTTAATTTTTTAAAAACCATTACTTTCGATTTCCGGGTAATGTACACTTAGGAAGACTTTTCCACACAAATTGCAAAGACCATGGCTTCAGCTAGTATTGAGAGTCTGATGAATATAGTTCTTATTTCTACAAAGGATAACAAAGGCGGAGCATGCCGACAGGAGACCTTTCGGTCCATAACTTGGTCGGATGCAATATATATATATATATATATATATACATATATATATATATATATATATATTATATATATATGCAAAAAGATCACAACACCACGTGATCCAAAAGATTGCTGATAACCACAGGGAAAAAACGGAAAAGAAAACTAGAATTCCCAAGCGCTTTCGTGATATTTCACATCTTCAGGGGATTACAACAAAGAAAATTGTCACATAGGTATATAAGAGGTAATACAATAAACTGGGAAAGGAATGGACATAACACATGGAGAAAATGTCACAAACATTGAACACTTACAATTAAATCATTTTTGTAATGATTTAATTTGATTACAAATTTTGTCAATGATAAAATTATCTAATTTAAACATACCATAGCTAATATTAATATTAGATCCTTCAGAATTTTTTATCATGCAACTTTCAATGATATTTCTTTTGGCAAATGAATCACAATTTATGATAGAAGAGGCATTGGTCCAATCGATACGATGATCGAAATCTCTCATATGGATAAACAGCGCACTAGACTCTTGTGCTGTTTTTACACTGTACTTGTGTTGCTTGACCCTAGTTGCGAGTTCTTTGCCTGTTTGTCCAAGATAATACCTTTCACAATCTCTGCAAGGGATCCTGTATATGCAATCAACTGAGTTGCAAAATCCATCCTTCCTAAACGTCTCTTGGATATGTCGGACCGTCCCTTTGATGACTTCCAACACATCATATTAAAGAAACACATAGAAATTAAAAAGATTGAAGTCAAGGAAGCCTTCTGGATCACCAAGAAAGATAAACAAGCGTTCCACAATTCCATCTCAGAAGATTGGAAAGAGACATTGTTGGACTACTGTTATGAACGGCTAAGGAAAGCACGTCATAAACTACAAACACAATTGGAACGTAAGTTGACTAAGTTGATTTAGGATAGTGACTGGACAAAGAATGCCAACCCCAATTTTGTAGTGAACTTGTCGGACAAAGAACTTAGTGAAGATGTCTCAGTTGCTCTAGGCTATGGATTAAAATTTGCTTATTCAAATAAGGATTTGGATTATGTTGAAATTGCCAAATCAATTTCAAACTTTGAAAAATATTGTGATTTATCCCTTGAAGATAAAAACATTTGCAAAGGTATTATTTATGCTTCATTGAATAATCCACGAATTGTCCAGATAGGTTTATGAAGGCTTTGGGAGATCTTAAAAAAGATAAGGATTTACATATTACTAGAGCAGATAAAGCAAATGCTGTGGTCATTTTAAACAGAGAGGACTATTTTGCCAAGATGAGTGATCTCCTGTCTGATAATATCACTTACTCTAGACTTCAAACTAATCCCCTCAGTAAGGTGAACAGCTATTTTAATAAGACAATGAAATCTGTTTTAAAGGGAGAAGACGAATTAATCAGACGTTTTTCCACCATTACGCCTTCTCTACCTTATATGTATGGTCTCATAAAGACACACAAACCTGGAAACCCTATAAGACCAATTATTAGCTCAGTAAAATCCATCTCATATAATTTATCAAAATGGTTAGTATCCTTACTCAGTCCGTTGGTTAGCACAATTTCAAATTATAACATAAAGAATAATGTTGATTTAGTTCATAAACTTATGTGTTTAAATATTAATTATAATTTCAAGCTTGTCAGTTTTGATATAACTAGTTTATTTACAAAAATTCCAATAGATGATTTAATTGTCTTTCTCACCGAATTTTTGGACAAAATCCCACTTCCATTGCCTTCAGCTAAAATCATTGAATTTATTAAGCTTTGTATTAAAGATTGTAAATTCGAATTTAATGGTCAATTTTATGCTCAGGAATTCGGAATGGCTATGGGTAATCCGCTATCCCCAGTCCTTAGCAATCTCTATATGGAATTTTTTGAAATAAACTATTAAGTGAAATTTTGCCACCAAATGTGACTTGGTATAGGTACGTTGACGATGTTCTTTGCCTGTGGCCCAATTCTGAGGATTTAAATGCATTTTTGCTTCTCTGAATAATTTAGTTCCCTCTATTAATTTCACTGTTGAACTAGAAAATAATGGTAAGTTGCCCTTTTTGGATTGACTTGTTCATAGGAATGGTAATGATATTAAGTTCAGTGTTTATAGGAAGCCGACAAATGTTTTGTCTTATATTCACTATTACTCGTCTCACCAGGATAAAGTAAAATATTCTGTCTTTTCTTCTATGTTTTTACGTGCTCTTCGTATTTGCAGCCCTGAGTTTATTGATGGGGAATTTGAGTACATTGTTAATGTTGGTCTTGGATTAAAATACCCCAAAAGATTTTTAGACCGCGCTCTCGCTTTAGCGAAAAAAACTTTTTATAGTGTGTTCAACCCCCCCCCCTTCGACTATAAGAATCTTTTGATTTTACCTTTTAGTAACAATCTTGCTCAAGTTCCCCATATTCTTAAAACATGGAATATTAAAGTTGTGTTTAATAATCCAAATACTTTTAAGAAGTTAATAATAAAAAATTCACCTAATGACTCAGTTGGTTGCATATACAGGATCCCTTGCAGAGATTGTGAAAGGTATTATCTTGGACAAACAGGCAAAGAACTCGCAACTAGGGTCAAGCAACACAAGTACAGTGTAAAAACAACACAAGAGTCTAGTGCGCTGTTTATCCATATGAGAGATTTCGATCATCGTATCGATTGGACCAATGCCTCTTCTATCATAAATTGTGATTCATTTGCCAAAAGAAATATCATTAAAAGTTGCATGATAAAAAATTCTGAAGGATCTAATATTAATATTAGCTATGGTATGTTTAAATTAGATAATTTTATCATTGACAATATTTGTAATCAACTTAAATCATTACAAAAATGATTTAATTGTAAGTGTTCAATGTTTGTGACATTTTCTCCATGTGTTATGTCCATTCCTTTCCCAGTTTATTGTATTACCTCTTATATACCTATGTGACAATTTTCTTTGTTGTAATCCCCTGAAGATGTGATATATCACGAAAGCGCTTGGGAATTCTAGTTTTCTTTTCCATTTTTTCCCTGTGGTTATCAGCAATATATATATATATATATATATATATATATATATATATATATATATATATATATATATATATAGTGGGTCATCAGTATTGTATATATATATATATATATATATATATATATAACGATGATAAATAAATAGAAAATTAAAATATATATATAATAATATAAATAATCATAAAGAGAATAAATAGATGCATTGGTATAGCTAAAAGATAAACAAACAGGTAAATAGCAAATAATAATAAATTTACAGATAACCAATAATAAACGAAAATCAAGCAAATAATAATAATAACTATTATTGTACATGTACATTGATATTTCAATTGATTTATGAAAATAGAAAGGACTGACCTATATAACGTAGCCATTACGGTTTCCAGCATCAATCATCCAAGCCCGTGATCAATAGGCCTATTCAACACAGAGGTCATACTTCATCCCTTCAAACCAAATAGACCGTATCCGAATCAGCACACGTTATCAATCTAGAAATCACTAACGTGTCATGGGGAACACACACTCGACTGGCAGCTGTACAAATCCAACGAAAAGTTATATATTTTATGTTCAGATGCAGTCATCTGTATGAAATTTATCTTATTCTACAGTTAATATCGTCTAATGAGTATCATTATTGGCTTGGGAAAATATTTCCGTATAGTTGTTTATTGTACACACACATACACAATTATATATATATATATATATATATATATATATATATATATATATTATATATACATATACGCAAGTACATATACATATATGATACATGTATACATATAGATGTACATGTATTACATACACACACTGTATGTTATGGACATACATACCTAAATACATTTATACAAACACGTATATATCTATAAGAATACAAGTATTTTTAGTGTTGCCTCTTCCATCCCCAGTAATCTAAAAACACCAGATAACACATGCTCTAATAACTAAAGAATAAGATCCTTTTCCTCGCCTCATCTGGCCTACATATACCAGTATGGGATTGCACTTCATTATTCCTTGTGGTATCCGCCAATAACAATACGTTATGTAAAAATTGACGTATGATTTGAAAATATTGATGTATACCAGATGAACGCTAGCAGGCTTGAACCAGGATATAAATGTAATTGGAACTCGAGTGAATCTCTGTTTTATGTCTGCAGGCTTTTACAATGTTCAAGATTCAAGTCGTTGATTGGATATAACCTCTTCTGACCAAGTGTTAAGTTCTTTTGGGATGGTTGTTGTTCGTTCCCGGATATTGGTTGGACAAGAGATTTCAAGTGTTAGTATTTGGGAGAGAAATTAGGACTAGAGGTGAATCGAGGTTGCTTAGTGATGCGAGTTTATAGTTAAAGTATTCCACATTAAGTTCCTTGTTTCAAGAAGGCCTCTATAAGTTTGAATCTTTGTAGCATTCTTTTGGAAGATTTTTCGTCTTTCACATATGTTTTGTTTAGTTAAAATGCTTCTCATCTGAAATAAACACCACGGTCCTTATATTTGGAGTTGTTATGAATATGATACTAAGAAAGGCACATTGCTACTTACATTATCCTTTTTTTTTTTTATTCAACTCTTATCTCATTAAGAATTTTGCCTGAGAATTATTATAGTCTGTTTTATATAGAAAATAATGTAACGTTTAATATGAAGAGTCGGGTCTCTCAGAGTTTGTAAATAAAAATAAAGAAGTAGATAAAAAAATGACAACAAAGTTGTTCACCATTTTCTAAAAGACGATCAATTCATCTTATTTGTCACTTCTTCACTCAAGTCAGATATTATTCACTATTTTATATGTTATTCATTACGATACTTATACTGTATATGAAAACAAAATTGTCACTGTTTGAATCAATACATTCACTAGTTAAATGAAGATTATGAATGCCCTTCGAAGACAGTCATTAATAATACATATGGACACACATATACATGTGGATGCATTGAGGCATATGCACATCCACAGGCAAGTATGCACAGGCACAAATGTACATAAGTGCACACACATAGAAACTCACACACACACACACACACACACATGTACATATGTATGTACAGTATATGTACACATACATATGGATATACCTGTATTTACAAAGGATTACAAAGGCGGAGCATGCCGACAGGAGACCTTTTCATCCATATCTACTGTAGGTCGGATGCGAAAAAAAATCATATTAATAATAAAATAATAAATAAAAACTATAATAATGTAAATTACAAATAAAATACATTAATAAATGTATAGGTATAGTTAAATAATAAACAAACAGGTAAATAGTAAATAATAATAAATTGACATATAACTAATAGTAAATGAAAATCAGACAGACAAAAGATATCAAAACAAAAACAAATAGTATAAGATAAATTATAATCATTACAGCATCTTACTTAGGTATTTATCTAAATGATTCTTAAAGCTTCGAACTGAACTACATTGCACTACCTGTGCAGGAAGTTTATTCCATTCATTAACTACACGGTTGGCAAAGTTGTTTCTACCCACTTCCAAATTGAATCTATTTCCGGACAGTTTGAGACCATTGTTTCTTGTCTGATTCTCATTCAATGTAAAAATTTGGTCACTTTTGATGTTGTCAATTCCCTTTAAAATCTTAAAGACCTGTATCAAGTCACCTCTGAGTCTACGCTTTTTTAGGGAAAACAGATTCATGTGTTTTAATCGATTTTCGTATGATTTATTTTTTATATTTGGAATCAGTTTTGTGGCTCGCCGTTGTACTTTTTCCAGTCTGTCAATGTCTTTAATGAGATTCGGTGACCATACGGAAACAGCATATTCCAAATGTGAACGAACTAACGATTTATATAGCTTGTTAATGAGTGATGGACTTTTGAAAACAAAAGATTGCGCAATCAGTCCCAGAATCTTATTTGCTTTCTCAGAAGCTGAGTTACACTGCTTGGATGATTTGAGGTCGTTACTGATAATTACGCCGAGATCTTTTTCACTATCCACTTTTGTTAACGAATTTCCAAATAACTTGTAATCGTACTTACTGTTATTTTACCTATGTGCATTTCCTTGCATTTACTTGTGTTAAATTTCATTAGCCACTTTTCAGACCATTGCTGTAATTTGTCTAAGTCTTCTTGAATATCTAATTAGTTTGAGTGATCATTTGCCACTCCGCACAGTTTTGTATCATCAGCAAATTTAGAAACAGTAGATTTTAGTCCATGGTCTATATCATTTATATATACTATGAATAGAAGTGGCCCAAGAACGGAACCCTGAGGAACTCCACTTGTAACATTTTTCCATCCAGAAGATTTTCCATTTAAATCAACTCTCTGCTATCGACCATTCAACCAATTACTAGTCCAACTTAATAGGCTACCACTTATTCCGTGTAAAGCTAATTTAGTAATTAGTCTTTCGTGTGGGACGGTATCAAAAGCTTTTGCAAAGTCTAGATATATTAAATCTATATTGTTTCTTTTGTCATAATTCGAGATAACTGTGTTGTAGAATTCGAGTAAGTTAGTCACGCAAGAACGTTTCCGTCTGTAACCATGCTGGCTATCATTTATCAAACGGTTACTTTCTAAATGATTTATACATATACATGTACATGTATTTATACATATACATATACATATACGTATACATATACATATACGTATATATATACGTATATTATATTATATATATATATATATATATATATATATATATACATGCTTCTGAAGAGCCATAGAGCGAAACCGGTCAGTAATAAACTCGGATACTCGGAACTAGACCCTTGACTTCTTTTTCCACCTTCATCAATATATATATATATATATATATATATATATATATATATATATATATATCATATATATATACATAAATATATATCATATATAAATCATACATATGCATATACATACACATGTAGTTATAACTATGTATGTACATATACAGTACATACAGTATATACATTCCATGTGATCCGAGATATTATATGTATGACCTGTAACATTCATATCTTATATTCATATATCACATACAACCTTGAATTACACAAAACCATAGACCTCAAAGGGAATTACTTATGCAACGTAGACTTTCATATACATCAACTTTTCATTAGAATTTGGAGATAAAATGACCATCAACACATCAAAGAAACGCCTTGTGGAACGCAATCAACACGGGACGGAAACATCTAACGGAATGCGTTCCGCGCGCCGCATAAAACGACCATTAAAACCAACTCCATTGAACAATAATCTAAACGCACGGAAACCAACCGCACCGCGACAGAAACATTTAAACAACTCTCTAGCATACACAATGTGTACAGACATAACATAATTCGACATCAATATATATATATATATAATATATATATATATGTGTGTGTGTGTGTGTGTGTGTGTGTGTGTGTGTGTGTGTGTGTGTGTGTGTGTGTGTGTGTGTGTGTGTGTGTGTGTGTGTGTGTGTGGTAAAACCACTTGGAAAATAAAATGAAAGATGACCGAACGTTTTCTTTTATTTAAAACATTTTCAAAGGTCTGAAATAGACGAAAAAATTCGATCACCTTTCATTTTATTTTCTAAGTGGTTTTATTACATATCTTATGAATCACGTGTTTTTGTGATTTATTCGCATACATATATATATATATATATATACATATATATATATATATATATATATCACCAGTGGTCGACAACAAAACCAATAGACCCAACAACGCATCATCTGGAAGTGACAGCCCAACATCGACAACAAGGCAACAAGGGAAACAATATCACTACGCCCATACAGGCCTGCTCTCTACTGATTCAGCCGTTCTGGGATTTAGTCCCGAATAATGGATGAAGGTTGGGACCTGACTTGGGTAAGGACTTGGCGCAAGGGACAATATTATTCTCTTTACTGCCGAAGTTTGTGTTGATCTTATCTAGGTGTTAAGTATGGAATGTACATTTGAAGATGATTTATCGTTTGGAGCTGAGGCTGCCAAGGAATGTAACTACAACTATTTAATCTTTTTGTCATATTCACCTTTTAAATATATATATATATATATATATATATATATATATATATAAATATACAAATATATATATATATACATATATATATATATATATATATATATATATATATATATTTGTTTAGCAATAGAAAATTTAGTAGCTTAGCTAAGAAAGACAACATGATCTTATAAAGAATGTTATCGGTCCTGAGGGTTTTAAGGGTGTGAGTTTCAGAGTTTCGGGACCAAATTTGGAAAGTTTTAGGAGAGAGTTTACTTGTAGCATACTTTTTCTTCCGCAACTGCTCTTTTTAATAATGTTAGAACCTAAATTAGAGTGTTAGCTCTTTTCACATTATGTAGTATTACTTCTAGTTTTTTCTACAGCTAAGCAGTTTCAATAATTTCTATATCAGAAGCATTATGGCCTATTTTGATTAAGTCTTTTAATTATAAGATAGTTTTTCCTTCGTGCTTCCTACCTGACAATTCCATTCATATCCTTGTAATAGCCTGAACAACAAATGAACAATATTGTATTATTCCCTTTCAGAGATGGTTAAAATACATCATAGAGCTACACGTGCGGTAATAGAACAGTTACTATACATCTCTATATCTTTAGAACTATGAGCGTATTTGTATTTAGCCACAGTCGTATCGGGCCATTAAGCAGAGTCCAGGGTACCATAAGCGAGTCTGCTAATGGCACCAGACTAGAGTATTGACGACTGTATACGTGGTTCAGCTTCACTAACAACAACAATACACAATAATAACAGTGAACGTGTTTCATCCATATCTTCTACATTAGGCACCCATGGTATGAGGTCACTGTTGCAGTACTAGATAAGGACACGAGTGAAAATAAAATTAAATTAAATATGGTTATTTAGACTTTTTTTTTTTGTGAACGTAAAATATTTTTTGAAGGATGAAGGAGACCCTTTCTTTACATAAAATGTTCCATAATGTATGTACAGTGTGTGTGTGTGTGTGTGTGTGTGTGTGTGTGTGTGTGTGTGTGTGTGTGTGTGTGTGTGTGTGTGTGTGTGTGTGTGTGTGTGTGTGTGCGTGCGTGTGTGTGTGCGTGTGTGTGTGTGTGTATATTTATGTGTATATTTACAAGAAGATTTTGCGTATTCATACATCAAAACAAGTATGAGTGTATTATCATTTATGTATGCATATATATGTTGTGTATGTATGTACGTATGTATACATACATATACTTTAATGCATATATACGTATGTATGCATAAATGTGTGTATACATACACAGGTATGTATTTATGCTTGTATATATATATATATATGTATATATTATATATATATATATATATTATGTAGGGATGTTTTCATATCAGCACGTATGTTTGTATACATGTGTGTATGTATGTACGTATATGTGTACGTACAGGTATTCTTATATGCATGCATGTACGTATATTTGCATGCTTGCATATAAGTTTGTATTATGTATGTGAGCATACTTACCTGCATGTGTATTGGCTTGAAGCTAATAAACGTATGATGTATATGTATACATGGATGTGTTTTGGAGTGTGTGTGATTATGCAGTGTTTATTGGTATGATACATATGTAAAAGTTTATTTTCTCAAACTTTCTAAGGTATCTTGGCGGACGATATATCTATTATTGATATATTTAATCTAATTAAATTTCTAATTTGATTATGATTATTCAGAGCATAGAAACTCCAAGAAAAAATCTTTTGATTAGTAAGAACGGCATTTTGACTGCCGTTCCCTTCCCTTTTTACGTAATAAATAATATCGTACAATGACACAATGGAAAACATATTCAAGACACAATATAAATTTCAACAGCTTAACTTATAATTCCAAATAAACCATCTTAGCAAAAAAAGTAGGTAGAATTTACTCAAGTAATTTAATCACGAAATAAAAAATTACTGTATTTTTAGAGATATGAAAATCTTAGTGTTTTCTGCATAAACAGTCGTCAAATATATGTAGCAACTATATTCAGTACCTAGGAAATTTTATTGAAATATTGTCATTCAACCTTGATTACATTTAATCTTGCTTGCTACAAGAAACAATTTTTTTTAGTAAACTTCGCGAACGTAACAGGAACCAAAACCTAAGCATTTTCCTGCAGGAATGGACTTATGGCTTATTTTCTTTGTCACAGAAAATTCAATTCAGAAGAAAAGAAAACCTTGATTGTCAAAGAATAAAAACGTCTAAATTGAGTTGCAGCCTCCCGGCAATTTTATTCAGCTGAAACAAAGACTCTGCAGTTAAAAGGTTTTAACTACATGTGTCTTCTAACCACAAAAGAAACAGATATTTTCCGTCCGCGGCCATTATATCAAGGTGCTGGGGCCGAAAGAGGAGAGACATTTTCTTACTCTTTTATGTCGAATGGGATGGCTCCCTGGGGTACTCTCAATGTTCGCTTTGGGGTCGTGCTCTCTCTCGAACTGACGCTCTACCACGGGTGCTCTCGTTCGAACGCAACTTTCAATTTTGAAAAGAAAAGTCTCGTGGGATTACGACGGAGAAATCACGTGTTCTCGCAATCTTTATGAAAAGGGGAGAGAAGAACGAATGGTGATGTGATACTTGACAAATCGTTCATGTATAACTTTTTTTAAGGCTTTTAGAAATCAGGGGCTTAGCAAGGAGAAATCACTTGTTCTCTCCATATTTACGCGTAAGTGGAGTGACAGGAATGATGATGTGAAATTGTTTGTGTCGTTTCCGTAGATTTGTTCTCAAAACTACTTCTATTGTGTTTATCGGCACGAGTCGCTGTCAGAGGCATGTTATTGTAAACTTGCGCTGTCCAAATCAGCCATTTTATTATGTTTTATGAATTTTGTAGCTTATTATATCAGCCTTCATATAATTTCATTCACAGAGGTTTTTACATTGAAAGAATTTTATAAAGGTATAGCTAATGAAACAAAAACCGTTAACTATATACAATATCTATGTATAGGAATTGTAATTCTTATTTGATACCAATTATATTGCCTTACGTTAGTTACCTTGAATAGGATCTAGAAAAACAGCGATTAAAAACAAGTGAATAGAAAATTTCATATTCTAAAGGGATTATTTACCTTTTATTTATTTATTTATTCATCATTATCATCATCATTATTATCATTATTATTATTACTATTATTATTACTATTATTACTATCATCATTATCATCATCATTATCATTATTATCATCAGCATTATCATTATGATATATTTGTATTTATATATTCCCAAATAACGCTATTTTAACCATGAGTATTTGGTTTAAAGAAAAAATCATCCACCTGGACATTATGAGACTCTCGAAGATTTTCTTTTCCTGGGTTTTCAAACCCTTCTTTGTCATTAATTTTCTTTTTTTCTTTTTCTCTCCCTGTGGCGAATTACTAAGTAAAGCACTCTTACAAACTTCTCTCAGAAGTTTGCCAAACTAATGTTGAGCATGAGAAGATATTTTCTTTTGAAATATTTGGAAAAAATATACATGGATTGTGTTCAAGCAAGAAAATGATACTCATGCTAATCTGGATTATGTTATTATGAAAATGTATATGTACATTTCAATCATCTTTCAAAATTACTAAATCTAATAAATTACATTCTGAAAATGCTTTCTTTCCTTCCACATTGTAATAATTTCAAACGTTGATTAGAAATAGTTTTACAAGCTAACTTAAGCTTTTTATCGTATATATAAAGCAAGATAATTTTTTTAAAAGTGAAATGATATTTCATATCCATTCAACACAACTTATGCTCATCACAATTTGTAATCGTGTTAGTATACATAAAACATTCCTGATATTTTATCTATAATGCCACCTACCATTTGGATGTATATATCTTTACAATTTTATAATATCTATTTCTTCATCTGAATACTCGAGACTGAGCCAAAGGTGTGAATTGTAATTCAATAATACAGCCTGGTTGCTAAGAAAAAGATCAATGGGCAAAGAATGGCTTAATAGATGATTGACGGAGTGGGGAGACTTAACATACTATAAGCATTTATCTTTGCGTCTTGAGTCATCCATGTGACTTCATAAGTAAACGTACTTTATACCAACACATTTCTGGCGTCAATTCTACTGACTCTTTGTTTTTGTAATACTTAAACGTTCGTGTTTTAGACAATGGACGCTCTAATACAGGCTTCCATCTCCAATGAGTCTCAACTGCTTGAAGCTGAAACGCAGACTCTCTCTTTAAGCCGAAGTATGCGATTTACTGTAATTGAATGAATTTGTATAAAGTCTGATCCAACGAAAACCTACACAGTGTAATATCAGCTAAAAATGTAAAAAAAATCTAAACTCTGAGTATATACACATAGAATTGGTTAAAATATTAACAAAGCTCCAGAAAAGAACGAAAGAATAAATTGCTAAATTAATAAGTCTTGTTGGTCACTTAACACCGTGGTACATTTTATGCATTTGATTCTTAAGAAAGAATCTAAGCCTTGACTGCGACCTGACAGCAGGAATTCCTAAGAACACATAGAATTGGTTAAGATATTAACAAAGGTGCAGAAAAGAACGAGAGAATAAATTGCTAAATTAATAAGTCTTGTTGGTCACTTAACACCATGGTACATTTTATGCATTTGATTCTTAACAAAGAATCTAAGCCTTGACTGCGACCTGCCAGCAGGAATTCTTAAGAAGGAAAAAGAGACTTGACAAAAACTGTCTCAAAGGCCCGCTCGGCCTCACAGCTTGAGGCCATAAAAGTGGCAAGAAATTAATTCAA
Organism: Oratosquilla oratoria; assembly: GCF_046742065.1. Taxonomy (NCBI): domain Eukaryota; kingdom Metazoa; phylum Arthropoda; class Malacostraca; order Stomatopoda; family Squillidae; genus Oratosquilla; species Oratosquilla oratoria. Next base: position 15,062,170 of record NC_134777.1, read on the forward strand.
AATTTCGACAAAGTTTGATAGAATAAAATTATCTACAAACGAGGAGATCTTAGTTGTTTTCTGCGACTCATAGCTCACCGTGTTTAGTTTTTTATTGTTCTTATTTTATCTTATTTTATTTTATTTTATTGTTTTTAATTTTATTTTATTCATTTCTATTATCTAATTATTAATGGAACATGAGAGAGGAAGAAAGAAGAAGTTTGAATGTGTTTGAGATGAAAGGTCTGAGAAGTATGATAGGGGTTACTAGGCTAGATAGAGTGAGAAATGAGGAGGTGAGGAGGAGAACAGGGGTGGAAAGGAAACTGGGAGATAGGGTTGATGAAAGGGTATTAGGATGGTTTGGACACATGGAAAGAATGAGTGAAGAAAGATTAGTAAAAGGAGTGTGGAAGGCAGAGGTGGAAGGCGTGAATATAAGGGGGCGTCCTAGGATGAGATGGATGGATGGGGTGAAAGGGGCATTACAAAAGAGAGGAATGTCTGTGGAGGAAGGACGGGAGAGGACAGAATATAGGGGTGAATGGAGAGGGGTTGTGTATAGATGATGCTCTGATGCATGAGGGGGAGTGGGTGGGGGATGGGGGGTGAGGAAGTATGTATGAGAAAAAAATTGACGCAGCCCGAAGGGATTTCTCCCCGTCTTCTCCCTTTCTGCATGAGAGGACGGAGGGGGGGGGTCGCCGAATTTATGAAGCGGCCTTGCTGTGGATGTGCTGTGTCTTGCGACACTGCTTCTGACCCAGGGCAGTGAACAGGATGCAGGGATGACCCGTCATCCAGGAAGTGCCAAGATAGGAGGGAGGGAGGAGGGTGGAGGGGAGTGGAGTATATAGGAAATGGAATGGGTGGGAGTGGTTTCTATACCTTTTTCTTTTTTGGCTACCCCCCCATGTAGGGGGAAAAGCCTTTGGTATATGTATGTATGTATTATCATTATTATTATTATTATTATTACTATTATTATTATTATTATTATTTACTTTATTCTTCGAGGAGCTAAGATGAGAGAGAAGGAAGAGTAGTGGATGGGAGTGAAATGGGTGGGAGTGGAATAGGAGTGGAAGAGGTGGGAGTGGAATGGGTGGGAGTGGAGTGGGAGGAAGTGGATGCATGCCTTTCATTTGGGTACCTACCCCTACCTTATAAAGGAAAAAAACTCTATGGTTTACAAGTAGATTCTATTCTATTATACCTACTTTATTATCATTATTTACCTTAGGTGCCAAGATAATGGGAGGAAAGAGGGTGAAAGAAAGTAGGGTATGTAGGGGATGGAATGGGTGGGAGTGGTTTCTATGCCTTTTTTTTGGGGGGCTACCTCTCTTGTAAAGGTGGAAAAGCCTTTGGCATACATATGCATGCACCTTAAATGCAGCTTTACAAACAAAAAAGGCATACCCACGGTCAGTGTAAAAGTTCTCTCAAATGAACTGATAGGATTATGAAATCTAAAATCCTTTGAAACACGAGACTAATGAAAAAATATATACTCATCAATCTGAGCAAATAATCTGTTTTAATATATATTCTTTTTAAATTTCCTTTGTATTAATATATAT
>NC_134777.1:15068734-15071234 GCF_046742065.1 Oratosquilla oratoria
AGATCATACTTGCACTGTACTAATCCTCTAATTCATTTTAATATAACCATAAGAAAATACGTTTGTGTATACGCTATTTTATTTCATAATAATCTTGTCAAGGACGTTTTCAACATATCATTATATTGTAGAAGGATCCAACAGATCATACATGCACTGTACTAATCCTCTAATACATCTTAATGTAACCATAAGAAAATACGTTTGTGTATACGCTATTTAGTTTCATAATAATCTTATCAAGAACATTTTTAACATATCATTATATTGTAGAAGGCTCCAACAGATCATACATCTTAATATAACCATGATAAGATACGTTTGCGTATACGCTATTTTGTTTCATAAAAATCTTATAAAGTTAAAACTAAAGTTTAACTATTAGGACTCTCAAAACTAGAAGCATTTTCTCATTTGAATAAAAGCATCTGGGTCAGAAAATAGTTATCTTTCCGGATGACGTGACCATGTGAAATTTCTAACAAGCGATTCTACTCGTTATGATACAAAATGGATCTTTACACACCATAACTAAGGGAACATGTAGATATATCACCAAGAAACACTGATTTGATTAAATAAACAGATAAATAAATGAACAAATTAGTATCTTAATCATCTAATAAAAAAAATAAACAGACAAATAAAAATATAAATAGATAAATTACTGAATAGGTACAGAGGAATATCATTGGTGTTAACAATTATAATAAATATAATAATTACAATGAGAAGAATTAGAGTAACAACACTATAAGTATTACTACTGCTATAACTACTACTATTATTACTACTACTAACAATAACAATAGTCGTAACATTCATAACAATAATGATAATAGTAATCAAAATTATGATAAAAAATAGGTATTTTTGTACAGAAACAAAGTAAATATTTCCTTTATTTTTTCATACAAAAATATGACACAAAAGAAGGATGAAAAGAGTAAATAAATAACTTTCAAAGTCAATCTGTCAAAAAAATCAGATCAAATCGAACAGAGCAACGTTTCATTCAAACACTTAGAAAATATATGCTGAAAAATAGAATGTGTACACAAGACTAGATTAACATTAGCCTGCAACACATCCTCATTTCAAGAGGGAAAAAACAACTCGTGTATGACAATTGATATTGCATATTATACATGTATATATATATATATATATATATATATATATATATATATATATATATATATATATATATATATATTTATATATATATAAGGAATTAATACTTAGGTAAATAGATAAATGAAAAACTCATGTATGAGTAGACAAATAAAAATAGATCATTAAATAGATATACAAACAATAAAACAAGCAAGCAAAAATTACTACATAAGTTAATATATGAATAAAAAGATAAATACAATTATGACTACATAAATATAAACATTAAAATATATGAAATAAATAAACAAATAAATACAGGCATACATAGATAAATATATACATAAATATATAAATAGATAAATAGATAACAGAGTAAACTGTGATGTATATAAACTAAGTAACTACTTAATCAAATAATAAACCTTTCCTTTTCCTATTTGACTTGTAGTGATACAGAATATTCGTCCCCATTTAAGGCGACAAAGAAAAAAAAAAGTAAAATGAAACAAGACAAAAGAGAATAAAAATGTGGAGACAGAGTATGGAAATGAGTGGAAGTGGGACATTAAATCAAATGAGCAGAGAAAATTGCACGAGAAACAAAAAAAAAAAAAAAAAAAAAAAAAAAAAAAATAAGGAAAGATCGATGTAGAACATTATATTTATATTATATAAACAAGAATAAGGACTTGTATATGCAAGAGCGAACATATATATGTTCATGTATTACTAAACATGCGCGTTCATATATGAATGCACTTGTATATATGAGTATACACGTACAAGTGCAAGTACGTATAGTATGTGCACACGTCCAACTCGCGTACGTATATGTCTGCGTGTATGTATACATACAAAAGTTCTTTTCTTTGTGCGTGTATGTGAGCGTATACGTGTATGTGAATATCTACGTGGACATTTTGGGGAAGTTGTACATACAGTAAACATGTATGGATATATGTAGGGTTAAAGCACAGATATATATGTGTGTGTAAGTTACATATGTTTACGTATACCTGTACGTTTATATGTACGTATTCATGTATGGTGAAATGCTCACATATACGTGTATTTATGATACTGTGTACGCGTATATACATATATATATATATTATATATATATGTATATATATATATATATATATATATATATATATATATATATAATATATATATGTGTGTGTGTGTGTGTGTGTGTGTGTGTGTGTGTGTGTGTGTGTGTGTGTGTGTGTGTGTGTGTGTGTGTGTGTGTGTGTGTGTGTGTGTGTGTGCGCGTGTGTGTGTGTATACACACACACACACACATATATATATATATACATATATATACATATATATATACATATACATATACATATATATATATATACACATATACATA
>NC_134777.1:15076234-15078734 GCF_046742065.1 Oratosquilla oratoria
TGTCTGTTAGTGCGTGTGCGTGTGCGTGTGCCTGTGTGTGTACAATTCACCTTGGTCTTTGGAACACGTGCTGGACTCGTGACCGACAGCTATTTCTCTCCCGGAAGAGAGCTCAGAGCTCCTATGACCGATCTATGAGTAATGCCGTGACCTTACACGCAAGCACACCCCCAACTCCCAGCCCATGAGTTGGAGTAACGACTCAAAGCGCAGCGATACTAATATTGTTTCAGCCCTGGGCAGGATTCGAACCCGGACCGCCGTAGTGACAGTCAGGGACCAACCGTGCCATCGAGTTATACGATGTTATACGATTTATAATTATTGCAATCAAGATCAGTAAGACCATATTTTTCCAAATTAGGTTATATCAATACTACAAAATCAACAGATAATAATAATTTCAATAAGCATGTGTATTTTTATAAATTGCCCCGCTGAAGAATACTATTTACGTAGAATATATTGGTTTGACTATGTTAGGCTACTTCATCTAGCTTGTAGAAACACTTCTAGATTGATAGTCTATACAGCATATATAAAGTGCACTGGCCAGCGTCATTTTTGTTGCTAAGATTTTTTCAACTGATTCCATAGTAAGTTTAACGAGCTGGATTAAAATCTGAAATCTGTTTTCTTTGATCAGCTTTAGTTTCACGTTATTTTTTTTTTTTTATTCTTCTGTCAGTAATTAGTTACTTCTATACAAATAACGAAATGATTTACTGAAAAAGATACACAAAGTTATTAATTAATTACGTAACAAAGTAAATAAAAGTAATTATTTATCATAGAAATGCTTAGATATATATTCAAGGACTTCAAGCAACGGTTTGTGTGGTTGTGTTGTCATACTTTTCGTTATTTCAGCGGATGACCAGTTATCGTTCAGACATTGTAGTAATGGGATGATCTAGCTTTGTAACTCTGTACACATGGACACGTGCACACACACACACACACACACACACACACACACACACACACACACACACACACACACACACATACACACACACACACACACACACACACACACACACATACACACACACACACACACACACATATATATATATATATATATATATATATATATATATATATATATATACATATATATCTTATTCCACATTGATGTATATTCCTGCGTATTTTCAAGGTTAATAAAAACTAAATTATAACATTTAGTCATTATTAACCTTATCTTATAACTTTGATAGCCATTATAAAAAAAAAAAAAAATCAGCATTTTGAATGAAAACATTATTTTGATAATATTCAATGTGATTCGATAATATGAGTTAATTGACCAAAACTATCATAATTTTTTTAATTCAGCATAACCAAATTACCTATATTCGGTTAAAAAATATGACAACAGAATAAAAAAATGAAGCCTGTGCTATTGCTACTTAAATCATTCAGAATTAATTTGTATTAAAAGAGGTTAAAGAAATTCATGAGATTCCTAAACTTCATAATCTATTTCTTACTAATGGAAAAAGTTGAGATAATTACTGCATGTGAAATTCTTCCTTTGTAAAAGACTAAGGGAAAATTAGTTTTATTACATTTTGTCTTGTAAATAATATCAAAGTTATGAGTTAATTATATTCTTGTTTATAATGTTTTTGGGAAAAACTGGAACATTGGTGAAAAATAATTAGCAATCACCATTCTAGGCCTTGATGAATATTTTGAAGAAAAAAAAATCTCAATGACAAGACTATACAACTTAGAAATAACCCAATACACTTTTGTGATTAAGCACAACACATTGTTACATTAAGATATTATCAATGAATTTTTGTTCTGAGGAAAAGCAAAGGAGAAGAACTGCCCTCTTAACATAGAAAATGACCTATTATTTATGTAAATGATATCAAAATGCCCTAATACCAAGACTTAATGTGGATGCCATGATTGAAAAAAATATATACATATACATAAACAGAGCCCAAAGAGGTATGATTCGGTCAAGTACCAATAGACATGATCTCTTTGGTGGGCATGATTGTTCATACCTGCATGTGTGCGTGTGCGTGTACGTGCATGTGTAGATGTGTGTGTGTGTGTGTGTGTGTGTGTGTGTGTGTGTGTGTGTGTGTGTGTGTGTGTGTGTGTGTGTGTGTGTGTGTGTGTGTGTGTGTGTGTGAATACGTGTCAGTGTGAGGGCGTGTGTGTGTGTTGTGTGTTGTGTGTGTGTGTGTGTGTGTGTGTGTGTGTGTGTGTGTGTGTGTGTGTGTGTGTGTGTGTGTGTGTGTGTGTGTGTGTGTGTGTGTGTGTGTGCCAATCTGCGTGCGTGCGCGTGTTATTATATGTACATATATATAAATATATACATATATATACACGTGTGTGTCTGGGTAAATACGTTGTGTGTGTGTGTGTGTGTGCCAATCTGCGTGCGTGCGCGTGTTATTATATATACATATATATAAATATATACATATATATACACATGTGTGTGTCTGGGGAAATACGTTTGAACTGCTTT
>NC_134777.1:15083734-15086234 GCF_046742065.1 Oratosquilla oratoria
AGTATGAGGAGGAGGGAGCGGAGGAGGAGGAGGAGGAGGTGAGCGGAGAGAGGGGAAGGGGAGAGGATAAGGAGGAGGGAGTGGAGGAGGAGGAGGAGGTGGGTTAGGGAGGAGAAGGGGTAGGGGACGTGAGAAGAGAGGAAGATGAAAGAGGTTGAGGAAGATTTAAAGTGTTGACCTACATATCTTTAATTCGTGTTTGATCAAAGTATCTCAGATTAAGGGCTTTGCTTAATTAGGATCAAACCAATGACCTGGACGATACCAAAGCCCTCTTGATTAACTTCTTCACCGTGATGACACACTTTACAAATGCCTCAAGTCGGATTCGAGTCATTTCGGTCATCTCCAGTTATCTTGGAAATCCGTTCTGGTAACTTCTTCACCGTAATGACACACTTTACAAATGCCTCAAGTCGGACTCGAGTCGTTTCGGTCATCTCCAGTTATCTTGGAAATCCGTTCTGGCTACTGTTGGGTGATTTGATTTGGTCTCTGGAATTGCGGTGTTGAGCTGCGACAACCCTCCGCAGTGCCATATGGGTCTCTTGGCTCAGAGCCTCTGCAAGAAGGGTCACCCGTCATGGAGGCTGCTGACAAAGCTTCTGGTTTCATATCTTTATTTTCTTTTTTATTGATTACACGGGCATGTTAGAATACCCATATTGCTTCCTAAGTAGTAAAAGGAGGAACAGGAGGAGAAGGAAGAGGTGGAGGTGGAAGATGCGAAAGGAAAATGAAAGGAAGAGAAAAGAAAACAAGAAAGAAGAAGAGAAAGAGGAAAAGGAAGAGAATCAGGATGGAAAGTACCAGGAATAGGAAGAAGAGGAAGAAAAGAAAGATGATGGGAATAAACTAGAAGAGGAGGAGGAGGAGGAGAAGTAGGAGAAGTAGCAGGGTGAGGAGTAAGAGTAGGAAGAGGGGAAAGAGGAGGAGAGGGAAAACGAGGAGGGGAGAAGTGGAAGAGGAAGAAGAGGAGGTAGTGGGGGTGAAGTGCCAACACAAGAATTACCAAAAAGAGGAAATTAGGAGTAGTAGGAAGAAGAGTAGGAGAAAGAGAGGAACAGGAGGAGCAGGTGGTATGAAGAGTAATAAAATGGAAAAAAAGAGAAAAAATAAATAAATAAAACTGTGCTGAAGTAGGTCAGACCGACTCAAGTGCATGACTCAGAGGAATAACATCAGCGTATACAATCTATAACTGACACAAAGCATCAAGACAAAACACTGACACCCCACCCCCGTGTATCATCTTGAACTATTGATAACACTTCAATATGGACTACTGCGTTATGTTCTCGATCATATAGACAACGCTTAAACTCAGGAAAAATGTAATGCAACAATTGGAAGGATCTGGAAGGTTCTGGAAGCCCCTGGAAGAGATTCAGGAAGGGTCTGGAAGACTACCGACGTCCGACAGATCGACAAGTTCGACAAACCATTTAGCCACTAATGGATTCTTGTGGATCCAAGTTTTCTTATGGGTTCTGTCCGTAATCATGATCCTGCCTATGTCGGTCTTCCCTACTCACTCGCCTCTTCCACTTCTGGAACAACCCTTGAAATGTCTAGGGTCGCCTGGTCTGGCCTTTGTGAAGCCAAGAAGTTTGTTGTTGTTGTCTTGGACTTTGTAAGTGTTTGTGCCCTAATGGACAATCTCGTACCGGAACCAAAAAGTACAATAAGGTCATTTTATTTATTTATTTATTTATTTATTTATTTATCTATTTATTGTCACACGTATGTTCTTCAACTGAACAAGATCGCTTGCCTTCGGGATAAGAGGTACAACCTACACTCTCTGGAAAGACGCAGAGTGCGGGGCGATCTAATAGAGGTGTTCAAGTAGATCAAAGGATTTAACAAGGGTGACGCAAACAAGGTCATCATATTAAGACAACAGGGTAGGACTTGAAGTAATGAATCTGAATTGGACAAATTTAGAATTAAGTAGGAAATAGGCAAGAACGTGTTTACTAATAGGGTGGTCAACGAATGGAATAGACTTAGTAACCATGTAGTGAGCACTGAAACTATCTAGGTAGTAATGGACAAGGAACTGCCTAGTGTAAGTGTTATGGTCTCTTGCAGTCCCCTTCATTCTTAGGTTCTTATCTTCTACACCATTTCACTTATTGAAAGAGTTTCTGCTCTCAGTGTATAGAAGGGTTTCACTTAAGCTAAATAATTTTTTTCTTTCAATCGTAAACTACTGATATTTAAAACTCCCCAATATATAGGAAAAAAAATTCACTTGTAAGCATATCACATTATTAGAAAGTGCCTCTGATGTCTGAAAGTTTCAGGTTTTGGAACTTTTCGTTCCGAATATTTGGGTTTTCGAATTCTGCAAGTTTCTAATCGTCGTTTTAAATTTTCTCATTTGATTATTTGTCTATATTTTCCTTTTTAAGAGATTAAACTACGTAAAGCACAGTGAGTTATAATTCATCCCAATTATATGTGTGTATATATATATATATATATATATATATAT
>NC_134777.1:15088734-15096234 GCF_046742065.1 Oratosquilla oratoria
TGTATGTACATGTACGCGCATGTGCATGTGTATGAATATGCGCATGCGTATGTGTATGCGTATATGTATCTGTATGCATATGTGCATGTTTATCTGTATGCGTATGTGTATGTATACGTATATGTTTATGTACACGAGTATGGTCCTATGTGCACATGTGGATGGAGCATTCACACGCACTTGGTTGAGTGAATTATCTAAGACCTTTCTTGTGTAAAGTTTGACCGTTTGCAATTCCCGGTTGAACTGTGTCATATATCTCATGTCTTCTTCTTGTGGATCACAGAAAATGAGGTTTGGTTTCCTTATCGTCTTTCCTAATGGTGCCCAATTCAATACTATTTCTTCCATCCTCTTCATTTCAATTATTTGCAATTTCTTTTCAGTCCATTCTTAATTGATATCCCAATTTTGCACTTAGTTAAGAGCACTGGTGGCGTAATAGGAAGAGTGCTGGTCTCGCATTTGCTTAGTTCTGGGCTCGAATCCCGCACTCCTCTCCGCTTCTATGCAGCAACTGTCACCTGCCCCAGCAGTGCAAAGGGGAAGTTTCAGCCATAGATACTTAATTCGGTTTTTCTTTCCATGTGGTCACCATGTAGAGAATTTCAGTTATGATAGAGAACGCTCAAGTGAAAAATGAAAATAAACAACAATTCAGAAATGAAAAAAAATATATGAAAGAATAGTCGACGTGACTAAGATTAGAGTTCCGCCTTGACAGACGACGTTCTTCGGAGTACAAGAAGTCATATTTTGTTCTACTGTTCAATCAATCTTTCGCTCTCCTCTTTCTCTCTATTTCACGCTTGTACTCTTATCCTCTCCCTCTGTCTCCTCTCTCTGCCTCATTCCTCTGTCTCCTCCCTCTGTCTCCTCATTCTGTCTCCTCTCCCTGCCTCCTCCGTCTCCTCTCTCTGTCTCCTCCGTCTCCCCTCTCTGTCTCTCCACTGTCTCCTCCTTCTGTCTCCTCTGTCTGCCATCTCTGTCTCCCCTCTGTCTCCTCCTGCCTCATTCCTTCTCGTTCTGTTTTTTTATCTCTTTTTCTATCTAAATTATATATATATATATATATAATATATATATATATATATATATATATATATATATATATCATACAATCCATGACCGTCGCGCAGAGGATTCGAACTATAGGCGGTGGTTCGAATCCTCTGCGCGACGGTCATGGATTGTATGATTGATGTCGCTGTCCACTAGCGAATTATTCACATATATATATATATATATATAATATATATATATATGTAAATATATATACATATATATATATATGTATATATATATACATATATATATATATATATATATATATATATACATATACATGTATATATATACATATATATATATATATATATATACATATATATATATATATATATATATATATATACCTTTGTCTCTTTTACATATAAACTGACCAATTAATCTTCTATTTTCATTCTCACTTGCACTCTTTCTCGTTCTTTCTCTCTCTCACACACACAACGAAATTCGTTCTTTCTCTACCTCTCTCTCATTCCACAATTTTTTCGCAACCTCTCTTTCTCTTTTTTGTTGTTGTTTTTTTTCTCTCTCTCTTTTAACCTCAACTTTTCTCTTTTCATCTTGCATGATATCTTCAAGGACAAGAGCGCTAGCAATGAACAAAAATATCATTCACTTTCCTTCACTCTTTCCCTCTCTCTCTCTCTCTCTCTCTCTCTCTCTCTCTCTCTCTCTCTCTCTCTCTCTCTCTCTCTCTCTCTCTCTCTCTCTTTCCACTTGTCTGTCTGAATATCATACTCACGCACGCACACCTAACCCATGTATTATATTACCCTTTTCAAACTTGAATGTCTTTGGAATAAGAAAATACGTGTAAACTCCTTCAATGGACACATCCACTTAACTCTCTAGATTTCGCATAATTTAATGGCAATTTAATTAGAAGGCACGTTTGGGAGACCCGATACCAAAGTATCATGTAAAGGGAAAGGTAAATCACGATCCAAATATAAGTAAGAAAGCTTCTCGGTTGTTACAAAGGATGCATGTAAAGAAGAAAGGAGGTTTGATGTGGAGATTAAAGGAAAGAAGGAAGGAAGGACGGAAGAAAGGAAGGAAGGAAGGAAGGAAGGAAGGAAGGAAAGAAGGAGGGAAAGAAGGAAGGAACGAAGGAAGGAAAGGAAGGAAGAAAGGAAGGATGGAAGAAAGGACGGAAGGAAGAAAGGAGGGAAGGAAGGAGGTAAGGAAGGAAGGAAGGAAGGAAGAAAGGAAAGAAAGAAAAGGAAGGGAGGAAGGAAGGGAGGGAGGAAGGAAGGGAGGGAGGAAGGATTAATGAAGGAAGGAATTAAGGAATAAAGAAAGGAAAGAAGGAAGGAGGGAAGGGAGGAAGGAGAAGTGAATGAAAAGGAAGGAAGTAAGAAAGGAAAGAAGAGAAGGATGAATGATGAAACGAGTCTTTTGTATTCGTAAGGTGACAAAAATAGATTATAATAATAAGAGGAATACTCTTATTCGTATTAAAGCAAACATACGTTTTCTTCCCCCATGCGACCATAAACAGACGTATCTGTGATATCTTTATATCCTGCTTGATCTATGTTTGCCTCTTGCCTATCTTAAAAGTCAACTGTGTGAACAAAGGACAATTCATACCCAGCAAGACTACAATTTACTTTTCTTATCAAAAGAAAAACTAGCTGTTTTGGGGAATACTGTACTGAATTACTATTTGTTCCTAAAATGTATGTATATTTGTATGTTTGCATATATTCAGACAGATTATGAAGATACATGCATCTGTGTGGAAATGGATATACATACATACATACATACATACATACATATACCAATTTTATTTTTTTTCCCTTCCAAGGGAGGTAGCCAAAAAGGGAAAGGCATAAAAACACTCCCACCTATTTCATCCCTAAATACACTCCACACCCCTCCCACCCTCCCTCTCATCTGAGCACCTCCTGGATGACGGGTCATCCCTGCACCCTGCCCACCGCCCTGGCTCAGAAGCAGTGTCGCAAGACACAGCACATCCACAGCAAGGCCGCTTCATTTAATCGGCGACCCCCCCTCTCCGTCCCCCCTTGCATATAAGGAGAGGACGGGGAGAAATCCCTTCGGGCTGCGTCAAAATTTACTCCATACTACCCCACCCCCCACCCCCCCGCATACATACATACATATAATAATCACGAAGAACCCACAGTCGGAATAAAAGGAAACTTTAGAAGAAAGTGTAACTTCTATATTTCGGCTAATAGCTGCTCTCTTCAGGAAAGTACTTTCCTGAAGAGGGCTATGGCTATTAGCCAAAATATAGAAGTTACACTTTCTTCTAAAGTTTCCTTTTATTTCGAATGTGCGTTCTTCGTGATTATTATTTACAAATGTGCTACAACATTTTATCTAAGTGATACATACATATATATATGTATATAAGTATATATATATATATATATATATATATATATATATGACGTAAGTAGAGTAGGAAACACATGAGTCTTAGTCTTGAGTTTATTACTGACTAGTTTCGCAGGTATGCTAGCGATAGTTAGACCCATCCTTGACTATGCGGTACAATTTTGGTCTCCGTCCTACAGAATGGACATAAATTCACTAGAATCAGTACAGAGAAGAATGACCAAAATGATACATGGACTCGGAAATTTGCCTTACGAAGAGAGGCTTAGGCACCTAAACTTACACTCTCTGGAAAGACGCAGAGTGCGGGGTGATCTAATATTAGTGTTCAAGTGGATCAAAGGCTATAACAAGGGTGATGCAAACAAGATCATCATAATAAAACAACAGGGCAGGACTCGCAGTAATGGGTATAAACTGGACAAAATTAGATTTAAGAAGGAAATAGGCAAGAATTGGTTTACTAATAGGGTGGTCGATGAATGGAATAAACTTAGTAACCATGTAGTAAGCGCTGAAACTATCAGTTGTTTTAAAAAACGATTAGACAATTTTATGGATGGGGATGACAGGTGGTGATGAATACAGAGCTGCCTAGTGTAGGCCTTATGGTCTCTTGCAGTCTCCGTTATTCTTATGAAAAAAAACATACCTGCGAAACTAGTCAGTGTGTGTGTGTGTGTGTGTGTGTGTGTGTGTGTGTGTGTGTGTGTGTGTGTGTGTGTGTGTGTGTGTGTGTGTGTGTGTCTTCCTTTGTGTACTTGTGTACGCCTGAATAAAATGGTGTGCATGAACACGTGTTTAGGAACATAAACATTCATGAACATATTCAATCACATATATAGGTTGGTACCTGCATGATCGCGTGCTTTTGTGTAACGTGTGCGTGTTTTCTTTGGGCAAGGGCGAACCGGATTTTTTTTTTTTTTTCAGATGACCTGAACTTCAGCACTAAGGTGACCAGCGGAAGTCTAATAGTGGAATTAGTCCAAACTTTATACTTAACCTGATAAGAATATTTATTAAGCAAATGAATTATGTAATGTAAAAAAGTGAATATACAAACAACAAAAATACTCTCTCAGGCATTCACATTTTTTCACACCAATGAATACATTAATCTTGTTTGCAAAATAACCACAGGAGAAAAGAAAGTACTTACTGTCCACAACTTTCTCTTCTCTTGTGGTTATTTTGCATTTTCGTATCACGGTAATGTGATTGCTTGCAATTAATCTTGTTTCAATAAACCCTTTCTTTCCTAAATACATTTTATACGATTATCTTAGTTGCCTTAAGGTAATTCTTTTCGGGAAAAGGACAAATATCTTCTTGGTGTAAAAGAAATTAAGAAAGAAGGTTTGCCCCTTTGACACTTCTGATGACGTCACTTAACCGAAGGATCCTATTGGTCCTTGTGCTCAAACGAAGTCTCCTTCTCTTGACTACAGCTTTCTGATTGGTTCACAGGATGAGTTCCTACTTTTGTTGTTGTCTCACATTAGAATCGATCTGTCTCTTTTATTGCTGCCTGGAATAATTCAACCCCAGTTTAGAATTTGTCCATTTTTGATGAATTTATGAACACTATTTCCCTCTAGCTTCTATTGACAAACTAGTTATCTGTCTGATCTACTTTCTTATGGTCGTTTGAGTCAGTATTCTGGGCGATGATTTGATTGGAAAATAAACAAAAACAATTTAAAAGACAAGATTTTCATTTTACAATCAGCTATGACACCATCTCCCACAACATTTGGCCCACGAAATAAATTAATCACTCTGATATTACCCATAACAAATCCTATTGAATTCATAATAGTAAGAATATATGAAAAAATGGAAGAAGCTAAATGAGATCATAAGGCCTCTACTATGCGGTTCCATGTCCCTTACCATCTGTCACCCATATCGATAAAGTTATTTAATTTTCTCTTAACCCATTAAACTCCGATGACAAGATGTCTTGTCATTTGGTCAAATAAAACAAAAAATCATAATAAAACAACAAAATGTTTGATGATCAAACAGCACCAGAAAAATATGACGTCATCAGTCCTCCTCCTCCTCGAGGAGGAGGACTGATGACGTCATATTTTTCTGGTGCTGTTTGATCATCAAACATTTTGTTGTTTTATTATGATTTTTTGTTTTATTTGACCAAATGACAAGACATCTTGTCATCGGAGTTGAATGGGTTAAAACAACCAAATATTTCAGAATTCACTAATGAATAACTTTTGCAAACAAGGGTAGGGATACGTAAGCAAAGTGTTAATTTTTATTATCTTTATTGATATGAGTATTACTATATCTTGAATATATCTAATACTGCTTGAGAATGAGAGCAAGTACAACAGCAACAGCAAGACATGCCGGTATAACAATACCAGCATAAAAAACAACACAATACAAAAAATATAAAGTTAAAAATATTTATTAAATCACTGCATTAACATACGCCTGCAATATAATGAATATCAAAAAAACGGCTGATATGTTAATTGAATTTCACAACAACAAAAATCAACGATAATAAGATTATTGAAATATTGTACTCTGTCAATGTAATTTATGTCAGAAACCTTAAGAAGCTAAGAATTTGTATCAAAAACATTAATCATGTATGTATAGAAATACATTCATCGAAAAATGGAAAGTAAATAGCATTGCAATTGTCTTGAGTTTCACGAAAGAACAGTTCCACAAGCGACTGTCCTTGGGTTCCAGTCCTCAGCCTCACTGTGAAGAAAAGGACACGCATATACGCACACACACATACACGCACGCACACACACGCACGCACACACACGTACACACACATACACGCACACATGCACACACACACACACACACACACACATGCACGCACAAATGCACACACACAAACACACATATACACACGTACACACACGTACACTTACACGTACACTTACACGTACACACACATACACACACACACACACACACACACACACACACACACACGTACATAAACACATGTACATACACACAAACACAAACAAAAACACTTACACGCACACACAGACACACACGCACGCACGCACGCACACACACACAAATTACATATATGTGTCAGAGAAGCGTTCTTGCTTTGATGTCTTAGGTCACGTACACAACATTTTCGCGTGTCGCACACTATTTAGGCTTGTTTACCTTTTTTCTATAAACCATTTGTGTTTATAAAGTTTTCTATTCAAATAACATCTTTCACCGAGTTAAATGTGCCTGTGTGCGTGCGTGCGTGTGTGTGTGTGTGTGTGTGTGTGTGTGTGTGTGTGTGTGTGTGTGTGTGTGTGTGTGTGTGTGTGTGTGTGTGTGTGTGCCTGTGGATGTGTGTGTGTGTGTGTGTGTGTGTGTGTGTGTGTGTGTGTGTGTGTGTGTGTGTGTGTGTGTGTGTGTGTGTGTGTGTGTGTGTGTGTGTGTGTGAGAGAGAGAGAGAGAGAGAGAGAGAAAGAGAGAGAGATAGAGTGAGTGAGGAGATAGAGTGAGAGTGGAGATACTGATAACAATGAGAGGAGACACTGATAACATGATCCTATGATGACACTGAAAAGGAATACTCGGAGACATAGGAGACACCTGCAGAAAAGACAAAAGGTCTCCTGTCTCCAGGAGAAAAACAAAGGAGAACCTATATGAGAAAACAGAGAAATCGTAGGACAAGACAACACAAGAGGGGGGACGCGAGGAAAAGTAGTTTGTTTTAGTCCTCGTAACCCAAGTTAGGGATTGTTTATTATGGTATTATGTATTTTGTTTAACGAGTTTCCCCTTTGTGACGGGGCTGGAAATGGCCTTCGGCTTGTCTTTCCTTTATTTGTTGTATGGGGTAATGGAGGTATCAACTCTGTGGTTGCGCTTTTGGCTTCCACGCTGATGGAGATGGATTGGGGACAGTTTATGTGAATTTGGGGATTGTCTTTTCACAAATGTTGCTGAGCAGTTGATTAATAGCTCTCCAATTTATGTGAATTTGGGGATTGTCTTTTCACAAATGTTGCTGAGCAGTTGATTAATAGCTCTCCAATTTCA
>NC_134777.1:15101234-15123734 GCF_046742065.1 Oratosquilla oratoria
TGGCGTTATCTAGAAAAATAATAATGTTTAACATGCTGGCGACAGAATGAACAAACAAATATATTACTGAAACCATTGATCGATACCCAAATCTTAAAAAGAAAGTCACCTTCCATATCGAATGGTATTTTTTCTATTCATTCTGGATCTTCCACCAGGTTGTTCTGTTCATCTCTGTGGCACCCTTTTGGTAGGAAATGGGATCAAAGCCCAAATCGACGCAGTAAAATTCATCATGTCCATTTACAGATACATCCAAATTAGCTTTGATTTTAGCAGACGAAAACAAGAGGAATACTCCACTTGCAGGACTGAATCAACTAAGTCCTAAACAGTCTGGATAAATTTCAAACGCTCACCGTAGAGAAGGTATAGTACATGCATACATACATACAAACATGCATACACACATACATACATATACATACATATTAACATACACACACATACATATATACATTACATACATACACACATACATACTCACATACATATATACGTACATACACACATACATACATACATACACATACATATACACACGTACATACATACATACATGCATACATACACACACACACACACACATATATATATATATATATATATATATATATATATATATATATATATATATATATACACCAAGAGACCTTTTCCCCTTTTTATAGGGAATTGGTCCTACCAAGACATCCACCCACCCTTCCCCCATCGCACACTCATCCAATATCCATTTTTTGCCCCTTTTATATGGGCTTTTTGTGGGTCAAGGGTCATCTTATCACCCACCCACTGCTCGGGTCAATACCATAAAAACAGAATTCAATAATAATAGTAATGATCAATCTTTCTTCAAAAAGAAAAAAAAAATCTTGCTTTGTTGAATCTTCTATGAGTCTGACACCAGCTACGCTGTACTTCAGTCGATTTAAGAAATGTTAAACTCACTATGTGGCAACGCCGATTACTTGTTCGTATTTGCCACAAATTGAGTCTAACTCTCTTAACAAACTGAGGGTGTTTTACGGAAACTACACTTTGTTGGTGTCAGAAAATTTCACAACATTATATGACAACAGCTCCGCCTGATCATATGGAACAGCTGCCATAGTAATATTAACCTTTTCAGTTGAATAAATCTACCTAGAAATAGCTATAGTCTTAGCCGGTCTGAGAAAACTTAAACTTATCTTATAAAAAAATTCTAATTCATTGGGCAGATCTGTTACCAAGGGGCATGAGATGATTGTAACTTTCAACTAAAATTAGCTGTTAGCAGCTGGGAGGAAAATTACATGACCTAAGCACTTGCATAGGAGCTAAACCGAGTATTAATAGTTATAACACGCTGACTAAAAAAATATATATATTATCGTTATAAAATTCAATAATACCAAACTCACAATATAAAGAATTTATATGAATGTAAGTATAGTGATGTATGATCCCGTAGACGAATAAAATTGCCTGAAGACAGCCAGAATTAATTAAATTAAGGATATCATGGAGAGGAGATACAGCGAAAATGTTTACATTAATTCGCATTCATAACAACACTCATTCAAACTGATATCAGCATGACAATCATAAAATATAAGCAACTTAACAAGAGCTTGTGGTATTATTGAATCTTATAAGTTATATCACGTATCATTTAATACCATGTCCTATTTCATAGCAAGCAATATACAATATGATGACCATGACGACGGTCAAGACGACCCCATCGAGCGGATTGGATACGACAGTAACCTAACAGAAATAACATAGACCATCATAGTAAGAAAATCTCCCTAAGTTACATACAACCTCAACCCTACCACACACATTATACTCCACACTTACCAGGGCAGTGGACAGGGTGCAGGGATGACCCGTCATCCAGGAGGTGCTAAGATGGGAGGGAGGGTGGAGGGGTGTGGAGTGTTTTCAGGGATGGAATGGGTGGGAATGATTTTATGCCTTTTCCTTTTTGGCTACCTCCCTAGTAAGGGGGAAAAAGCCTTGGTATATGTATATATGTATGTACCATAACCCAATGGTACGTCAACCATTAATTCAATTCCTTTTTCTTCGCGTGCGTATACTTGATCTCCCAATCTCTCCTGTCACATCAAGTTCCACTTCCTCAAGACGTCACTCTTCCTCGAGAGACGTCTCCTCCTCGACGTGTTCATCCTCTGTGACATGGACGGAGCCAAGGACGCTCTTCCTCCCACGCACACCAACTAATCGTCTATTCAGTTTTGACTTCGTCCAAGCGTAAATGAGCAAGATAAGGAGAGTTCTATCTCGGGCAGAGGTCTCGTTAAAGGTCGACAGAATGTGAGAGAGAACAAGAAAAGGGAGTGGAAATGATAGTGAAGGAGAATCAGAATCGAAGAAACAAAGATAGAGAAGGGAAGAGAGAGGGACGGAAAGGACAGATAGGTTCAATGATTTACAATGGGGCGAACTGCTAACAATAGAAAGAGCATGCAAGTACGATACTTAGCGAAAAGAGAAAGAGAGAGAGAGAGAGAGAGAGAGAGAGAGAGAGAGAGAGAGTGAGAGAGAGAGAGAGAGAGAGAGAGAGAGAGAGAGAGAGAGAGAGAGAGAGAGAGAGAGTGAGAGAGAGAGAGAGAGAGAGAGAGAGAGAGAGAGAGAGAGAGAGAGAGAGAGAGAGAGAGAGAGAGAGAGAGAGAGAGAGAGAGAGAGAGAGAGAGAGAGAGAGAGAGAGAGAGAGAGAGAGAGAGAGAGAGAGAGAGAGTTAGAGAAAGAGAGAGAGAGAGAGAGAAATGGACAAAAGTAAAAAAAATAAGATAGAGAGAGAGAGAGAGAGAGAGAGAGAGAGAGAGAGAGAGAGAGAGAGAGAGAGAGAGAGAGAGAGAGAGAGAGAGAGAGAGAGAGAGAGAGAGAGAGAGAGAGAGAGAGACAGTGAGAGAGAGAGAGACAGACATAGACAGAAAGAGACAGAGAGAGAGAGAAGGAGACAGACAGTGAGAGAAAGAGAGAAGGAGACAGACAGTGAGAGAGAGAGAGAGAGAGAGAGAGAGAGAGAGAGAGAGAGAGAGAGAGAGAGAGAGAGAGAGAGAGAGAGAGAGAGAGAGAGAGAGAGAGAGAGAGAGAGAGTTACAAAAGGGAGGCTAAAGACATAAAAAAAGAGATGAGAGAGACATAAGAAAACAAAGAAAAAGAAAAAAATGAGGCCAAGAAAGCATAGAATTACTCGAAGACGCAATAGTATCCCAAGGGTATTTAGTTATCAGAGAAGGCAATGTCAGTTTGAATTGGTTTGTTCCAGAGTGTGCCTGGGAATGAATGAAGAGAAGAGAAACTTCAGGAAAGGGATTGGCTCTAATTGCTTAGTTATCTCACGAGGAAGCTTCCTTGGACCCAAATTTCCTTCTCGAGCAGCGTTTGACGAAGACGCTCTGTAGCTTTGACAAGGAATTTGGTAATTCATTTCCTGAGGAGACTAAAATCCAAAGAATTTTTGAAAGAATTTTGATTATTTTGAATATATGTCTAGACATGCGTCTCTATGATGCCTTTTGCTGAGACTTGAATATGTCTTCAAGCATTTTTTTCTCTTTATATATATATATATATATATATATATATATATATATATATATAGATAGATAGATAGATAGATAGATATAGATAAATATGCACATATACATTGGTACAACTTCCATCTCCCCTCCCTCAATAATTCGTTTCCTTGTTCCTTCTCTCCCTCTCTCTCTCTCATCCCTTCTTTCCTCCTTCCTTCCGTCCTTCCTTCATTCTTCAACTTCCTCCTCTCCTACTTCCTCAAATCTCTCCTCCCCTCCCTCCTTCCTTACTTCTTCCCTCCCACCTCACCTCCCTCTTACCCTACCTTCTCTATTCACCCTTCCTTCCCTCCTCCATTCCCTCTTCCCTTCCCTTCTCCCCTCCCTCTTCCCCTATCTCCCCTTTCCCTCTCCTCCCCTACCTCCTCCCCTTCCTCCCTCCTCTCCTAGTTCCCCCTCCCTCTTCCCCTACCTCCCCTCCCTCCTCCCCTTCCTCGCTCCTCTCCTACTTCCCTCTCCCTCTTCCCCTACCTCCTCCCCTTCCTACTCCTCTACTTTCCCCTCCCTCCTCCCCTACTTCCCCCTCCTTTTTCCCCTACCTCCTCCCCTCCCTACTCAATTCTCTCTTCTCTTCCCTGCTCCTCTCCCTCTTTCCCTATTTTCTCCCCTCCCTTCCCTCTTTCCTCCCTTCTCTTCTCCTTCCTTCCTTTCTTCTCTCCCTTCCTCCTCCCTCCCTTCCTCCCTTCCTTATTGGATGGTGGAATTTCTACTACTAAATGGGTGAATGCAGTTCTGGCAAATGACCTACGAATGAACAGAAAGGGTATCATAACACCACCATTTCCAATGCGTACGTACCTACGAGCTCGCCTACGATCCTCGTAAACTTAGGATATCTATGACAGCCACCCTCGTAAAGTTAGGATTCTCGTATCTATTGCAGTGACCCTCGTAAATCTAGAATATCATAACCCTGCAATTAGTCATGTCACTAGGACCATGCGGGTAATTACGGGAGGGAATAAGCTCCCGTTGAGGATATCGCATGTAATGCAGATCAAAGTTCTTATTGTTAAAAAAAAAAGAGATTACTATAAAAAAGAAAAAAAAAGGAAAAGAAGAGGAAACAGAAGAAATAAAAAAATGAAGCAAAGACAAAGAAAACAGAATCAAAGACAAAAAAAAAACAGAAGAAAAGAGAAGGGAAGACAAGAGAAGAAAAGGGAAAAGATAATAGAAAAGGAAAAACAGAAAGAAAAATTAAATAGAAATTAAAGAATGATATAGAATAAAATAGAATGATATAGAAATAATAGAAAGAATAGGATAGAATAGAGTAGAATAGATACAATAGACTAAATAAAACGAAACAAAATATAGTATATGTTAAACTAAACAACTAGACTACGTTTTCCTACATAAATATTTAATCTAACTGTCCTTGGCTAATACAAAAATGTCCACAGCAAAAGTATTTATGATTAAAGAGAAAAATAAACATAAAAAAATTATTTCAAAAGGCATCAAGATGTGTTTGAATTGTTTTTAAGCTCAAAAATGCGAATTGTAAAGACAAGTAAGACTGAAATCAACCGCTGACAGAGATCATCAAAAGAGACACAGAATATAAACATTCAACGAATAATGTATAGGTGACAAGCCACTCTGACCCTATTTTCACTTGTAAAGCTTCAAGAGACTCCAAATTCACCAACGTTAAATCAAACACACGTTTCCTATTTCCGTAACATCAACAGATAATACTCCAAAATGCCCTTGAAACGTTTGCAGAATCTGACATAACGAGGGACAATTACGTCAACCCTCCAAGGGCTAAGTTCGAACGAGAGCCCTTCACACTGGCGATCCCATGACCACGTGACCACTTTGTAAACAACACTCAGGTTTTGGCTCTTCCAAGGACCATCAATTCCGAAACGGCTCTTTTCGTTTCAGGATGAAGGTCATCGTAAATGCAAGAGTCTGCACAGTGTTTGCCCGTATTGGCGTTCCCATTCTGTATCCGAGAAAGATATTTAAACTTGAAAATTTAGTTCTGTTTGTGTTTGTTTCTGTGTGTGCGCTTATGTGTATGTTTGTGTGTTTATACATGTGCGTGTGTTTGTATGTTTGTGTTTGTGTGTGTGTGTGAGTGGTTGTGTGTTTGTGTGAGTATATCCATTTGTGTGCGCGTGTTTGTGTACATGTGCGTGTGTTTGTGTGTGCGCGAGCGCGCGCATGCAGTGTGTGTGTGTGTGTGTGTGTGTGTGTGTGTGTGTGTGTGTGTGTGTGTGTGTGTGTGTGTGTGTGTGTGTGTGTGTGTGTGTGTGTGTGTGTGTGTGATGTTAAATACGTCTGTGCATTTATATATGTGTGAAGATAATTACATCATATGGTTGTTTATATATACACGTATATTTGTTGATATATACCCGTACGATGTATATATACATACGTAAGTACTCTAACGTGCGTATATACGCGTGTGTGTGAACGTACCCACGCATAAAGTTGTAAGCGTATGTGTGCGTGCGCGCGTTTGAGTCTCTTTTGGTCCCTCCTCTCTCCCTCCATATTAATCCCCTCCTCCACTTCCCCTCCAGCATTTTTCCTCCTCCTCCCTTAATCCAATGCCTTTCTATATTTTCCTCCCTCCCTTCCTCCTCCATTTTTTCCTCAAGTCCCCTATATTGCTTATTTAGTTACTCAATCCCGTTTCACCATATTTTGGATCATAGACATTACATTTCGTTCAGCACTTTACCAACCTCTATCAGTCCAACGAAAATATATGAACCATTCTGATACGTAAAGATTATTGTGAATAGACTTCTTTCTATGTTTATGGCGTATATATTGTACTACGTCCGTCAGACAATTTCTGTTCAATTCAGATAATTCCTGATGGTGACTGACAATCATTTCACTATGTTTTTATATATTCTTTTCTTCTTCTTTTTCTTCTTCCTCCCCCACTGCCATTTTTTATCTTCATTTATATTCACAGTCTGTTTTTTTTGTTTTTTTTTTATTCATGTATCATACAATTCTAATTGTTGGTTTGTAAAGAGGGTGGATAATACTGATTGATTGATATTTGAAGAAAAGTGAATGAATGAAAAATGGAAATAAAAAATATAAATAAATAAACGAATAAACGAGGAGGCAAACAACGAAATATATAGATAATTAAAGAAATAGATAAAAACAAATAAATAAATAAATAAATGAATGATAATGTTACTAATAATGAATAAAAGAATATATAAATGAATGAATATATAAGCAGACAAATAAATATAAAAAAATTCTAGGTTACATTAGTGAATAGGAAAATTAGATTAGTATATTAAGATATTAGACAGAAAATGTATAAATGATTAGGTAAGTACGTAATAACGTAAATAAACAAATAAGAAATAGATAATAAAATCAACTAAGAGAACATAGATATATATGATACAAAAAAGATACAAGATACAAAAGATACAAGATATAAAAGATACGAAAACAGAGAAAAGCAAAATATCTTGTGTGTGTCCTATCATTCATGGAGAGAAAGGATAATCATTATATATCTTAAGCTATCGCCAGGTGATTTTATTCATTTAAGACATCCCCTCCCCCTCCCTTCCCCTCCCCCTACCATTTATAAAATAAATGAACTTCCTACCAATCCTTTCTAAAATTTCAAAATTTTCTTTCAGCTTGTTTTCTCATTTCCTCTCTCCCCTCTTCCCTCGCATTATTTCACCTCATTTCTTTATTCTTCCATTCCTCTTTCCTTCGCCATTTTATTCCCCCTTTTTCTGACCTCTATTCCAAGAGTCCTTCTTGATACTGTCATTTCAGTCCCGTTTCTAAATTTTTACATTTTGGTGTTTGCATTCGCTTTTGTGGGTCTTTTTCCAGATGATAATATTCAGCTGAAGGGAAGACCAATATATATTCTACGGACTAATTTCCTTAGTTGCACTATGAGGCAAAAACCCTGGAAGATACTTTGTGGATAACATTTTGTGATTTCAAACAAAATTTGTGTCAACATGGCGTAGAGACTTATGCAGAGTCATTCTCTCATTTATCTATTTATTTATTTATATATTCACTTATTTATTCATTTTTATCTTATCTTAATTCGTGTTATTTTCTCTTTCATCTGTTCTATTCTATTATCTTGCATTATTTCTATTGTACTGTTTTTCATTTATTCCTGTTTCTATTTATGTATGTATTACTTTTTTCATTCGTTTCTTATCTACTTATTTATTAATTTATTTAGTTCTTTATTTATCTATTTTATTTATCGATTTATTTATTTGTTTATTTTATTTTATTTACCTTATTTTATTTATTTATTTATTATTTATTTTTATTTATTTATTTATCTTATATATTTATTTGTTTTATTTTATTCTATTTTTTTATCAACGCTAGACCGTTTCCTGCACTGAGCCGATGCCCCCTTAATTGTGGTGATTAGATCAGTTGGACTTCTTTATTCCGACATCAAACCAATTAGATTATCTTTAGACTTAACCCATTAAACTCCAATGACAAGATGTCTTGTCATTTGGTCAAATAAAACAAAAAATCATAAAACACCAAAATGTTTGATCAAACAGCACCAGAAAATTATGACGTCAGTCCTCCTCGCTTCGCTCGCTCGCGAGCGAAGCGAGGACTGACGTCATAATTTTCTGGTGCTGTTTGATCAAACATTTTGGTGTTTTATGATTTTTTGTTTTATTTGACCAAATGACAAGAATCTTGACATCGGAGTTGAATGGGTTAACCCAGACAATCTCGTTCAGCCCATTCGACACAGCGACATCCGGATGTACTCAATGCCCTAGACCTTCTTCACAAGCGAAAAGACATTTCGACGGCAACAGAGACAAACAAAGGAATCTAATATCGACACCAAAAGGTTGGTTCTAGCTGCACAATGATCTATCAATTTCTACCTCTATTATGAAAAATAATTGTCAATCCTTCCAGCGACCAAGGACTGGTAGCTACAAGACACACGTCAGAAAGAATCATCTCACTGATTATGTCCTCGCTGCAGGTGCAACCCTGAGGGGCTGATCTTCCGTCACCGGAGTGAACCTAAGATCTCTCTTTATTAACTTCTACTGTATTTCTTCCATCGTTTTATATAAAGAGCGCTGACAACCGGCGACAACTCTATTCCTACTAGTATACGAGACATGGAAAAAGACTCACACTAATACAACACAGACATTTCTTCACAGAGGACTTTTGCCGGATGCTGTTGGACTTTGCGTTGTAACTAAATAACTCGTAAAAAACTTTGTTAGTCCTGAAATAGAGTTGCTATAGATGAATTAAGTTATTAATAACCATAAATCATACAAATATAAAATTAGTTTATAATGTGAAGTGAATAGATAAATAATTAGATGAACAAATACACAGAGAAATAAATAAATAGATATATAGATAGATAGATGAATAGAGATATGTAAAAAGATGAATAACTCTATAGAGACATGAATGAATAAAAAGCAACATTAGATAGATAAAAACAAAAATGAAATATATATATATATATATATATATATATATACATATATGTATATATATATATATACACATATATATACATAATTATATATATGTGTGTGTGTTGTGTGTGTGTATATATACATATATATATATGTATATATATGTACATATATATATATGTATATGTACACACACACACACACACACACACATATATATATATATGTATATATATATATATATATATATATATATATATATATATATATGAATATCTGGGGAGCAGATTCTCTTGTATGCATGCATTGTTAAAATCGACAGCGTTAGTGAGGTTGTTGATCTTCTTGTGAGTATTCTCCAGTTTTCTAACCAATATTCTGCCATTTAGAGGGTGGGCATATACCAAGTTGCCAAAATGATTCATTTATTTCAACGTTTCGTCTAACAAAGAGACATCTTCAGGAAATTCTGTAACATAGATAATAATGACGTACAGAAATATAGAAAACAACATGTAAATCTAACCGATTATACAAATATAGAAGCAAATATCAATAAATGCGCAAATTCACACAAAATAAACACTATACATGGGCTGATGGGGACCGTTACTTACAATAGTTAAAGGTCTGATGAAATGACGAAGAAAACCCTTCGCTCGGTGACATATATATGCACCTAGCCGGCTTGGGTGGTGGTGGAGGGCGGGAGAGGGGGCGGGGGTGGTATCTCATTAATACGAGAAGAAGAGGGTTGGGGGAGGGGTTGGGGGGTTGGGGGGTTGGGGGGTGGGTTGGGGGGGAGGATGGAAGGAGTGGGTAGGAGGAGGTGGAGGGGGGGGGTTTCGGAGAGAGGTCATGCTAGGTAGTAGCTTGGTGCTGCTATACAAAGCGATGACAGAAGTCATGTTGCATTGGATATTAATGATAGGACTACATTCTCTGATAGGACTACATTTCTACCTCTATTATAAAAAATAATTGTCAATCCTTCCAGCGACCAAGGACTGGTAGCTACAAGACACACGTCAGAGAGAATCATCTCAATAGCGTAATTGTACTGGAGTACTAGCGTACTAGTAATGGAGTACTAGCGTACTAGTAACGAGGTAATAGCGTACTAGTACTGGTTGTACTAGCGTACGAGTACTGAAGTGCTAGCGAACGAGTACTGGAGTGCTAGCGTACTAGTACTGGATTACTAGCGTACTAGTACTGAAATACTAGCCTACTACTGCTGGAGTAATAGCGCACTAGTACTATAGTAGTAGCGTAATAGTACTGGAGTACTAATGTACTAGTATTGGAGTAGTAGCGTACTAGCACTGTAGTAGTAGCGTACTTGTACTGGAGTAGTAGCGTACTAGTACTGGAGTAGTAGCGTACTAGTACTGGAATACTAGCGTACTAGCACTGGAGTACCAGCGTATTAGTTCTGGAGTACTAGCGTACTAGTATTGGAATACTAGCGTAGTAGTACCGGAGCACTAGCATACCTGTACCGGAGTAGTAGCGTACTAGTACTGGAGCAGCAGGGTTCTAGTACTGGAGCAGTAGCGTACTAGTACTGGAGCAGTAGCGTAATAGTAGCGTAACAAGAAGATCAACAACCTCACTAACGCTGTCGATTTTAACAATGCATGCATATATATATATATATATATATACATATACTCCATATATATATATATATATATACACATACATATATATATATATATATATATATATATATATATATATATATAAACAAATGAATAAACAGACAAATAAATAGATAAACAAGTTAATAAGTAAATAAATTAATTAATTAACAAATAATAAACAAATCTATAAACAAATAAGGTAAACACTTAAACAATTCATTAGATAAAGATAAACAAATAATCAAATAGAATAGTGAATGAAAGAAAATAAAAAAGTAAATAAAGATAAATAAATTAGTAAAAAGAAAAAATGTGGGCAGTCAAATAAGGCGAAAAATCTAACATGTCCAAATAAATAAAAGGATATGCTCTCGCTTAACAATCAGTTTTTCGTTACCGACTTGACATTTTATTTAGCCCAAAAAAATATACAAAGACAAAAGGATTAGCATTCAAGATGAATGAATGAATGAAACAAATGAGCATTTAAAGAAATAGACAAATAAACATATAAACAAACAAACATCAAATAATTGAATAGGTAGATACATACATACATACATACAAATGCCAAAAGGTTTTTCCCCCTTATAGGGAAGGTAGCCAAAAAGCAAAGGCGTAGAAACCACTCCCACCCATTCCATCCCCTACATACTCCGCCCCCCTCCACCCTCCTCCCTCCCTCTCATCTTGGCACCTCCTGGATGACGGGTCATCCCTGCATCTCGCCCACTGCCCTGGGTCAGAAGCAGTGTCGCAAGACACAGCAGATCCACATAATATAAACAAAACATTAAACAAATAGATAAATAAATTAAATAGAAATTTGTGGTTTCGAGTCAAGGGGTGTAATTATCCTAACTCCCGTACTCACTCCTCTTTAGGGGTGGTGGGGATGGGGGTGGTAGGGGGGTGGTGGCTTGAGAAATTAGCTGTTGAGGTGCTAACTCACAGTAAAAAGTCTGAATCTCCCTAGAGATATATGAGATTGAACAATGAAATAGACAGGAACACACATTTCTTTTTCAGTTTCCCGCCTTAATTATTGGGTAATTAATTTATTTGACTTTGTTTGATCCACTTTAATTTTGTATCATTTCATTCTTTACTTATCTATTTAATCAAGTATATAGTTGTCTAGTTATAGAATAATTAATTATTTCTTACGCATATATTAATCTATTTATCTATTTATTTTTCATTCATTATATATTCCTTTATTTATCTATTGTTTTTTATTTGTCTTTTTATTAATTTATACTTATTATTTTATAAGTTTACTCAATTATTTGTTGGTTAGATTACTTCTTCATTTGGACATTATCTATTGTCTCAAATTATTGCAAATAAATCTTAAGCGTAAAGACAAAAATCCATCATTAAAGAAAGCACAGAAGCAAGAGCTTGTCACAATAAACAATGTATTGGTAAAAGAAACATTCAAAATAAAATTATTCGTTATGCTTTTTACTATTAAATTAACATCATGCCGTCACTTATACTTTTATATTCTTGGTCCCTAACAACATTATATTTCTTTATTTCTTTTCTATGTTCGTTTATAACCAACACCTTTTATCATATTCTCATTCTTATACACATCATATCATCATCTAGCTACATCATATCAGTCTACAATTCTCTTCACCATCTCTCCCTCCCCTCCTTAGTTCACTTCCATCTTCTCCACCGTCTCCTCGTTCTTTTTTTTTCTACGTCATTTTTCTTCTTCGTTCTCTTCTTTTTTTTCTTATTATTATTCTTGTTCTTCCTATTCTTCCTTATGCTCCTCTCCCTTCTCTTGCCTTTGCCCTCCTTCCAGCTTCTCTTTTCTTCATCCTCCTTCTTTTCCTCCTCCTCTTTCTCCTCTTTTTTCTTTTCCTCCTCCTCTTCCTCCTCTTCTTTCTTTTCCTCCTCCTTCTACTCCTCCTCTCTTTCATCTTTTCCTTTTTCTCTCTTACTCCTCCACCTCCTCCTCCTCCTCTCTCCCTTCTCATCCTCTCTTCCTCCTCTTCTTTCTTTTCCTCCTTTTCCTATTCCTCCTGTCTTTCTCCTTTTCCTTTTTTATCTCTTCCTCCTCCACCTCCTCCTCCTCCTTCTTCAAAACCATCCTTGACCTTCGGGAAGAAGTCTCCTTACTCTCAGCCCCTCTTATCTCCAAAGTCTTCGCCTTCCTCTTCCTTCAAAACCTCCTCTCCCTCCTCCCCTCCTCCTCCTCCCTTTCTCCTCCTCCTCTCTCCTCTTCCACCTTCTCCTCCTCTTCCTCCTTCTCCCCTCCTCTCCCTCTTCCTCCCCCTCATCCCTCTCCTTGATCTCCTCCACAACCTCCACCTCCTCCTACTCCTCTTCTTCCATCCCTCCTCCTTCCTTCCTCACAATCTCCTTCTCCTTCCCCACCTCCATCACCTCCTCTTCCTCTTCCACCACTTCTTCTTCCCCATCCTCCTCCTCTTTCTCCCCTTCTCTTCCTCCCCTCCTCCTCACCTCCTCCTACCCCTTCCTCCTCTTCCCTCACTTCGCCCCCATTCTCCACCTTCTTCTCACCCTCGTCCTCATCTTTCTCTCTTCCTCCTCTCCCTCCCCTCCTCCTTCCCTTTCTCCCCTTCCTTTTCCTCCCCTCCTCCTCCCCTTTCTCCCCTTCCCTGTTCTCCCCTCCTCCTTCCCCCTCCTCCTCAGCTCCTCCTATCCCTTCCTCCTCCCTCTCTTCATCCCCTTTCTCCACCTCCTTCTCCCTTTTTCCTCGCTTTTCTACCCTTCTCCTCTCCTTCCCCTCCTCCTTCTCTCTATTCCTCCCCTCCTCCTCCCTCCTCCTCACTTCCTCCTACCTCTCCTCCTCGTCCTCCTCCCCTTTCCGCCTCCCACGCTCGTCCTTCTTTTCTTAAAACTTCCCTCTTAAACCTCCTCAGCTGTTACCCTCTTCCAGTGAATATTTTCGTTTTCTGTTTCACTCGTTTCCTTTAACTTTCTGGAACTCGTTTAATCCAGGCGTTTATTTTCAAAATTGGAAAAAAAAAGAATATTCTAATGAACAAAACAATATCTAGTTATTATGCTTCTGGTTAGATGAAGGTTATCTAGATGGCTCCATCTAGGTAACAAAAAAAGTTAACTAGCTTATCATAGAACACTAATATGAATGCAAATAGTCTGAATACAGAAATAAATAAAAGAAAATTAATACAAAATGAATATATATTAAGCACTGCGCTAAAATTTCATTTAATCTATTCATTTATCCAATTATTGATTTATTCATCTATTCATATCCACATGTCTGTTTTGTTTATTTGTACATTTATTAATTTATTTATCTATTTATATATTTGTTTATTACTTATCTATAACTTTACTTAATTACTTATCTATTTATTCATTCATGTATTCGTAATTTTTTTTCCATATTTCACTCTCTTTTTTCTTTTCTTCTATTTTATTTTCTCCTTTGTTGCTTATCGATCTTTCTTTACATTTTTCCTCGCAAAAGCTAGGCAATCTAATCAAATGATTCACAAGTACTCGTACTACTCTGATTTTGAAAATAATCTTAAAAAATCAGTATCCTTTTAAAAGAGTAGAATTACCTACCACTAAAATGAATCAAAATATGTTAATATGAATATTCCCTCCACTTCCTGCCCCTTTAACTTACTTTCAATTACTTCACTTTTTGAGGTCTATGAGCTACTCAAATGATTGTCGCGGTTCAGCCCAGTGATCTAAGATATTGAAGAGTTAAATATATTTTGATTATTCCTTTTGGGATATCCTCCCTCTCCCACTCTCTTTCTCTTTCTCTCCCTCTCTCTTTCTTCCTCTCCCTCTCTCTCTCCCTCTCCCTCTATCTTTCTATCTGTTTCTCTCTCTGTCTGTCTGTCTGTCTGTCTGTCTCTCTCTCTCTCTCTCTCTCTCTCTCTCTCTCTCTCTCTCTCTCTCTCTCTCTCTCTCTCTGTGTGTGTGTGTGTGTGTGTGTGTGTCACTCACTCTCTCTCCCTCTCCCTCTCTCCTTCCCTCTTTCTTTCTGTAAATTTGTAACATGATTCACGTACTTCTTCTACACCAGTCCAGATCATGCTCTAATGCGAACACATTTACCTTGAGCTGAAGGCCAGGAGGTGGGGAGGAATTTGATTTCTTTTTAAAGATTAATACACTGCGTAGGTTTGAATAAGTGAATTTATGAAAGAGGTACAGGTTAAACTTATGGATAGGTTATGGCTACGAACTATTAAATTTAGTACATCTGTTGTATGATAAAATCCTCTCAGGTTAAATATATGTATATATATATGTATATATATATATACATATATATATATATATATACATATATATATATATATATATGCATATATATATATATATATATATATATTTATAAATATATATTTATATATATACATATATATATATATATATATATATACACATGTATTCCTTAATTTCCTGGTGATGACTACTTCATCTTTATATCAAGTATAAGAAAAGGGGGGGGGTGACTCTTAAGAAATAACTACAAATTTCAGTTCCCATCAAGAGCTATCCAAAAGCCCTGCCAAGAGCTTGTAGACCCTAATCCTCTCTCTAAAAGCTCAACGATCCCTTTCATGGGCTCTCATTCCGTCCTCCTGAATCTTCCCCCTCGCCAGTCGTCCTTCACTTCTCCTTCTGGGTTCAAGAACTCTCATTTGGGAAATTCAGAAACTACCATAAGGATGACCGATTTTTTCACTTTATTCACCTTTGCCATTACATACATGCATCTCAATGTGTAACTATATATATATATATATATATATATATATATATATATATATATATATATATATATGAGAGAGAGAGAAATTCGCTAGTGACAGAGACATTAATCTGATCATTTTTATGACAGTCGTATGTAGGATTCAGACTCACTGCTTTCGGTCATCGTAAGGTTACCTTCATAGAACCTGTACCCACTCCACCACAGTGACTACAATAGCCTTGAAACCTGGAATCGATCTGATTCCCGAAGAAAGGAAAGATCACTAACCTTACGGTGACCGAAAGCAGTGAGTTTGAATCCTACATGCGACTGTCATATTATATATATATATATATATATATATATATATATATATATATATATATAAAAAAAAAAAAAATATATAAAAATATAAATATATATATATATGTGTGTGTGTGTGTGTGTGTGTGTGTGTGTGTGTGTGTGTGTGTGTGTGTGTGTGTGTGTGTGTGTGTGTGTGTGCGTGTGTGTGTGTGTGTGTGTTTACCTAGTTGTATTTACCTAGTTGTATTTTACGGGAAGGGGAGCTATGCTCGTGGTGTCCCGTCTTCATATCTCATTTTATCTAAACTATTTTTAAAATTATGTATTGTTTTTGCACACACCACTTTCTCATCTAACTTGTTCCAACTGTCTATTACTCTGTGAGGAAAGCTGTTCTTTTTCACATCTCTTCTATAGCTGTCTTTCTTGATTTTCTTTCTGTGTCCTCTTGTATTTCTATCATCCCATTTTATCAGATTCTCTCTATCAATAATTTCTATGCCTTTCATGATTCTGTAAATAGCTATCAAATCTCCTCTCTTCTTTGCTCTAGTGTCTGTAGTTCAAGTTTTGCTAGTCTCTCTTCATATGATAGTTTTGAGAGTGTTGGTGCCAATTTTGTAATTGCTCTTTGTATTCTTTCAAGTTCTTTTATAATTTTTTTTGCACTTGGTGACCATATCGTTGCTGCATATTCCAGTCTTGGTCTTATCAGAGTGATTAAAATTTTCTTCACCATTTCTTCATCCAGGTATGTAAATGCCACTTTGATTGTTCTTATTAAGTTATAAGTTTCTCCAAAAATCTTATTTATATGTTTCTCATGTGACATATTATTCATAACAATGACTCCCAGGTCCTTCTCATTTTCTACTTAATTTATTCCTTCTTCTCCCAATTTATATGATCCTGTTATTCTATTTTTGCTTTTTCCAAATTCCATTATACTACACTTTTTAGTGTTGAACTCCATCTCCCACTTCCTACTCCATTCCTGTACTTTATTTAGATCACTCTGTAGTGACTCAATCTTTTTCCGTGTTCACTTTTTTTAACAGTTTTGCATCATCTGCAAAGAAGCTCATATAACTTTCAATTCCGTCATACATATCATTAATGTATATAGCAATCATTATTGGGGCCAGAACTGTTCCTTGTGGAACACCGCTTATTACTTCATCCCATTTTGAGTGTTTGTCTCTTATCACTATCATTTTTCTTCCTTGCAAAAAGTTTTCCATCCATTCAAGCAGTTTGCCCTGTATTCCTCCTTCAGTTTCTAATTTCTTAAGCAACTTCTTATGTGGTACTTTGTCAAAGGCTTTTTTTAGGTCTAGAAATGCACAATCAGCCCATCCATCTCTTTCTTGTATTATATCTATTAGCCTTGAATAGAAACATATTAAATTGGTGACGCATGATCGTCCTTGTCTGAATCCAAATTGCCTTGGATTTAGCACGTTGTTTTTTTCTAAATATTTTACCCATCTACTTTTGACAAATTTTTCACATATTTTTGCTATTGTACTTGTTAGACTGGTTTGTAGTTGGTAGGGTCTTCTTTATTTCCCCCTTTATATATAGGTACTATATTTGCTTTTTTCCAATCTTCTGGGACTTTTCCTTCTTTCAAGGAACTGTTTATTATGCTATGTATTTTGTCTGCCAGTTCATTCCTGCATTCTTTCAAAATCCAGTTTGCTATTTCATCAAGTGTTTCAATATTTCATTCTTTGTTACTTCTATTTCTTTCATGGGGGGGGACTTTCTCTTTCCATTTGATCTCTTCAGGTTGTATGTTCTCCCTTGTAAACACTGATTTAAAATGCTTGTTCATAATTTCCGCCATTTCAATTTCCTCTGTGTATTCAAATCCTCCTTGTCTTAATTTCTCCAAATCTTGTTTGTTTTTCAGTTTGCTGTTTACAAATCTGTAAAATAGTTTTGGTTGATCTTTACATTTTTCTATGACATCTTTTTCATATTTTCTCTTTTCCTCTCTGCACGTTTGTACATATTCATTTCTATAACAAGTACATATTATCCATTTTTCAGGTCTTCTGTATTTTTTCCATTTGGTCCAAGCTTTGTCTCTTTTGTCTTTTAACTCCCTACAACTTTTGTTGTACGAGCACTTAAATATTCTTTTTCTTGTTTTTGTCTTGGGACATACTTTTCCACTCCTTTTTTTTTATAATTTTTGTCAAAATATTCCATTTCTCTTCCACTGTTGTTTCTTCTTTGTATATTCCTTCCCATTTTTCTTTTTGAAAGAATTCTCTCATTTTATCAAAGTTTGTTTTTTCATACATCATTCTTCCTTTTCTATATTGTTCATTTCATTTTATGTATTTTTCCTCATTTAGTTCCAGTTCAATCAGTATATGGTCACTTTTACTTATTGGTGTTTTATATTCAATCTTTTCTACTATTCTAGGTTCAGATGTGATTATTAAGTCTAGTCTCGATGGCTCTTCTTCATTTCTATACCTAGTGTTCTCCTGTATCCACTGCGTCATATGGTCAATAATTAATCATCTCGAGTAGAACATTTCCCCATGAGCCGTCTCCACCCTTTACTGTCATCTCTTCCCAGCAGACTTCTTTGCAATTAAAGTCGCCCATCATAACTATTCTTCCTCCATCTTCCATTATCTTATTTAATGTTATCTTTGTGTCCTCTAACATACTTTTATGTTCACTCTCTTCCCACGAGGCTGTTTTTGGAGGCACATAATTTATCACAAACTTTCTGTTCTTCTTATCTCTGTCTTCCACTTCGATCATAATCGTCTCTACTGTATTCTTTCCATATGTGACACTCTTCACGTTTATATCCTTCTTAGGAACATAACTCCACCCCCTTGCTTTGTCTCTCTGTTTCTAATCCAATAATTATATGCGTCATGTCCTACACTGTTGGGTGGTAGTGGACCTTTTAATTTCGTTTCTACAATTCCCATTATGTCAGGTTCTTTTTCCGTCAGATAATCATTCAGCTCATTCAATCCTGTAATTAATCCATCTATGTTTGTGTAAGACACTCTTAGTTTTCTGCCACTTCCATTGTATTCTCTGTTTCCCTTTTGTTTTTCTCTAGTATTTCGAATTTCCTTACTTTCATATTCACTACTCTCCAATAGAATTTATCTTTTTCTGACTCTGTTCTGTTCTCGTTTTTTTCCTTAGCTTGTTGTCTTTTAATTTTTTCCTCCTCTCTTTCCTCTTTATTCATTTCCCTTTTTATCCATACCTTTTTATATTGTTCATTTGCTGCTAGTTTCCCTGTTTTTGATAAGATATTCTCTGCCGTCGTTTGTGACCTGAATTTAATCTTAATTGGTCTGGTCTTATCTGTACTACACTTTCCGAGTCTAAACTTCTCTTCAATTTGTTTCATGATTTCAGGTTCATCTTCCTGAACTAATTCTAGTAATCTGCTTACTTTTTCATTTTCCTCATTGATTCTTGTGGTTCTATCTGGGTTGTGTTTCTCTTCCATTCCTAATATAATTATACATTTCTTTTTATCTGCTAAGTCTCTTACTATATTCTCCTTTTGTCTCATCACTTTAATAACTGAGTCTTCAGTTTGTTCTTTCATTTGCTGTTTAATTATGTCAGTAAATGCAACTTTACTGTTTTCTTGGATTGTCTTCCAACCCTTAGCTTCTTTAGCTATGGCCTCTTTGTTTTCTTTATTATTCCTCTTTAATTCTTCATTCTCCTCTTTTACTTCTTTTAACTGTCTTTTTAGTTCTTATATTTTCTTAGTTAAGTTTTTGTTCGTCTTCTCTAGTTCTTCCAATCTTTCAACCCTTTGCGCAATTTCTAACATTCTACCGAACCTACTCTCCCAATGTTCGGTCATTTGTTCAAGTTTTTGTTCTAGTCTTGCCAGTCGGGGGAGGTTGGTATCCGCCCCCCCCCCTCATTAAATCAATGGAAATTATTATCCTCACCTTCTATTGTGCTGCTCATATCTATGTTTCTAATCTTTACATTTTTGTTAGACCCTTCATCGTCACTAAATTGATCCGGTCCGCGTTTGTTTACATGGCGTCTGCCTGCCTGGACCAAGTCCTCTCCTTCCTCATTTCCTTCCATTTCCCTCAGTAATCCCTCCCCTTCTCCTTTTTCCTCACTTTCCCCCTACACCACGAGCAATCCTCTTCCCTGCAAATACAATAGGTACTTCCTTTGCGTTGAGATCCACGAAAATTTCACTTTTTCTTCAGGACGTCAATCCTCGCCGCCTGTCCGACGTAAGTGTGTGTGTGTGTGTGTGTGTGTGTGTGTGTGTGTGTGTGTGTGTGTGTGTGTGTGTGTGTGTGTGTGTGTGTGTGTGTGTGTGTGTGTGCCCATTGGATGTGGAGATAATTGGAATTTATTTGGGTGATTTTAATTAGGTATTTAATTATCGTTCCGCTCCACATTTTATATGCTGAACTTATTTTTCAAATATGAGATCAGGCACACTTGTTTGTCTGCCTATGATATATTTATCATCCAAGTAGGAAGGTAGAAAAACATTTCTAATCATTAGTTTCTAACACTTTCTAATATTTAAATTTAAATGTTCTTTGAGGTCTCCAATTGTACCATGACTATTAATGGAAGAGAAAGTAAAATAAAAGAATGAAAAATAGATACATATACCAACAGCTTTTTCCCCTTTATAAGGGAGGTAGCCAAAGTCAAAGGCATAAATCCATTACCATTCATTTCATCCCCACATACTCCACCCCCATCCACCCCCACCCCCTGCGTCCCTCTTTTTTTAGCTCCTCCTGGATGACGGGTCATCCCTGCATCTCTTAACTAAATATATATTTTACCACAAACATTCGTCTCATGAGAGATATTCCGACAGAACGCGTAGAAAAAGACACAATGATAAGAGAGACGAGAGTGTTGTGTATCTATGTTGGAAGGGCTAACGAACTGTTTGTTCTTTCTTGACTGTTTTTTCAAATCTTAGTGATATATGAATATTTCTTTCCTTGTTGCTATTCTTTTGTAGACTGCTGAAACTATATATATATATATATATATATATATATATATATATATATATATATATATATATATATATATTCGTATATAACGTATACATGTAATACATATAATTCCCTGATATATTTGGTCACCGTTTTAGCTCACTATCTCTTCTACCTACTTCAAACTTTTTAAATACATATATATACAATATATATCTTATATATATATATATATATAAGATATATATAATGTATATTCACATTTTTATATATCCATTTACTTGTATGTTCAATACCTTTGCTATGACGTCAACTATATAGATTTTACCATTTTAATTATGTTCGAGCAGGATTCCCGAGCAGAGTGTTTAAACAATTTGTGTGTGTGTGTGTGTGTGTGTGTGTGTGTGTGTGTGTGTGTGTGTGTGTGTGTGTGTGTGTGTGTGTGTGTGTGTGTGTGTGTGTGTGTGTGTGTGTGTGTGTGTGTGTGCGTGTTTGTGCGCACGTGTATATCTAAGATTGACGACATGGGTTTTCATGAACTCATAGATTTATTCATATTATAAATGTTGGACATCAGAAACATAATGGCTTCAGCTTCGTAGAAGAAACCAACTAATGTTGTAAACATCAGAGATGTCATTTGTAATAACGGCAGCCACAGAACCCTACTTAAGTTCTTATAGGTTAACATAAGCCTAAATTACCCCCATTAACCCCCATCGATATATTGATGACCTGAACAGATTGTTATATACTGAACGACAGTTGTATCGAGTAGGTTATATACAGATTTCATAGATTTAGTTAAAGCTTACATAATGGTTCCAGTTCGTGTTTCCAAGAATTTCCCGCAGCTTACCTGGAAAGAGAGAAAAATGAAATGAGTATTTGAAACTGAGCCAGTTATTACTTTAAATGAAATATAATCCAAAGCACGAACCAAAGACACTGCCTTGGTTGGGGTTACTTTCAAGTAAGCCTAGCAATATACGTTATAGGTTAAGACCTGCACCACATAATGATACTTTGAACAAAGAAAATTATATACAACGAAATGGCTGAAGAATATTAGAAAAAAATTCAAATACCGTATATGAAAAATCATACATATTTCACAGAGACGGTTACTTGATAATACATAAGGACATATACATAAACTTTGGTGCACGGATTTAACTTATAAACACAAATATGCACCATACACATTTGCATATACTTACATCTGCACACATACAGACATACACATACATAATTACACACATACATACACTTATACATACATATATACATAAATACATACATAATTGCATGCATATGTGCATAAATTCATATCCACATACACTTTCATATATACACAAATTCATAAGTGCACACACGTACACTTGTATATATTTACGCATGCACATATACATGTTGTGTATGCTAAAGACAGATTGAACATCTTTAGAAGCTCTGCCAAGGGATTCAAATCCCTTGGCAAAGCTTCTAAAAATATATATACATGTACACACACATACACGCACATTTATATACACACATATATATACATACGTTCACACCAATATACAAACGTGTACATTCATCCACAAATATTTACACATACATACACTACGCTCTCCTGTGACAATACACGAATAAATTTCTTTTCCCCCTCTCATATCCCTATATGCCTTCTTTCTCTCTCCAAGTAAGAAGGTAGACTGATAGTCAGGGGTGGTTGGTGTGATTCGCCATGGT
>NC_134777.1:15128734-15133734 GCF_046742065.1 Oratosquilla oratoria
GATCTTCAGAGGGATAATCAAAAACTCATTTCCGGATAAGTAAAAGTCGTTTGGCATAATGGTTTATCACAATCGTTTACCGTAGATAACAATAGAAAGCAGTGCCAGAGGACCTCTCGGTCCGTAATGAAATTAGATGCAGAAAAAGGAAACATAAAAGTATGTATGCATTTATTTACGTATGTATGTATGTATGGATGTATGTATGGATGTATATATGCATATATGTATATATGTATGTATATATATGCATGTATGTGTGCATGCATGTACTCATGTATTCATGTATGTATGTATGTATGTATGCATGCATATATGCATATGTGTATGCATGTGTGTATGCATGTATGCATGCAAGGACGTATGTATGGACGTACGTATTCATGCATATGCATATGTATGCATGTATATATATACATATATATGTATATATATATATATATATATATATTATATATGTGTGTGTGTGTGTGTGTGTGTGTGTGTGTGTGTGTGTGTGTGTGTGTGTGTGTGTGTGTGTGTGTGTGTGTGTGTGTGTGTGTGTGTGTGTGTGTATGTGTGTGTGTGTTTGTGTGTGCATGTGTGTGCATGTGCATGTGTATACATGTACATATGTATTCATGGAAATATGTATGCATGTACAAATATATGCATGTATATATATATATATATATGTATATGTATATATATATATATATATATACTTGCATGTACATGTGTATACATGTACATATGTATGAATGCACATTAGTATGTATGCATGTACACACACACATTATATACATATATATATATATATATATATATATATATATATTATATATATATATATATATATGTTGAGACATTCTGATAGGTTGACGTAAGCGGAGTAGGAAACACAGGAGTCTTGAGTTTATTCCTGACTAGTTTCGCAGATATGCTTTTTCAAAGGAATGGGTTTACAAACAGGCTGTGGGCATTATATACTCAAGACTAAGACTCCTGTGTTTCCTATTCCGCTTACATATATATATATATATATATGTATATATATATATATATACATATATATATATATATACATAATATATATATATATATATATATGTGTGTGTGTGTGTGTGTGTGTGTGTGTGTGTGTGTGCGTGTGTGTGTGTGTGTGTGTATAAAACAATGAAATGAAAATTAAAGTAGGATTGTTGTTGTTGTTTGTGTTGCAGCCAATACCAACTCCATATCAAAGGAAGCTGGTAAATGATATCCGCGTAGTGATCAAACTGATACATAAACGACGTCAGAACCTTGTTGTTTGTTTGTCAAATAACACCGTCCTTGTTTGGTCAGAGTTGATGATTACACACGTTTAACGACCCAATTCGTATTTCAGCTTTGATAAAGAAATCACACCACCGGAGACTTGTGACCGTGTACCACATAGGACCTCCTGAACAAGTTCAATATTGATAAGCAAGGCTCGTGGCCACAGTGTCATATCTGGCACTCAGAAATTAGTAAACAATTGCTGCCAATGTCAACCCAGCGGCACCCCATGATCCTCCGAAGGAGTTCTACCAAAGGTCAGACGAAAATTTAAACTATTATTGATAAATGTCAGCATTACTGCCTCGTCCAAGTATCTGGCTCTTTATTTATTATTAAGATTTATACATCATTTAATAAATAAAGAATAATATAGTGAAGCGTGAAATTTGATACGCAACAAATTAATATAAATTTATTATATATTCTTTAATGAAATATGCACGAAAAGAACTACAAAATTAATGTAAAACCAGGATTAGATATATTACAATGCACACCAGGTTACATCACAAACTATTATTAAGATTTATACATCATTGAATAAATAAAGAATAATATAGTGAAGCGTGAAATTTGATACGCAACAAATTAATATAAATTTATTATATATTCTTTAATGAAATATGCACGGAAAGAACTACAAAATTAATGTAAAACCAGGATTAGATATATTACAATGCATATCAGGTTACATCACAAACTAGGGATAAAATACCAGATATGAAATTGGCTCTGAATAGTCACTAACTCACTATTCTCTTGTTTGATCAATCTTTTATCACTCATACGAA
The DNA here is from genome assembly GCF_046742065.1 of Oratosquilla oratoria. Lineage (NCBI taxonomy): Eukaryota > Metazoa > Arthropoda > Malacostraca > Stomatopoda > Squillidae > Oratosquilla > Oratosquilla oratoria. The sequence continues at coordinate 15,130,831 of NC_134777.1, forward strand.
AGATATGAAGATTTTTTGTTGTACTTTTTTAGTGAAGTGTTACAAGAAACCTAGAAGACCAAAACTAAAATACAAAGGTTTACTTACAATATATTTTAAAACCTTAGGAATAACACAAAAAGGGCAAACACTATGAATAGATTGAACAGATATATCCTTGTGTTTTGCATTTCATTCATGTCGAGACACATGACAGTCTTTTCATATTCAAACAGGACATTCTAATGGCAAAAGAGCCCTCATTCTCCTAAGAATCACCAGAACAAATGCTTTGCTAAACATAGAGCTTTCGCAATACTGGATGTCGAATGTCCATAGAGTTTAACGCTACTATATATATATATATATATATATATATATACATATATATATATATATATATACATAAATATGTATATATATATATATATATATATATATTATATTTATATTTATATATCTATTTATATATATATATATATATACACACATATCATTTGGACAAAATGTAGTAGCATATTTGTAAAAATAATCACGAACAACCCACAGTCGGAATAAAAGGACACTTAGAAGAAACTATAGCTTCTATATTTCGGCTAATAGCTATAGCCCTCTTCAGGAAAATGAAGTGTGCTATAGCCCTCCTGAGGAGGGTTATAGCTATTAGCAGAAATACAAAAGTTATACTTTCTTCTAAGTTTCCTTTTATTCTAACTGTGGGTTCTTCGTGAATATATGTATATATATATATATATATATATATATATATATATATATATAAATATATATATAAATATATATATATATAGATATATATGTACATATATATACAAATATATATAATGTAATCACCAAAACTCTTCAGTGGACCTAAGGCGTGCGAGTTTGCCACGCCAAAACCTCACAGTCCTTTTAGTACAAATGTATGATAGAAAAGTATTGTGTATGAGACATTTATAAACCCCATTAACTCTCCTGTGATGTGATGTAATATAATATGGATACACAGAAACTGTTAAAGAGAAACTAGAATGTTATATTAAATAGAAAACTAGACTAAAAGAATGCAAGATATAATAGATACAATCAACACCCAGTGGACATCAAATACTTAAATCTTTCACCACTCTAACTATAGTGACTAGTGATACCAATATATAAACATAATCTCTCTTTCTTGAGTGACTTATGTGTCAATACAGCGACTGTTGCCGGTTACCTGAAGGCAGTGGGTCTCCTGCAAGAGACTAGAGAGACTACAGGATACAAAGGGTCACAAAGGAGGAGACTTTTTGGTTCATAACAATAATGATAAATGAATAAATAAATTAATTAATTGATAAACAAGTAATCATAAATCAAATGAACAAATAAGTAAATAGGTAAAGTTAAATAATAAACAAATAGTTAAATAGTAAATAATAATTAACTGACAGATAAATAATAATAAATTATTTGATATAATGCTATATATCCTCACTGTGGAATCTTGTTCACAGAGTAACATAACTCAACACAAACGTATATCTTTGATTCGTCCCCTCTCATGATATTGAAAAAGGGTGTATGTACCCATATATTGGCAGTTTTTAATCACAATAATTGATCATTTCACCTTATCCAGGACGAGAAGAATGTTTTATGTTTGAAGCCTTATTATTGTAAATTAAACAACCTTTTCCATGTGGCTAGATTATTAAAGAAATGACGATGATCCAGAAAAACATTAGTGAATATCAAAGAAACAGAGAATCTTGCAAAAACAAATGCTTCAACATCATTTATCTAAAAGGTTTGTACAATGTATATAAGCTATGAGACGCAAGACACTTTATAATATTATATATATATGTGTGTATCTTTGAAGTCTCAACTTATCTTGTGATAGCATTCTATTATAAGGATTTATCGTGGCTAAACCTGGGGCTTATTCAAAGAACAAGGGTTTCCTCATAACTTATCTGAAAGCTTTTTACAATGTATTTGCACTATGAGATGCAAGGACCTTTGTAATATAATATATCTCTATGATATTCAAGCTTCAACTTCTTTGGTTATACATCCAACTTAATCCTTACCTGACTGCAACACTTATCCTGATTGTATTCTCTCTATGATACAGACCCTGAGTGCATTATATAATCATTTGTATGATATTTCACTTGCTATTCTTTGTGATCTTTTTATTAGTTTGAACATATAATGTTTAAAAACCGAGTAATTCTTATGTAATGATTTACTAAAGACTATTTGATGTCTTTGACTTTAAATTCAGCTCCTTGCTAATATAAAGAACATTTGTATATATTTTATTAATCTGATGAAATAATGTTTAAAATCCAAGTAATTCTAATGTAATGATAAACAAAAGACTTGATGTATTCGACTTTTAATTCATTTCCTTGCTAATAAAAAGAACATTTGTATAATTTATTCTATTTGACAGTCAAGCATTTAATCTAATACATCTTATCTTGATATGTGATATTTTTTATTAATTTTATCACATTGTCTTTAAAAAAGTTAGAAATTGTTATGCAGTGATTTACAAAAGACTATTTAATGTCTTCGACTTTTAAATCAGTTCCTTACTGATAAAAAAAAAAAAACAGTTGTATAATTGATCATATTTGACAGTAAAACATTAAATCTAATACAGGTTATCTTGATAGTCATTTAGTTTATAGATACGGTGGTGTGGATGAGAGGATTTTGTTGTGTGGCTTGAAAGGTTAGTGTGGAGGTGGGAGGGGGATTTATTTCTATTTTTTCCATTTTTATTTTCCTTTTTATATTCATCCATTTATCAATTCATTTATCTACCTACTAATACTATTGTTGTTGCCATTGTTGTTGTTATTATCAATAGTATCATTATTAGTATCATCATTATCATTATTATCATTATTCCATTAGTACTATTAA
>NC_134777.1:15146234-15166234 GCF_046742065.1 Oratosquilla oratoria
CACCTTTTCCCCTTGTATTTGTTCACCCCGGCATTTCAAACGTCGGGAGCCAAAGGCCGCGATGCCCAAGTCAATTGCCATTTCACTTCAGAATCTTTGTTATTCATACGTGAGCCGCGAAATCTGCAATAAAATTCGCATCCGTATAGGATTTTACCGCAGCCCCGGCCTGTGCCTCACCGCGGCGCACCAAACTCGCCGCGATATCCAAAAGCGTTTCCATTATTCATTCGGTCCATTCCATGTTCGCCAAGTTTGAAGAAGCCGCGTTGTTTTTCATATTCTCATTACACTCAAGAAGCGTAGGTAGTCAACGGCGTACAAGCTTGAAAGGCATAGCTGGGCGCGTTACCGTCAATGCGTTACCGTCATTGTTTTACCGTCAATGCGTTACCGATTTTAATTTCCTTTAGAATGTTTTTGATGGAAGAAAAATAAATTTACAAGTATTTACTTCTTACGTATATTCTCAATCAAATAATACCTAAACCAGAACATTAATATTAACTACTCGAAAAAATATCAAATAACTACACCTGGGCACTTGCGTTACTGCGGTAACACGCTCTTTTGAAAAGCCAATGTAACATTAGCGTACGGACCACCAAAATCCTCTTTCCTCATCTTCCTCACCTCCTCCCCATCCTCCCTCCTCCCCTCTTCTCACCTCCCTCATCCTCCTCTTCCATCCTCCTCTCCCCCTCCCTCTCTCTTCTCCCTCCCCCTCTTCCCCCCTTTCCCTCTCCCCTCCTCTCTTCCCTACTTCCCCCTCTTTCTTCCTCCTCTCCTCCTCCCTTCTCCACCCCTCTCCATCCCCTTTCCCTTTTCCCTTCCCCGTCTCCTCCCCCTCCCTACTTTACTTTCTCCTCTTCCTCCTCCCCCTCCCCCAATTTTGTCACCTTTGCCCTATGTGACATACATTAAATAATATTCAATTACAATATCAATAAGAAATAAATCCTACACAGGCATTTGAAAATATATATCAAATAGATATACTGTATACATAAACAAAGTAAAAGGAATTGAAGGCGAATTTACAGAAATTAACGACTTTCTATCTTCTGCAATATCCCCACGAACGAGTACTTGGAAAAGCAATGAGGTATGTCATTGGGCGCGTATTTGCAAACTGCCTGCGCTCACTATAACGCCATAATGTCACGAAAGTTATGCATAACAACAGGCAAATCATTATGAAAAGACACCATCAAGCCATGATGAAGTGTGTGTATTATCGTCGTAGTAGTAGTCATCGTCATCATCACTATTATAACCATCATCGTCATTATCGTTTTCATCATTATCACCATCATCATTACTATCGTCATCATCATCGTCTTCGTCGTCATCACCATCATTATCACCAGAACCATTACCATCACCACCATCAATGTCATCATCATGACCGTCACAGTCATCACCATCATCATCACCACCACCATCACCACTACCACCACCGCCATTATCACTACCATAGTTATCATGACTACCACCACCACAACCACCATAGTCATCATCATCATCATGGAGGAGGTGGAGGTGGAGGAAAATAAGGAGGTTGAGGAGGAGGAGGAGGAGGAGGAGGAGGAGGAGGAGGAGGAGAAGGAAGAGGTGACGGAGTGTAGGAAGAGGAAAAGGCGCCACTAACAACAACAACATATTTAGTCACAAGTATCACGCGTCTTTACATACGTCCACGTGACATAAAGTAAATGTTTTGTGTGACGTGTGATGCAGTTTAATAACGCTGTATATGTCGATTACCGTGCTGTCACAAGAAATAATGTGTATAGGTCGTGATGATATCAGTAGCATAATTACAGACGTTACATAATATTTTGATGTCAAGATAGTCATATGGATGGGCTGACATATCACGAAAATTATATGTACCTACTGATGTCACATCGAAAAAATAAAAAATAAATAACTAAATAAATAGTGTACCAACCGACATGACGTCACAAAAATATATATCAACCGACATGACGTCACAAAAAAACTAAAACGTCAAATACACCAAAGACACATATACCAGTTGACACTGCCATCCCATCCTTCAGACAATAATAAACCTCACGTTTTTCCAACAACAGGCAAAGGATGATGATGAGGAGAAAGAGGAGGAGGAGGAGGAGAGGAGGGGGAAGGGGTGGTGGCCACTAGATGTGTGTGACGAGAAATATAGCACCAGACATCTTATTTCACGAAAAGAATTCTTGCATTCTCCGTTTTCTGGTCAAATTAGGAAGTATCAACCATTGGTATTCAAAGAGGAAGGAGCAAGATTGATGGCGCAATATGTTCCCGGCGAGGCTCAGGGATGAATTGGCTCTGTTCTTGGCCGCTGGAACCCGAAAAGGCTTTTACATGTTTTCAATACAAATTCTCGTCCTGATCTCGTTATGGTCCCAGGATGATTGTACAGGTCAACAGATGAACCGGTGAGGTTCTTTGTATATCTTGTTCAATGTTTCTTTTTCTCTTTATTTCTCTCTTTCTGTCTTTTAATCTCTTTCCATCTCTATCTCTCGTTTCCTTTGTCTCTTAAAATATTTCTCATTAGCTTTTTATCTCGTTAATTCCCTCATCATCTCGCTCATTACATCTTCATCTCGTTAATTTCCTTATCATCTCGCTCATTCCCTCTCCATCTCGCTCATTCCCTCTTCATCTCGCTAGTTTCCTCCTCATCTCGCTCATTCCCTCTCCATCTCGCTCATTCTATTTTCATTTCACTCACTCCATCTTTCTCTCTCACTTCCTCTCCATCTCGCTCATTCTATTTTCATTTCACTCACTCCATCTTTCTCTCTCACTCCCTCTTCATCTCACTCACCCCATTTTTCTCTCTCTCACTCCACTTTTTTTCTCTCTCTCACTTCTTTTCCCTCTCTCACTTCCTCTTCATCTTTCTCTCACTCCATCTTCATCTCTCTCACTCCATCTTCATCTCTCGCTCACTCCCTCTTCGCATCTCTCTCACTCCTGTCGTCTCTCACTCCTTCTTCATCTCCCTCTCACTCCATCTTCATCTCTAAATCCATCTTCATCTCTCTCTCACCCCATCTTCATCTGTCCCTCTTACTCCATCTTCATCTCTCTCTCACTCCATCTTCATCTCTCTCTCACTCCATCTTCATCTCTCTCTCACTCCATTTTCATCTCTCATACTCCATCTTCATCTCTATCTCACTCCATCTTCATCTCTCTCACTCCATCTTCATCTTTCTCTCACTCCATCTTTATCTCTCTCACACTCCATCTTTATCTCTCTCTCACTCCATCTTCATATCTCTCTCACTCCATCTTCATATCTCTCTCACTCCATCTTCATAACGCTCTCACTCCATCTTCATCTCTCACTCACTCCATCTTCATCTCTCACTCCATCTTCATCCTTCTCCCTACATCTTCATCTCTCTCACTACATCTTCATCTCAATACATATTCATCTCTCACTCAATCTTCATCTTTCTCACTCTATCTTTATCTCTCACACTCTATTTTCATCTCTCACTCCATCTTCATCTCTCTTATTCACGCTTCATCTCTCTCATTCACTCTTAGTCACCCTAACTCTACTGTATTATCATTCCTTCTTCATTTCTTTCTCACTCCCTCTTCATCTCTCATTTCTTCTTCATCTCTTGCTCATTCCCTCTTCCTCTCTCTCTCTCTCTCTCTCTCTCTCTCTCTCTCTCTCTCTCTCTCTCTCTCTCTCTCTCTCTCTCTCTCTCTTTCATGTTGGTCCCCATGTTATTCAGTGCACCATCTTGAAATTATGAATGGAGCTGAAGTCTGGCTCTTAAGTAGAGCCGGGGTTAATTTTGTTTATATTCGCCCTCTGTCAGGAGCTATGCAAGTAACTGCACTTCTACAAGCATGAAATCACAAGGAAAGTTGCACTGCAAGAAGGTTAGACTCCTTTTACGTGTATCGACTTTTCGTCGTGCGCCTTCCACGACACGACGTCGTGTTCTCAAATAACCATGGCTTCCTATGGACGTTTTCACACGTTGCAGTGGTCGTGACGTGTGAAAGTCTTCATAGGTAACCATGGTTTTTTTGAGAACACGACGTCGTGTCATAGACGGCGCAAGACGAAAAGTCGATCTGTGTGAAACAAGGTTTACAGTGCAGGAAAGTTACAGTAAACAAAAATCACAGTGTACAGTGATTTGAAGTGAGTGACAACTGAAAACTAAGTGGGGCCAAACGGGATTCGAACTTATGATTATCTGCTCCGTAATTTGCTAATTTGCCAACAGAGCTATTGCGAAGTCCCGAGATTATAAACAGGACAAATTCACAGATAATGAAAAAAATATCACTTATTTTTCCAAGTTTGTACAAGAATGACTTATAAGGGTCGACTTGTTTTATTACCGTGACACTCCTCATTTATTTTACTTAAACTAAGACCAAAATTTTTTAATCACTTGACAGGAAACCCGTAGCAAAAATACATTACCTCCAACTCAATCCATTCACATGGCTATTCCGCTTTAAACATCTTACTGCATCTAAGCCCAGACTTTTTTATCATTGGAAAAAGAGATAAAACCCTTTCTACCTACCATCACCAACAATAGCCATCATGTCTCGATCGGATATCAATACTGAGCGTGGTAAGACACAACACACACAAAGTGATGAAAAGATAAGCGAGGACTAAATCCAAAGAAAACATGAAGATCACTACGCATTGCAAAAGAAGGGAACAGTGTAGCATGTCGGGATGAAAATGTGTTAGTGAGTGAGCGAGCGAGTGAGCGATTGAGTGAGGAGGTTAGTTACATAAAGGGTCTTAGCGATTGATGTAAACCTTTTTTGATTTTCTATGTTTTATTGTACAAGATGATCTGGGATTACAGCTTGGGATATAATCTCCCAAGGTGAATCTAGAGAGAGAGATTCCCCTAGTTCCTCTCCTAGGTTCCTTACCTAGGCTTCCTTGTTCACTGGCGAGCGCAGTCGCAGTATAAGTATTCATAATTAGTTACATCAACGTTCTTGTGTGGGGTTGCCTATAATAATCTTCTATAGCAACATAAGTGGGTTAGTTATATTACAGTAGTTTTAAGTATTGTATTTATGTTCGTTAATGTGTCATAAATAGTGTATGAATTATAGTTACAGTTATGTAGCTTGGTAGGTATAGGGAAAAGGTTAATGAAATGTCTGGTGACATTAGGTACTTGTGTTGATTTCTTGCTGGACGACCAAGAATGAGAGGGAAGGATGGGTGGGGGGCATTGGGAAAAAGGGGAACGTCTGTTGAGGAAGGACAGGAGAAGACAGAAGATAAGGAATGAAGAATGGTTGTGTATGGATGATGCTGTGGTGCATGAGAGGGAGTGTGTGGGGGATGGAGGGTGAGGGAGTATTATAGGGGGGGGGGTCTCCAATTAAATGAAGTGGCCTTGCTCTGGATGTGGTGTGTCTTGCGACACTGCTTCTGACCCAGGACAGTGGGCGAGATGCAGGGATGACCCGTTATCCAGGATGAGACAAGAGGGAGAAAAACTGGTGGATGGGAGTGGAGTATGTGGGCATGGAATGGGTGGGAGTGGTTTTTATGACTTTGTTTTTTGGCTATCTCCCTTGTACGTGCGGAAAAAAGCTTTTGTATATATATATATATATATATATATATATATATATATATATATACATATATATATACAGATATATATTACATATACACATATAAACATATATATACATACATATATATGGTAAATAATATCAGAATACCTTCCTTGTTTCTACTTTGGATATCAATTCCACTCCTACGATCAATATGATAGTGATGATTGCTTGATTCATAAATAATCACAAGCAATGTGTTATGTAGATGTAAATGTAACAGCTGATATGTTAAAGAATTATATTAACTTTTCTGCTAATTACCGTTAAAGGACATATCACACTCGGCTCACACGGTTTCACCAACGTCGACCATTGAGAGTTCGTTTCGAGTGAAAACGATTTTGGTTACAAAATTTTACTTTTCAAACATCCAAATATCAAATTGTCTTTCCGTTATATATAGCAAAGTTGAATGATGAAATAAGATATTGTAAACATTTACAACTGTTAGTGTGATATTCCTTAACACATTCTATATGGAAGATTTGGGTTCTTTTCGGCGATGACTAATGGCAAGGAAGAACCAATTTTGTCTCTGCTCTTTGTAAACGCCAGTAAACCTTTACTCTTTACTATCTCTTTGTAGTGTTGAGGTCGTGGAATCTCTTGGTTTGTCAGGACCTGGTGCGTCCCAGGAACCAATGTTGGCTCTCATTTTTGTGACTACAAGAGCACACCTCTTTTACCTTTGTCTGTGTGTTGCGGACACAACTCTCGGTCTTTCAAAGTGCTCGACAAACCTCAGAACGATATTGCCTTTCAGTGAATCACGAGTACGCGGAACTCTGACCAGTCCTTGATGGATTCCGACGGAAAGTTTGTCTCAGGCCAGAATTGCAATTTCTTTATTTCATGTTCTCGTGAATCTCAAATAATATAATTTTGACAATCAAAATTAAAACGAGAAAGGGTCTGGGCAAGAAATCAAAGAGTTATAAGAAATTACAGTGGCTTAGAAATTTTACGTTCAAAGCTTTCTTTGTATACATATGAAAACATATACATATATACATAGCCATATCCATAGACATATAAATATACGTACACATATACACATACATATGAATATACATATGCACATACATATATATATATATAAGACGGGAGCAGGTTTTTTATTGATACAAGCAGTATTATGAGCAAAAGTGTTTAATAAAAGAAAATTTGCATGCACATATTCACCAGTACTTAATACAAATACTCCTACACAATTGCTAATATATCATCACATCATAAACTCGCTTATGCATTACCTGATGTGTATCTGAAATTGAGAAAGGTATTGGGAAACATCAATCACAGGTTCCGGAGTTGCTTAAAAATGTCAATAATTCATCTATGTTTATACTCGTACGTATAAAGACCAGACTGCAAAGACTAGAGAAGTATTGGTAGTGGTGGTTGTGGTTATGGTGGAAGGGGTTGTTGGTGATGGTGGTAGTGATGATGGTGGTGGTATTGATTGTGGTGGTGTTTGGTTATGGTGATTGAGGTGGTGGTGGTGATGGTGATGATGGCAGTGGTGGTGAGGGTGGTAGTGACGTGCAGTGGTGTGTAGGTCTAAGTATTACCTACGGGGAATGTGAAGCGTCAAGTGTGGTAAGTTAGTGTTAAGGTGCATGGCTTGCATGCTGTTTAGTCATAAGTTGTATACACCTCCTGTAACTTCTCGTTTACAAAGCCGCCGCTGAATAGTCCAATGCAGAAATGGAAGCTGAGTACGTAGGGCTTCCTTTGCCAGTACACAGCCTTTCCATAGCTTAGACCCCTGCCGTGCCTCCTCGTAGGCTACACACGGTAGCTGGGTGCCTTGCGGCTCCAAGTTAAACCTGCAGTGGAATCTAAATGAAGGAAAACTCGGATTCTAAACCACATGCTCACTTGTAGGTTTTGTCTTTTTAGACAGAGGCTAGAGAGTAAACTCAATCAAACCGCAGAAGAGAAATGGGGAGCTCACTATGTAATACCCAGGAATAGTCATAGGTATTACAAGCCAAGAGGATATATATACTGGCATCAATGGGAGTGATGAAAGTAGTTACTGTCACGCTGGTCAAGATCGTCATGCACCAGAACAAGAGACACTTGACCGTCAGCAAGTGTCTGTTCGCACGAAAAAAAAAAAAAAAAAATATATATATATATATATATATATATATATATATATATATATATATATATATATATATATAAGATAAATAAATAAATAAAAAATAAATAGATAAATAAATAAATAAAAAATAAAGATAAATAAATAAATAATAATAATAATGATTTTAATAATGATAATAATAATAATAATAATAATGATAATAATAATAATAATAATAATAATGATAATAATAATGATAATAAAATAAATAAATGAATAAATAAAAAAACAAAAATAAAAAATCAATCAATAAAATCAAATAAATAAATAAACAAATAAATAATAATAATAATAATAATAAAAACAGAGAATAGCCACGTGAAATATGAATACCCTGTACCGGGAGGGAAAATATGATAACCAGAAGAAGTGAAACGACCGAGAGTAGATGAAGTGTGGTCATGAGTGGATGAATGTGAGAATGAAGAGGTAAAATTTGTGTACACTGGAGGAGCAAATCATGAAAAAGGAGTGAATGTGACGATGACACAAGAAATGTCAAAGAATATGATATGCTTTTATGTTGTAAATGATAGATTGTATTATTAAAAATAATTGGCAATCCACTGAATTTGAATATCATCAAAGTGTATGCACCGACTATAGATCATAGTGATGAAGAGATAGGGATCTTTTATGAGAAACTCCACCAAGTAATGAGGCAGACCAAACCACATGAAATGACAATGGCAATGAGAGACTTCAATGCAAAAATAGAAACTGGAAGAGAGGGAGCTATTGTTGGACTGAGTGGGAGGAACGAAAGGGAAGATAGGTTGGTATAATTGTGCATCACATATGATTTAGATATAATGAACAACTGGTTACAATATCATTCCCGACACCTGTGGACGTGGAAGAGCCCTGGAGGAAGACATAAGAACCAAAGAGACTTCATAACAATGAATAAATGGTTCAGAAACTCTGTGACACATGTAAAACATTCCCTGGAACAGATCTTGGAGTAAAATGTGACCATGTACCAGCTGTGACTCAAGTTAAATTGAAACTGAAAAAAAAAACATATTGTTCTGACGAGAAGGGGCTGGAGAAGATTTAAGATTTAAACATAAAATCAGAATTCCAACTGAAAGTTAGGAATAGGTCTAAAGTATTGTCGACAGAAATAGAAGATAATGAAGTGGAAAGAGAATGAAATTGTTTAAGAGGATATATAATCGATGCATGATTTAAAAGAAGCCTGATAGGAGATATAAGTAGGAAATAGATAAAATTTCTAGGACACATCCTGTGAGGTGGAGAGCTAGAAAGAGATTGTTTAACTGGAAGAGTGGAAGGGAAGAGAGCAAGAGATCAAATTTGTGAACAGACTCATAAACTAGCTAGAGGAAAGTGAACAGAGGTATAGATTGTGAGACTGGAGGAAGATAGGGGAAGTTGCCGCTCTATGGTCGATGACGTCACGTGGCGGTGACTTTAGTAAAGTAAGTAATGGTGACGGTGGCGGTGATGATAGTGGTGGTGATTGTAGTTATGACTGTGATGGTTGTGGTTGTGGTGATGGGGATAGTGGTTGTGGTGACGGTGGTGGTGGTTGTGTTGATGGATGTGGTGATGACGATGACAATGACGATGACGATGACGACGATAATAACGATATTGATGATAATGATGATGAGAAACTTCATAATCATAAAACAATAGCAATAATAGTAGACCTTACATATATTGTTTTCTTGTAACACTGACATTTCGAGTCTACAAGGGTAACTCAAGCCGCGGCCCACCACAATCAGGTATGAATATGGATTTGCAATAGAAGGCTTATTCTATTACGTACTGCATATTAATCCATCTTATCTAATAGATCCTCTCCACATCGTTTGATTTATGCCTGAACTCGTGTAGCAAAGGAGGAACAACGACAGAACTTGTTGGGACGAGTGTACCATCTACGATATTGAAATGTAGAGAAAATGTGACGTTATAAAGAATTGAATTATTGAATGGTTAGTCATTTGCTTGAGTGACGATTACTAGATTGTGTATTTCTAGGAAATATTAATACATTTTAATGAAGTGAGAATGTTTATTAGAATGTGATTATTATTGTAAATAAAAGAAACAAGCATACATGTTGCCTCAAGGTTCTTGCATTCCTAAAAATGAGCCAATTCTCACCAATTTTTTTTTTAATTCATTTCAGTAGAAACTACTTCGGATATACATCTTCGGAGCTCAAAAAGTCAATATAATTTTGCGTAATACTCGTACATTGAAAAACTGACAAATAAACTAAGAACTGTTGAACTTATATGAACACTAGACACATTGTTGGATTGTGTGTGTGTGTGTGTGTGTGTGTGTGTGTGTGTGTGTGTGTGTGTGTGTGTGTGTGTGTGTGTGTGTGTGTGTGTGTGTGTGTGTGTGTGTGTGTGTGTGTGTGTGTGTGTGTGTGTGTGTGTGTGTGTGTGTGTGTTTTGGAATGCCAGAAGCAAAGTCTTCTTCCATCGATGCAGATCCACATCATATGACGATAATCGGCCTAGTCTGAACCAAAAACGTACAAGAATTGACTGTGTATACGGTATATGCGAAGGAAGAAAATATTTCGTGTCCTTCCTTTGTATTTTTTTTTTCAAATCAGTCAATCATTCATCTATATACACATTTATTTACATTCATCAATTTATGAATTAGTTTATTTCATTGATCATATCATTCATTCAGTTATTCATCTATTATTATTAATCATTAATTATTAATTATCAATTGTTAATTGTTAATTATTATTTATTAATTATCAATTATTAATTATCAACTATTAATTACTACTACTACTCCTTTAAGCACCTGAGGGAGGCGATGTTGTTAGTGTGACTATTTTGGTAATGCATTGAGTCTCCGTGGTGAGTTATATAGAATATGTTCTTTTTGTTGTTGTTGATTAAAGTGAGCTCAACAACAGAGAATATAATGATGGATGATGTCCTAGTTAAAGGTGGGCAAGTATGACGAATTGCATTATGTCTTTTCTTGTATTGTGCCTTGTCTTGTCTTCTATATTGTCTTATGTCCTATATTGTCTTGTATCTTGTCTTGTCTTATGTCCTATATTGTCTTGTGTCTTGTCTTATCTTGTGTCCTATATTATCTTTTGTCTTGTCTTGTAATCTTTGGACTGTTTTGTGTTTTGTCTTTTCTTTTCTTATCTATTTTCAATTTATGTCTGGGAATCTTTAGTTTAGCAATGTTTAGCTTTTGTCTGCTCTGCAACACTTTTGGTTACCTATTTTCATTTTTCTTGTTTATATATTTTTGCTCTCAGCATCCAAGAAATGACTATGAGGATTTTCATGTCTTTATCTTATTTCTATTTTTTTTCTAGCTGTTTAAAGTCCTTAATGATGTAAGGAATAAAGAGCCCTGGCTTAAAAAAAAAAAGTTTGTTTCTATTCATATCGTTTGTCTTTCAATGACATTACACTGTTTCAGAATGTGCGATAAAAGTTAAGCTCATTTTATGGCAAGAACTCCAACGAACGATCCTTTGTTACCATAAAAGAAAAGCTTAACCTTTCTGAAAACCGTCGAAACAAAATGTAGTAATAGTTCGGTTTCTGCGTGCGAGTTGCCAACGAGTGTAATTTGGGTGCAACCTGTTGATTTTCTGAAGGTATTTTTATAGTTGTTGTGAAGAACGAGTCTGTGGTGCCAATGTAGTATGTAGTGGAATGTATAATGACAATGTAATTTGGCCATTATGTGATTTTTTTTTTTTGTAATAAATACCTCGCATGGATAAAGGAAAAATATACATAATGACGTCATATTTGGAGGCGGAGAGAAGAATGCCTTTGTGAATGTATCTGAAAACAAACGATGAACATGTGAACCAAATTTGTTTATCATATTTCCATTTAGTTTATTCATTTTAAACAAAAATCTTCTCCTTTTATCCTGCTTTTTTTCATTTTTTTTCCTCCTTTCATCTGTTTTATGTTATTTCTAATTTTATATATATATTTTTATCCACCTCTTTTTCTCTCGTTTTCTATTTTAATCTTGATTTATTTGTTTCTTCCTTTCTTCGATGTTTTTCTTTATTATGTTTACGTGGGAGAAATTTGTTAATGTATAAGGATCCAAAGACAGACCTACATGAAGTGAGAACATCAAAGTTCTTTCTGTACTAGATAACATTTTATTCGTTAATTTTATTCAAAGAATTACAATGGATTACAAAGGCGGAGCATGCTGGCAGGAGACCTTTTGGTCCATAATTAGGTCAGATGCGAAAAAATTATAATAATGATAAACAAATTAATAGATAAATAATATATCAATAAAATAGATAAATAAATGCATAACTATAGTTAATAAACAAAAAGGTAAATAGTAAATAATAATGAACAAACATATAACTAATAATAAATGGAAATCAAGCAAACAACAATCAACAAACAAACAATATGAAAAAAAATAATAACAGTATATTCTAACCATCCTTTGTCAACACATCACTAAGAGTAGATCTTGCGTCACTGCTTTGATTAAACCCGTTTATATCAGCTGATATTTTCGCCTTTATTCTTGCCTCTTCCAGAACTATTTTGAGTTAGTCCCTGGCAATCGAGTTTTCAGCGAGGTGGGGTGGGTGAAGTTTAATGTGTGATATTTGTGCAATAGATGGAAATATTTGGTTTCAGCAGAGCGCTCTGCATTTTATTAAGTGGATCCATTGTGTTCAGAGTGCGCGTTTGAAAGCTAAAAAGGAAGGTAAAAATAAATAAAAGAAAAAATAGAATGAGAATTAAAAAAAGAAAAAAGAAAGAAAAAAAAAAGAGTGGGTGTTTGTGTTCGCCGAGTGTTTTTGAGCCTGTTTCGCGAAAGCTTTACATCATACGAATATATATATATATATATATATATATATATATATATATATATATATATATATATATATATATATATATATATATATAGTCTCAAATAGACGAAAACGTTAAGACTAAGTTTCCGAATTCCTAGTGTTTTTTTGTTTTTGTTTTTGCAAATCCATTTCACGTGTACTTGTGAATTACTGCAATCATATATATACACACACACACACATATATATATATATATATTTAAGATTATAGTTGCTCGTGTGTTTGTGTGTGTGCATGCGCATATATAGAGAGAGCTTCTATGTGGCCATAATATTATATTGCTATATTGTTATTAGAATTCTGAAAGTTACAACTAGAATTAAGAGGATAAGTATATCTATCCTTCCTGATGTATACTTAGGCTTATCCAAGAAGATTTAATCAATATAGACTTAATTCTCTATGGAACAGAGGAAATCTATAGTCTTAAATATAAAGTAAATGTACATATACTGATGAAAACACGATTTGAGAAGAACGTTCATTCTATGTATTAGCATTACATACACATGCGCGCACATATGCACACACACAATACATACACACAAATGCACACACACACGCACACATGTATATAATTATATATATATAAATATGTATATATATGTATATTATATATATATATATATATATATATATATATATACATATATATACAGTATATATAAACGTACATAGACTAAACCGGAGTATTGTACTAAGATAGTGGAATTATACTGAAGACTTACATATGAATAAGTAAGACATAAGTGTGTAATATTAATACACAGAACGAACGTGCTTGCTACTCTAATCGGGCTTTGACCAGCATATGTATATTTCCTTTTTATTTAACACTATGGATTTCATTTCTCACACGCCTCCGGTCAGGTAAAGCAGATAACTGACTGGACGTGGAGTCAAAAGGGACAATAGTTTAAATAAGTTAGTTAACTGCAAGGCATATAATGTAGTCAGGTGACCTTTGCCTTTTACAAGCTAGTGAGGTATTTGATAAGAGAGGATAGGGATAAGATGGGATTATTTTAGTCTTTTTTTTTTAATTATATTACTATTTCATGATTTGAGCAGCTCTTTCAGATTTCATGAAGCATGCGTACCTACATAAATACATATATATACATACATACATATATGCATACATTGTTTACAAACTCGTACATTACATACATGTATTACACATTATATACATTGCATACATACATAAATATATACATACTTATATACAATCATACCTACCTATCTACATACATGCATACATACATACATACTCGTACATACATATATACATACATACATTACAAAAACACAAATGTACATAAATACACATGTATACACACACACACATACATACATACATTACAAAAACACACATGTACATAAACACACGTTTACACACACACATACATACATACATACATATTCATACATAATTACATACCAAAGGGCCTTTAATTCTAAAAATGTGGAGGGCGAGTCAAAGACTATACACACCCTACGTGTTTGCCCAACCGTCATGGGATATCGTGAATAAAAACCCATCCCTTCCTCCCGCCACACCATTCGGGCCAAAAGGCAATGCAGTGAGGGCGAGCACTTCCACAACAAGAGCCGACAAACTAAAGTGGTTAAATTTCTCCTTTATTCTAACAGCCTCCGACTATTCCAAGCTGGTCGTTGCTACCCTGTTCAATAGAAAAGGGGGTATGGTAGATATATGTACAATAGATAGAAATATTTGGTTTCGGAATTGTGATGTACATTTTATTACAGTTTATAGTAGTGTGCGTGTATTGAAGCTAGTGTTCGTTGGATTGGGCTATATCGAGTGAGTTGTGTAGAGCTGATAGAGTGCATGGTCTGTGGGAATACAAAGTGAAAATACAAAACAAAACAAAACTAAACTAAACAAAACTAAACAAATAAAACAAAACAAAATAAAATAAAATATAATGAGTAAATAAATAAGTAAATAAATAAATAAATAAAAACAAATATAAATAAATGATAGATAAACAAATAAACAAGTAAATAAAAAATCAAACAAATAAATAAATAAATGAATGGATAAAAATCTGCATGTGATCTATACATTCCGAAAAAAAATCGTCTACCTGCTTGCACATTCCAATAACTATCATGTTGTCACCGCGCAACTATACTTTTTGAGTTCCATGTATACATAAACCATATAGAGTTTCTCTTTCCTATTTTACAGTTGTATTCTTTGTGCTCGTTTGCGTTCAGAGGTGGTGGAGGTGGTGGATTAATACTGATGGTGGTGGTAGTGGTAGTGGTGGAGGAGATAGTGCAAGTGGTGGTGGAGGGGTTAATGATGGAAGTGTTGGTTGTGGAGTGGGCGATGGGAGAGGTGGAGGTGGACGATGTGGTGGTGGAAGATGTGGTGGTGGTGGTTGTAGAGAAGGTCGTGGTGTAGGTGAAGGTGCAAAAGGTAATGATGGAAGTGGAAGATGTGGTGGTGGAAGATGAAGTGGTGATAGTTGTAGAGAAGGTCGTGGTGTAGGTGGAGGGGCAAAAGGTAATGGTGGAAGTGGTGGTGGTGGTGGAAGTGGTGGTGGTGGTGGTAATTGTAGGGGTGTTGGTCCTAGTGATGGTGGTACAGAAGGGCATGGTGTAGGTGGTGATGCAAAAGGCAATGGCGGAAGTGATGATGGCGGTGGTGGTAGCTTTAGTGTTGGTGTGGTGAAGGAAGTGGAGGAAGATGTGGTGGATTGAAGTGGTGAAAGAGATGGTGTCGGGTGAAGAAATTGGTGGTCATGGAGGTGGTGGTGGTGGTGGTAATGGAGAACATGAGGCGAAGCTGTCACCGAAGTCAAGACTCTCCCCTCTGATGATGACAGGAAGAAGCCTAATTCTTCGAGGAAGGTCTCCTCACAGTGCCCACTTCTCGGTCTCATTCCCTCATGTAATGACTAATCCCAGTCGGATTTTTCCATGATGTTAATTGGGCATTATTAGCCTTTATGATCCAACAGCCTCGAGGCAAAATGAACCGTCATCTTGACGAGTGACCTCACAAAGACGAAGCTCAAAATTTGCCAGGATTCTTCAACTGAGGAAATGGTCCTCATTGGACGCCCAAGTATGATTTAAGAAATTGGTGAACTTGATGGGATAATTTTTTTTTCTTCTTCATGGCAGTAAACCTGAATGACCTTTTATTCTGGGGCAACGTCTTCTTAGGTAGAAAAGACTTTGAATCCCTGAATCAAATTTAGGTTTAAGAAGGAAATACAAGAAATGGTTTACAAACAGAGTGGTTAACGGATGGAGACTTAATGACAACGTAGTTAGCGTTGAAACAATTGGTCGTTTTACGAGAAGATAACGTAATTAATAGGTTTGACAGGTGGTAATGGGCATGAAACTACCTAGTGTAGACCCTATGGTCTCTTGCAGTCTCCCCCATTCTTTTCTTATGTTCTTAAGTACGAGTTAGCCAGAAGAATGTTATTCAAGTAACTGTCATAAAGGGTTGCCGAGGTCCCGTACACTATTCTGTTGTTTAATAGTTTCGCCATCTGGATTCTTATGATTGTTTATGATGTGGCTGCTTTTGGGATGTCCTCTTTCGTGCTTATTGTTCCCGTCATCCGTGTGTGTTGTGGACAAATTACCTCGATGTAGTTAAAGATGATAATATTTTGGGGAGTTTCTTTCAGACTTCTTTTCTCATAAATATCCCCAAACAAGTTCTTTGTAAAAAGAAAGAGAAAAAAGAGACAAAGTGACAGAGAGAAAAAAGAAAAAGAGATAGAAAGTGATTGTGAGTGTCAGAGATTGAAAAAGAGAGAGAGAGAGAAAACGAAAGCAAGGCCGAGAAAGAAAAGGATCGAGAGAGCAAGAAAGAGAACGATAAAAAGAGAGAAAAAGAGCAAGAGAGAGAGAGAGAGAGAGAGAGAGAGAGAGAGAGAGAGAGAGAGAGAGAGAGAGAGAGAGAGAGAGAGAGAGAGAGAGAGAGAGAGAGAGAGAGAGAGAGAGAGAGGAGAGAGTGGAGAGAACCGTTGAAACAACGGGGCTCTTCTTTCTTCTGGAAGTCCCGTCCAGTCACCATTACGCTCAGACGAAGAGACCTTCCAGGCAGATAATCCACCTATAGTGGCTCTTCGTAACCTCATTCTTCCATCAAGCCGAGCCAGAAGCCTGGACTAACAGCAAAGCATCAGGAAACCATTCCAGACCTTCCAGTCTTGGTCACAGACACGCTGACTCTCGCAGTTTGCTGTCCTTGTATCCTCCTCCTCAAGGGCCGCGCGGTAACCCAGTGGATATCATGTCGAACTCATGAGTAGGTGGTCACGAGTTCGATTAATGGGGCCCACTGCGCGCTTCTTGCGTTGGTTCCCGACAGCCATGGCCAGGCAGGGAGGCGACCCAAAAATCGGCAAAAGGAAAAAAAAAGAAAAAAAAAAAAAAAAAACGTCTCGCCGCAGCTCACAGTACTTGCCCTTCCAGGGGTTTCTCACTTCCCACTTTCTGTGAGTGGGATGGTGAATTTTTGAGTACCCTCCTCTTCATGGCAGTATCATTTATGTTACTTAACAATGACAAATTCATTGAAATAGTTGTAGGATATTGTATAGAAATTAATTTGTGGTGGATCGTTTACCAAGACGAATGTATTGATACTGCAGTAATATAATGTATATATGTGAAATTTATTTTGTTTATCTGCAATGGCACTGCAACCTCACGATTCACGAATAATAAAAACAAATATGGTTTTCCTGTTTATTTGTTTGTCTATATGAAATGATATATTGATATTCAAAACACGAGTGATGATGTGGCTGAAATGTAGCGTAGAGAAAAGTACAAAAAACATCCACAATATCGGACTTCCCAACTTAAAAAGTCTCATCGGTTTTTTGTTTTTTGTTGTTGTTTTTTTTACAATATGGTGGATTAAAGAGTGTAATGAGGAATAGACATTTGGGAATGGATGCGAAGAGGAGACTGTATGAAGGAGTGATTGTGCCAACAGCACTGTATGGGGCAGAAACGTGGAACATAAGAGAAGAAGAGAGAAGGAGTTTGAATGTGTTTGAGATGAGGTGTCTGAGAAGTATGGTGGGGGTTACTAGGCTGGATAGAGTGAGAAATGAGGAGGTGAGGAGGAGAACAGGGGTGAAAAAGGATTTGGGAGATAGGGTTGATGAAAGAATATTAGGATGGTTTGGACACATGGAAAGAATGAGCGAAGAAAGACTAGTAAAAGAGGTATGGAAGGCAGATGTGGAGGGAGTGAACATGAGGGGACGTCCTAGGATGAGGTGGATGGATGGGGTGAAGGGGGCTTTGGGGAAGAGGGGAATGTCTGTTGAGGAAGGAAGGGAGAGGACGGAAGACAGAGGTGAGTGGAGAATGGTTGTATATGGATGATGTTGTGATTGCATGAGGAGGAATGGGCAGGGGGGTGGGGGTGGGGTAGTATGTGTGAGTAAATTTTGACGCAGCCCGAAGGGATTTCTCCCCGTCCTCTCCTTATATGCAAGGGGGGCCTTGCTGTGGATGTGCTGTGTCTTGCGACACTGCTTCTGACCCAGGGCGGTGGGCAGGGTGCAGGGATGACCCGTCATCCAGGAGGTGCTCAGATGAGAGGGAGGGTGGGAGGGGTGTGGAGTGTATGTAGGGATGAAATGGGTGGGAGTGTTTTTTATGCCTTTCCCTCTTTGGCTACCTCCCTTGTAAGGGGGAAAAAGCCTTGGTATATGTATGTATGTACAATATCTATCTGTATTATTTATCTTTTCTATTCGTTTATCTATTTATCTTTTTATTTGTTTATCTATGTGCCCTCCGGTCTAAACTTAAACAAATAAGAAATGTATACATTACTGTAGAAAGGTTTCATGACATGTTTGTTATACGAAGTTTTGTAAACGCAGTAACATATGTGTGTGTGTGTGTGTGTGCGTGTGTGTGTGTATATATACATACGTGCATACAAACACTATAGGCCCTCTCAGCTTTAAAAGGGGGTTGGTTGGAATTGTACTGATTCAATAAGAGTCTGTGGGCCAACACGATCTCAAAATAAAGTAAACATTATTACCACTCCTATCATTACCCTCAGTAATAACCCCATTACCATGTATTCAACATTATTCATACCTATTCCATTACCTCTGCAGTTACTATTCTGGATACCCTGATAAGAATAATATCAATGTTTAACATAAATACCATCAGTGACATTATCATAAAAATGGTTACTGGTTACAGGCCTATTCAAGAACGAGAAGTTGTTTTGATGATGTATACCTTGTTAATTTTTTTTAGAAACTCTGCCATGGGATTCGAACCCTGACCTGTGCGCACATAATCACAAAGTCAAGACGCTAACGACTGAGCTACGCCTTGTCTTCGTGATTATGTACGCACAGGTTAGGGTTCGAATCCCTTGCCAGAGCTTCTAAAATTGTTCAATCTGTCTTAAACATACACATACCTTGTTAAGCTTGACTGTTTAGCTATTAAAGTCACGTGCCTCCGGAAAGAAATGGCTCTTCCTTCCAAAAGGATCACCCCCTCTTCTTCTGGGAGATCCCCTCAAGGGCATCTGGTCCAAAGCCGGAGCCAGTGACTTCAACTTTGCAAGATTTATTTCATAACAATATGAGAACAGAAGCTCCCGCGGGCTGCGGCAGGAAGGAGGAAGAGGAAGAAAGGGGGGAGGAGAAGGGAATAAATGGGAGGCGAGAGGAGGGAAAGAGAAGAGTGGAGAGGGGAAGAGAGGGGAAGAAAACGGAGGAGAAGGGAGGTAGAGAGGAAGAGAGAGGAAGAGAGGGGAGGAAAGGAGAGGAGAAAGTAAAAGAAAGGAAGAGAAGTGAGAAGGTAGGAAAGGGAAGGAGATGGGTTGGTAGGATACAAGAGGAAATACAAGGAGAGAAGAAGACATGGAAGGGAACGAGACACGAGGGGAGAAAAAAAGAGGGGAAGAGAGAAGAGAGTGGAAAAGATGGAAAGAGAGGTGAGAAGAGGAGATAAAGGGATAAGGAAGGAGGGGGAGAGAGGAGGAGAAAAGGAGAGAGAAGGAGAGGGAAGAAGAGGGAAGAAGAGGGAAGAAAGGAGGAGAGAGGAGAAGTGATGAGGAGAAGGTAGGAGGGGAGAAAGAAGGGAGGAGAGAGTAGATGGGAGGAGATGGGAAGAGAGGTTAGGAGTGAGGAGGAGCGACAAGGATAAAGGATAAGGAAGGAGAAGAAGGAGACGAGATCAGACAAAATAACAAGGGAGAAGATGGAAAATAAATGAGAGGAAACACTAAGAAAGAGG
>NC_134777.1:15178734-15183734 GCF_046742065.1 Oratosquilla oratoria
GATGTTATGTTTCATCTCGTATGATCCAATCTTCGATATTCAATTATTCTGTCTAAACACAGAATATTTTGAATAGAAATGTTCCTCGTATTTGAAGGTACTGTGATTAGTGTAATTATTTGATCAGATATTAATTTTTTATCATATATAACCATAAGATGCTTTGCAGTTAAGAATTTAATGAAAAGAACGTATTCAATATTTCATACAATATATGAAAGTATCGCGATATAAACAGATTAAAGCAAAACACACACACACACACACACACACACACACACACACACACACACACACACACACACACACACACTCACCCCCCCCACACACACACTATATATATATATTATATATATATATATATAATATATATTTGTGTGCGTGTGTGTGTGTGTGTGTGTGTGTACATATGTATGCATTTATATAACTGTGTATCATATATCTATATATGTATATTATATACACACATCCTTTCTTTTTTCTCTTTCTTTCTCTGTTTCTCTTCTCTCTTTCTCTCCCTTCCTCTCTCTCCCTCTCAATCCCATCACACTTCACTTTATATCTTTGAGTGTGAGTTTCTGTTTTTCAGCTTATAATCTATGTCCTTCTCTATATCATTTTTAGTCCCCACCAATTCTCTCTGGAGTGGCCTCCACATTGCACGTTCTTGTTACATTCCACATCAGTCATTGTTTTTCACAGAGTAGAAACAGTATCGAAGACCAGTGTGGAGCTTAGAATTACCATTTGTTCTACCAAGTCAAAGACCTTTTTGTAATGAACGAAGTGAATGCAAAGGATTGTAGAGTCATAGCGGGTATTCACACGAAATCTACTGCAATAACTATGGAATTATCGAATAAATAATAATGCACACGAAAGCTACTGCAGTGATTTTATTATAGAATTATTCAGAGAAAAATATGATCATGAAAAGAGTACAGTAATGTGGTACAACATCAAGCAAATTATCTACAGCTACTTTTGGAAGAATATTTTAGAAAGTTTAATCAAGGAGATATATTCAACCCAGGATGAGCACTGTTTTAAGCGCTTTATACATATGAATGACATTGATCTCACTCTGCAAACAGTATATAATTGAAGTATATACAATGCGATGCCAGCAAGGAAGTTCTAAATAGTTAAAATTAATATATACATAATGAAAGCAATAGTCAACTTAGATTTCAAAATAAAGCAATAATAGTGAATGGTGAAAACCATGGAGAAGAGGCAGATTTTAATTATCAACTCTATGTGTTACATCTGATCTAAAGATATTTTAAAAACAAAGGAAGAACATATATCACAGTTGTTTTAAAAATGTCAATTAAATGCAAGAATATTATGAGAGGTTTTCTGTCTAAAACATAAATTTTACAGTAAGTGTGTACCCCCAGCTGTGATCTACGAATAATAAACTTTGAAATAAACAAAAGGTTTTGAAGTTAAAAAAAAAAAGGAGAAATCAATATTTAGAATAACAATGAAAGACAGGATGAGATGAAGATAGATCAAACAGGAGCCTTCAATGAAAAGTGTTGTGGAATGAGAAGTGTATGTGGGTATGTTTGCATTTGTGTGTCTGTGTTTCTGTGTATGTCTGTGCTTCCGTGTATGTGTCCGTGTGTGTTTCCGTATGTTTCCATGTGTGTGTGTGTGTGTGTGTGTGTGTGTGTGTGTGTGTGTGTGTGTGTGTGTGTGTGTGTGTGTGTGTGTGTGTGTGTGTGTGTGTGTTTGCGTCTGTGTGCGTGTGTATGTGATTCACCATTCACCATGGTCTTGGATCACGTGCTGGACTCGTGTTCGACAGCTATTTCCCTCCCGGAAGAGATCTCAGGGCTCATATATGGGTAATGCTGTGACCTTACACGCACACACACCCAACTCACCGCCCTCGAGAATTGGAGTAACAACTCGCAGCACAGCCATAATGAAATTACTTCAACCCTGGGCGTGTGTGTGTGTGTGTGTGTGTGTGTGTGTGTGTGTGTGTGTGTGTGTGTGTGTGTGTGTGTGTGTGTGTGTGTGTGTGTGTGTGTGTCTTTGTGTGTGTGTACGTGTGTGTTTGTGTGTGTGTGTGTACGTGTGTGTGTGTGTGTGTGTGTGTGTGTGTGTGTGTGTGTGTGTGTGTGTGTGTGTGTGTGTGTGTGTGTGTGTGTGTGTGTGTGTGTATGTGTGGTGTGTGTGAGTGTGCGTTTGTGTGTGTAGTTGTATGTGTGTATATGTGTGTTGGTGTGTTTCAGCAAGGTCTTCAATCATGATTGACGCTTTCGGATAAGAACTCCAAAGAGTGCATAGCATGATGTATGGGTAATGGTGACAACACGAAAGCCACAAACACACTCCTTCCTTGTTCAAAAAGATATGGTAATGGATTACTGGGTTTTGGTACTTCTCAATCCATAGGTTGCCCGATCTCTGTACGACATCGTGGAGTTAGCAGCCTCAGACACTAACCAAAACACCAGTTTGTTGTGTTTACAATTGTATGCGTACCTTTATATTCATATTATATATATATATATATATATATATATATATATATATATATATATATATATATATATATATATATATATATATATATACATATGGGTGAGAGAGTGTTTTTTGCGTAAATGTGCGTGCATGCGAATGCGTGTGTGTGTGTGTGTGTGTGTGTGTGTGTGTGTGTGTGTGTGTGTGTGTGTGTGTGTGTGTGTGTGTGTGTGTCTATGTGCGTACGTGCGTGCGTGTGTGCATGTGTTTGAAATATGCATGTGCACATATCCCCAGGTGTTTAAAGTTGAGAGAGCCTAAGCTATCTTTCTATACTTATACATGCTCTATTTTAATCGTTTGTTTGAGCTTAAAATCGGAAGGAAAAAATATAATTTACTTTTTGTAATTTGGTATATTCCCTGCCTTAACATCATTTAATATACTTACAAAAATAATTACAGTTTCCTTCCTGTTTGGAGAGCTGCTAAAAAAAATTATATTTTTTATTTAATAAAAAAAATTAAATACGTGAGCTACTGAAAAAAAAATCCTTAGTCTAATATTTTATCGAAAGTAATTTTCGTTCTACATCTTAACATTTCCTAAATTTGAGAGACAACTACAATATAATTCTTTTACTTTCTACATAAGAACCCAAGGTCAACTGAAATAACGTCCGTCTATGTCAGGTCAGATTAGGCCAAGTCAATACAGTAAGTTATGTCGTGAACTTGAACATTAATATTGAACTTGGGATGACTTGGACTAAGAAAATGAAGATAATGTATTTTGCATTATAATCTCTCATACTCACACTTCCCCATTTTCCCGACCGTTTCCCATTTTCCCGACCCTTCCCCATTTTCCCGACCCTTTTCTTCTTTATTCGAAGTTTATTTTCTCCGACTATGGGTCTCCTGTTTGTCATATATATACACACATACATACATATATATATATATATATATATATATATACATATATATACATATATATATATATATACATATATATACACATATATATACCTGAAGTGAATTGCTCGGAACACAGACATCATACACATATAATCTTTCCGGCCGTCGCCTCTGGAATCGAACAGATATCCAGCTTCATGGCAAACCTTCGCATTACCAACTAGACTTTGGAAGCTCCTATAACATAATTTGTAAGGTGACGTCATGGCATTAAGCAGGGTCTCGGTTCGATTTCCGAGGCAACGAAAGATATATATATATATATATATATATATATATATATATATATATATATATATATATATATATATATATATATTATATATTGGTGGTCAGCAGCATTGGCCAGGAGTCACGTACCTGCGGCCGAAGTCGACACCCCTCCCCTATGCAATTGCATTGTTGGGGCATGTAACAGTCACCGCTGGGTATTGGAGAGAAGTGCGGGATTCGAACTAACAATTAAGTTAATACGAGACCAACACGTTTCCGATTATACCATCAAACGGTTTAAGTCATTCAGATTTCTAGGAAACCCTGTTTAATCTTGTGGTATACAATGTAACTTTTGCTCAAGAATCTATAAATTCCCTAAGTATTTGGTGGACCTCGGGACTTTCCCCCTAAACTATAAAGAATTAACCAAGTTTGGGGAATGATACCCTGTCTTTAGGGAATTACGTAATCATTATTCGTCATCACAAAAGAAACGAAAATAGATACTAAGTACTGATCGAAAAGTTGATATTGTGGTGTTCCTTATATCCTTTTTTCATCTTAATTTTTTTATCAACACGACGTTTTCTTTATCAAATCTCTTCCTCACCTTATGGAAAACAACACATATCAGAGAAACCAGGGAAAAATAGTTTAATTTTATGTGTATATATTCTAATTTGCAATACAGCTATTTTGATCAACCGACTGAGCAAAAGAGTGGATACACGGGACGATTTTATTCTCTTTGCCACAGCCTAAATCGAGTACGGGCAAGATGATACATAAAGGTTTTACCGTCTTTGAAGTCTTCTTATCCTCTGCCATGTACCTATTGAGTTACGGACCCCCTACCTGGTGACTTAGTAGACTCTTAGGGGAAAAGTCGCATATGTGTTATTCATTATGCAGGTGCATACACACGTCCCCACCCACACATGCGTACATACAATGATATGCACACACACACGTTATATATATATATATATATATATATATATATATATATATATATATATATATATATATATATATATATATATGCAGTATTTCACAGAAACACATGAAAATTAGTTTACAGAAAAACATCTTCAGGGAATAAAGATATCTTGAATATATGAAAATGTTCGGACTACGTTTCTCTATTACCAGTGTTTTTTCTGAAATATACATATATATATATATATATATATATATATATATACATATATATATATACATATGTATATGTATGTATATATATTAAACGCCTTACATACTGTATTATAACATTACCAATGGAAAACTACACCACAACACACATACGAATGAACACCCATC
>NC_134777.1:15188734-15203734 GCF_046742065.1 Oratosquilla oratoria
TACGTTTTAAAAAGGGAAAATAGGGTCCTATTATGTATCACTGTGTGTGTGTTTGTGTGTTTTGTGTGTTGTGTGCGTCGCGCGCGCGCGTGTGTGTGTGTGTGTGTGTGTGTGTGTGTGTGTGTGTGTGTGTGTGTGTGTGTGTGTGTGTGTGTGTGTGTGTGTGTGTGTGTGTGTGTGCGTGTGTGTGTGAGTATGTCTGTGTGTATGTGTCTATATGTGTGCCTGTGTCGTCGTGCTCGTGTCTTTGTACCCATGTCTGTGTGTCTGTGTGTCTATGCGTTCATATGTTGTGTGTGTGTCTGTGTACCTGTTCATCTGTGTGTCTATTTGCCTGTCTGTCTGTGCGTTCGTTTGTCCGTGTGTCTGTTTGTGAGTATGAATGTGTGTATGTGTGTGTATCTTTGTGAGTTTAACCGTAAAATATACGTATAAGTAAAAACCAGAGAAAATAATTTACGAAAACTAAGAAACCAAAAAATTCGAAAAATAGCTACATTTCCATCCTTTACCTTGTGGTTTATATGCTTCATTAAATCAAGCTGCTGCCAAAACAATTTCAGTATATTGAGGGCAATGCCCTATGTAACTGTATTTCCGATGTATATTGCCAATATTCACGTATGACTGCGGGGATTTGTATCATATCTTCGCCCACAATGCCACAATGTTTCGATCGCTAAAGCTCTTGATTATCACTATTTCGGTTTTCTAAAAGCATAGATCATTCCATCTGAATGAACATAAAAGATATCACATAACTGAACTCACTATTCTCTTTCTATCCTTTGGACCGTAACGGAGATGTTTGTATACATGAACCTATTGTAGAAGAGAAGAAAAATAATTTCGAAATAGTGGTCAAACCTCAATTAATCCCATCCTCTCCCACAAAAAAATCTAATTATAGAATAAAAAAAAAAAATCAATTTCAAAACATGTGATCAAACTTCAATTACCCTCTCCCTTACCCCCCTCCACCCCAAAAAAAAACACGTAAAATTGAAAGAAATAGATGAGGTTGGTGACACTTCGTATCATATATCAAATGGATGATAGACGAGCCAAGTAAAATAAACTAATCAAACATGCCAGGTCGGGTCATTAATCAAATCTTCACTGAAATAGGGTCATCTTGGGTTAAAAGATGATTGCTAAACCTGCATTTGATTGTTGAGACCCGTCTAATGACTTCATAATGACTCAAAACTGAATATTCGAAGAAGATATACAAACATTTTTACTCAAGAAATTCTGATGAGAAAATATGCAAACCAGGAAGGTGAAGATATACTCATTTTCTTCCCTACCTGTTGGCATACATACATATACCAAAAGCTTTTTTACCCCTTACACACGAGGTAGCCAAAAGAAAAAGGCATAGAAACCACTCCCACCCATTCCATCCCCTACATACTCCACTCCCCTCCACCCTCTCCCTCCTCTTATCTGTTGCCACTTTTCTCTTTTTATTTTGGATATCATCAGGTGATTTTATTCATACTGGGGTACTTACTGTGTACTGAGGGTATTGTAGCCCATCTCACATATCCACTTATGCGTGGGGTGCCAGTTTTTAATTTTCATCTTATTTATCTATTTCATTCGTACTATTTCTCCATTTTCTAATTTCTATTCATATTTACTATTATCCGTTTCGTTCTTATTGACACCAGCATTTCCAAAGTTGTGAAGAAGTTGTACTACATTTCCCACATGTGTTACAAGACCAGAGTATGCGTGACCTCAAGAGACATGCATGTAAGGAGAGCTAGCCCCAAGAAAATTTAACGGGGCCCCACGAGTTATGATTGGGTCTTGTAGGTGAGTACAAATAGGGGTCACGCACGCACACACATGAACCTGCACACGGACACAAATACAGACGCACACACACACACATACACAAACACACAAGCATACACATAAAACACACACAAACACAAAAACGCATAAACATATACACACATAAACGCATACACACAAGCACATATACACATAGACACACAGACTCACGCACACAAACACACACACACACACACACACACACACACACACACACACACACACACACACACACATACACACACAAGCGCAAACATATACACACATAAACACACACACACACATGCACACTTAAACCTACACACATACATACCATACAGTAGATGTTTGTTCTGCAGGCGCTTTTCGCTAAATGGCATGTCTCCGCCTTCATGACACCAAGAGTGAGTATGCATTCACTGGGGAGCCGAATGCAAATGAGATGATATACGAAATGTCTTTCACATCACTGATACTATTCTATTTGATATATCAAAGCTTTCCGAGCACCAAAGACATTTCCGTACGAACAGGTGTGGCTAACTCATTACTGTGCGTGATTTTGAATTGTCATTATCAATTTCTATTTCAGAGGTCGTCTTTCAAAATAGTATTGTATGGAGTTATTCATGTACCAGTCTGGCTTATAAGAGGATGTAGGAAACATACAATCATAATTGTATCGTCATATTAGAGAGAAATATTGAAAATAACGCAAGAGGGCTTTGATGCAGTTCCCGTTACACATTCAAGATTCGCGTTAAATGTTGTGAATTTGAGAAGTTGGAATACAACTTCGCTAAGGATAATTCAACAATGTGTCTAATAATCGCATGGACTTAACTTCTCTTCATACGTCATTCAGCTTCTCATTATATGAAGCAAAAGTGATTTAACATTCGGAAATTTGGAAAATTAAAATATGTAACCTAAGTCGTTTCTATTCGTACGAACTCAATTGAGTCGCGCAGTGTCTGGGATGCCAATTCATATTATTATCATTGTTATTGGCTATATTTTATTAGCGTTATTATCCTATGCTTATTAAACATTACCTTGTTTAACTGATGGATTGTGTCGTCTTGAGTGTAGAATTAGTGTGTATACAACTTAGAATATAACTACAAATGATATTATGGCTGCTCAGGACAAATTCTACAAAGTCTTCAACAGCTTTGAGACGGCTTTAAGAAAAAGTCTCGCTTTAGGAAAGACGCCAAATGCAAAGTATGGGATCCAGTATATTCAACGATTCCCCCAGCAGGGATTTCTTCAAATCTAACATAGTAGACAAACACCCGACTACTTCAATAGCCCGAGCTTGCGGGTAGAAACGAACGTGAAATTGGTGTAAACAAACTTGCGAAAATTGCTTGTTACTTCGTTATCAGAATTGCTAGAGGTTTATTTATACACTGTATCCCATACTCTGCGTTTGGCATCTTTCCTACATTGCTGTTGCAGTCGTTGATGCTTTATACTTAAATGTCTCAACTTTTTCACGCCTTTTCTTTAATAAATATCAACATTACGTTTACGAAATGTAAGCATTTGATATTCATACTGCCTATGGCCTATTGTGTATTTATTCTGGCTTCCTCCAAGCAATTTCATTCACAGAAAGATTATTCTCTCCATGGTGAAAAGGTTAACCATATGTTGACAAACCCTTTTCATTTAACATTAAAGACAAACGTATAATCATAAAGCTGCCAAGTGATTTCATTCATACAAATACAAACCACAGGTTTAGCAAAAGGCTCAAAACCTGCCACGCAGGTTAAGAGGTCTAATAATGCTTATTCGTTGTAGTTTACTGTGACACAGTCTTTTGCAAATAAACAAGTTAAGCCTACTTGGAGTTGACGGGACTAAAACGAATAAACGCGAAAATATGCTTGTTTGTCTGTCTGTTTGTTCACCTGCTTACACGTTCGTTTACTTTGAGTCAGCGTCGCCATTTCTCAATGGATCTTTACAAAATTTGCCAAGGAGGTCCGTGTGAAGCCGAGAATAATAAATGAACAAATAATACCAAGGTTCGAGTTTCCTTAGGAGGTGTAGAATAAGAAATTTTGTCAACACCAAAACCTTTGATGACTTAAACACATATAAATTGAAGTTGTACGTCACTGAGCGGGTTAGAGCGTCGCTGCTTGCGACGGAGGTCGAGGTGACGTTGGTTCGAACTCTGCCGCGAGTGAGTTGGAGCAAGGGTTTGGTTTATTACATTTCACGTTACAAACTCCTCTGTCATTGGCACTGCCCTAGCCTCGCGATGTTAAACTGAATCATCATTACCATTTTTTGACGGATTTTGTCAGAATTGTGACATGTGTCCACATGCTTAAAAAGTATAAAAAAAATGAATAAAGATAAATAGAATATAGATAAAATAGAATAAAATAAAATAAAATAAAATAAATAAAAATAGGCAATGGGTTCCCTCCTTGGCTGGATACTATTTTAAGTTCAAACTGTGCCTTTTTATTTTATTTATTTTTCTACTTTTTTCTATTTTATTTATTCATTTTATTTTATTTTTGCTGCCTGAAGGACTGTTTCGTCAAGCTAAAGAAAAATATGTACGAGATTAATTAAAAAAAAGTAATAATCAAATCAATTAAGCTTTTATGAAGTCTATGACATCTACCACTAAGCAACTTGATTCGGTTGAATTTTTTATTTAGTTTTGTTTGATCAAAATTCTATTTGATATGATTTTACTTTATTTAATTTTTGTTATATTCTATCTTAATCTATTTAGTTTTTTTATTTTATCTATTTATTTCTTCTATTCTATTCTAATTTTATTTTAGATTTTTTTTCTTTTGTAGTCATCAGTAGCTAAAGGATCTGAACATAGTTGACAAACTTCAACGAATATAATTTTTTTCAGAATTTTCAGTTCTTTTATAATGAATTAACCCATTCAACTCCGATGACAAGATGTCTTGTCATTTGGTCAAATAAAACAAAAAATCATAAAACACCAAAATGTTTGATCAAACACCAGAAAAATATGACGTCAGTCCTCGCTTCGCTGCGAGCGAAGCGAGGACTGACGTCATATTTTTCTGGTGTTTGATCAAACATTTTGGTGTTTTATGATTTTTTGTTTTATTTGACCAAATGACAAGACATCTTGTCATCGGAGTTGAATGGGTTAAAGAGACACCAACAAACGGCCATTACTACGGGTCAGGGAAAAAAAATTGTCGCTGTAATCAAGCATGAATAACCAAATACGAAAAATTTTGTACAAAGAGTTCATTCGATGCTGCGTATTGGACACAGGCATGATTTTTCACATATATCTGTGCGTATATGCACATACATACACGAATATACACGCATACACGCATATGTGGATACACTTATGCAAGTACGCATGTGTATACACACACACACACACACACACACACACACACACACACACACACACACACACAAACATACACACAGTGGCGCAGTGGTAAGAGTTCTCGCCTGCCACTACGCCGGTTCGGGTTCGAATCCCCCCCCCCAGGGTTGAAATAATTTCACTATCGCTGCGTTGCGAGTTGTTACTCCAACTCTGCGTATTGGACACAGGCATGATTTTTCACATATATGTGTGCGTGTATGCACATACACGAATATACATACACGCATATGCGTATACACTTATGCAAGTACGCGTGTGTATACACACACACACACACACACACAGAGTGGAGCAGTGGTAAGAGTTCTCGCCTGCCACTACGCCGGTTCGGGTTCGAATTCCGCCCAGGGTTGAAATAATTTCACTATCACTGCGCTGCGAGTTGTTACTCCAACTCTCGTGGGAAGGGAGTTGTGTGTGTGTGTGTGTGTGTGTGTGTGTGTGTGTGTGTGTGTGTGTGTGTGTGTGTGTGTGTGTGTGTGTGTGTGTGTGTGTGTGTGTGTGTGTGTGTGTGTGTGTGTGTGTGTGTGTGTGTGTGTGCGTGTAAGATCACAGCATCACCCATAGATCGGTCATATATATCCTCTGAGCTCTCTTCCGGGAGGGAAATAGATGTCGATCACGAGTCCAGCACGTGATCCAAGACCATGGTGAACCATGGTGAATTACATACACACACACACACACAAACACACACACACATAGTTTAAGCATCTTTTACCTAGTCCTTTAAATTAATTTGTACCATTCTGATATTACTTAATTAAACTGTGTGAGACTTCGCTTTATATATTGATTCTGGCCACCTCAGACAATTCTATTCAGATTGTGATAAACTTCTAGAACCTAAAAATATTAGAAATGCGTTGGATGGTATCAGAGAATGTTTATCATCCTCAGAGAAACCTCTATGCGCGGTCCTAAGAGTCATAAACTAGAAAAGTCCATCTTGATTAAAGACTATTAAAACTAACCTGATTAAGGACCATTTAAACTACCACCATCAATCTTCCAACATATTTCTTTTGTTTTTTCTTACTTGTCTATCGTCAGGCGATTTTATTATTTTCATTTTCTATTTTCTTATGTTATTTTATGCTATGTTATGCTAAGTTATGTCCTGTTACCTTATTTTGTTTTATTTGATTAATTTTACTTTATTCTATCTTATTATGTTATGTTATTTTATTATGTTATGCTATGTTATGTCCTGCTATCTTATTTTGTTGTATTTATTAATTCTATTTAGTTTATTCTATTTTATTTTTTCAACTCGTATTCTATTTCACCTTTCCGATCATATGTTCTACTTTATCATATACTTTTTCATTTCATCTTGTTTTATTTACTCATTTTTGAGTAAATAAACAAGATTTTCCTGGGGTTGATGGGACCGTCTCCATGTTCGCGGATGATAAACTCCCAAAATCTATCTCGATTTAAGACTATTAAAACTATCATCATTAATCATACGAACCATTCTGCGCCTTTCAAGACTTCTCTTCTGCTTCCATCAGACGATTTTCTTCAGTTTATTGAAACCTCTTTAAATGGTCTCATATGCAAGAACTTGATGGAAGAATGTTAAAAACATTTCCGTTAATCTAGCTATTTATTACTTTCTTTTTAAGAATTCAGATATGACTAAAGCCAGGTAATTTTCTTCGTCTGTGTAAACGTATATGATAATGATAAAGATAATGATAATGATAATGAAAATGAAAAATAAATATACACTAAATAAATAAATTGATTACCATCAAAACTATCCTCAAGTTCATCAACGTGTATGATAATGATAATGATAATGACAATGATAATGATAATGAAATATACACTAATAAATAAATTGATTAACATCAAAACTATCATCAAGTTCATCCTATTTTTTTAAGAATTCTGTTCCGCCATAACCACAAAATTATCATCAGCTTAAAGAGACCCCGTTGGTAGGCTCGTAGATTGATACTAATCTACACTACTCTAAATGGCCATCAAGTTCTATCTTAATTACGTCTCGTATACTCTCGCCGCAGAAAACCTTCCCTTGGGTAATTGAACTCAAAGAATAGGCTTATCACGCTTATCATAAGCCTATGGGCTTACTTCAGACTTGATTTTTAGAAACTCTCTTTAATGTTATCTTCATCGTCAGAGAAAGGAGAATGAAAAGCAGGAAGAAAAGGAAGAAAAAATAAAAAGTTAAATAATGACAAAATAAGAACAAAGGAGAAAAGAAAGATATGAAGAGAAGAAATGAAGGAGAAAGAAAAAAGACGGACAGAAAGAGAAGAAAATATAAAGAATCATGAAAGTCGGAAGAAGAATTAAAGAAAAATAAAGAAAAGAAACTTCGTTATTCAGTTACCTTGTTTGTTTTGTTAGGTAACTCATTTTTATTTATTCATTTATTCATGTATTAGAAAAAAATAATTCCCTACATATGTTCTGTGGCCATTCATATTGTTTCAAAAAACTCCGATAATTTGTCTGAAGATCAACATAATTCATCAGAAAAGAATAAATAATAAAGGACTTCGTCTATTCATTTCAGACAACTCTTTGCTATATTTGCAATAACCACGAAGTTCTTTACTAAGATAAAATAAAATACACGAACTCCAAACCTATTCTTCCACAGAAACTCCCTTCGTATTCGTCATCACCCGCTTCATCTTTCCTTCAAAAACTAATTCCATATTTCTTGAAGAAAGTTCCGCCATTTTTCTTCCGGAAATTCGCGGTCTGCTTCCTCCCACGTTCCTCCTCGGAAGTCTTCGCGAGTTCGTGTACATCACCACCACGAAGTTCCTCTATATTTCTACTCCCAATGGACTTCTCGCACTCTTTTTCGAGAAAACGAAGAAGGTGAAGAGTAGACACCAGGAGGCGCGTAGCGTCGGCAAAATCAGTCACCATTCTTCTATGCGCTTAGAGCCTTAGACTATTAAAGCAGATAATAATCACCATTTGGAAACGGAGACTAGTGCGGGATTTGAACACACACCAAGCAAATACGAGGCCAACAACCTTCCGAATCCGTCAGCTGGTCTGTCGAGGGTTCTGTGTTTTTACTCCCAATAATGGGCTTCTAGAACTCCTTTTCGAAAAAAAAAAAAAAAAAAAACGAGGAGCCGACGCCAGTGGCCACATATCTGTGGCCAAAGCCGTTACCTTTGCCCTATGTGCCTAAGGGACTCATAGGGCAGGTAACAATCACCGCTAGGAATCGGATAAGAGTGTGGGATTCGAACACGTAACTAAGTGGATGCGAGAACAGCTCGCTTCTTAGTACACCAACAGCCCTTACGTGGGCTCTCTGTTATCTTTCAAACACATCTGTACAAGGTGGTAGTTCCCCCCACCTCTCTCTCTATCTCTCTTTTTCTCTCTCTCTCCCTCTCTCTCTCTCTCTCTCTCTCTCTCTCTCTCTCTCTCTCTCTCTCTCTCTCTCTCTCTCTCTCTCTCTCTCTCTTCTGCGATGCCCCCAAGCTATTTCATTTACATCTATATCACATTATTGGTGGCGAAGGATTGTCTATGTGTGTGTGTGTGTGTGTGTGTGTGTGTGTGTGTGTGTGTGTGTGTGTGTGTGTGTGTGTGTGTGTGTGTGTGTATGCAAGCTCGTGTGCGTGAGTGTGTGTGTGTATTTGTGTGTGCGCGAGATTGTAAATTCATCTGTATCAGGTCTTTTAAGCTTTTACTCG
Source organism: Oratosquilla oratoria (assembly GCF_046742065.1). NCBI lineage: Eukaryota > Metazoa > Arthropoda > Malacostraca > Stomatopoda > Squillidae > Oratosquilla > Oratosquilla oratoria. The sequence goes on from NC_134777.1 coordinate 15,197,693, forward strand.
AGAGTGATTAATGTTTTGCTGGAGAGGGAGGGCTGGATGGACTGGGTGTACCTAGATCTACAAAAAGCCTTTGACAAAGTCCATCACATTTAACTATTATGAATACTGGAACATACTGAAGGACTACTGAATTAACTCCTTGAATGAATGAAAGAATTCCAAAATAGCAGATACATGAGCAGAGTAGTGAAAAATGATACATCAGGATAGAGGGCAATAACTATCAGCCTCATAAACGTATTAATCCTTTAACGTCCCTTTCCTTCGTAGATAACATGATAGAAGGTGCAATAATCAATTATAACATATTCTTAGATGACCCAAAGATCATGAAAAAGTGAGAGATAAGGAGGCTAAACTGATGCAAAAATATTCAGATACACTATGTGTCTAGAATCAAGAGTAAAGAATGAAGTTCAATGCCAGGTAATTCTGCTTTGGAAATGTTAGCTAGCTCATAAAGAAAGAGATAAGAGAGTGTTTCATCCACATTTTAGGACGTAGGTCCATCATATAAGCGAAAGTGGCTGGGAGTGTTGATAAGATCATTATCTGTCACCTACAGATATTTTGGAAGAGTTATATGGGCTGCAGTAAAAAGACAAAGACGACCTTTTACTACATGGATGACGTAATAATAACAAAAATAAAATCATAGAAATCCTAATCCGCCCAAGACTGAAGTATGCAGCAGTGTTAAGATCGAGAGAGTGCAAAGAGCAACAACCAAAGAGATTTCCAGACTTGGAGATGTATAGTCAAAGGAGAAACATGTAGCACTACCTTTTACTACATGGATGACGTAATAATAACAAAAAAAAAAATCATAGAAATCCTAATCCGCCCAAGACTGAAGTATGCAGCAGTGTTATGATCGACACACGAAGTAAAGATCGAGAGAGTGCAAAGAGCAACAACCAAAGAGATTTCCAGACTTGGAGATGTATAGTCAAAGGAGAAACATGTAGCACTAGTTCTGTCATCGTTCATGGATGGAAGAGAGAAACGGAGACATGCGTGCGGAGTTCAGTTCATTTATTGTGTGGACAAGGTTGACATAGAAGGCTTTTTATGCAAGACAGAAGGGTATAAAGATGTTATGGTCACAAATTAGAATAGATCATATGCCCTTACTGTACACTCACGTACACACACACGCGCGTGCGCACACACACACACATACACACACGACTCGATGGCGCAGTGGTTAGAGTTCCCGGCCGTCACTACGGCGGTCCTGGTTCGAATCCCTCCTAGGGCTGAAATAATTTCAGTATCGCTGCGCTGCGAGTCGTTACTCCAACTCTCGTGGGCGGGGAGTTGGATGTGTGTGTGCGTGTAAGATCACAGCATTACCCATAGATCGGTCATATATGAACTCTGAGCTCTCTTCCGGGAGGGTGTAATACCTGTCGATCACGAGTCCAACACGTGATCCAAGACTGTGGTGAATCACACACACACACACACACGCACACTCGTGTATAATTCCAAAAGTTGTGCAGCATTCGCACAAGCCCACATACACGTACACATTCATACACAAGAACACACACACTTAGGCACACATGCATGTATGTCTGCATGTGCGTGTTCGTTTGCATATGTATATTTGCAAATCCACACTTTATATCTTCTACGAATATTCTCTTAACCCTATAGCCTCATCACCAGTAGTATTCAAAACATGTTATTTTTTTTCCTCTGGTCCTAAAAGTATATCTTTTATCCTTTTCATACAACTCCGTGGATAGATAAAATCGCTGATGATGCCTAGGAAAAGCGTAAAAATGGTTCCCATCGTCTTCTGGTTGAATATATTTCAATTTATCTATTTCAGCTTCCACCCGCAGCAAGGAGGTGATACACCAATATTGATTAATATTTTCTTTCCGTTTTGAAGCTTTATCTGTCTTCCAGCAGCTTCCAGGCAACTTTATTCAGCCCAGAAATCACCACAGCGACAAGATTAAGCGAGGCACACTGAGACGAGTAAACCTTTTGCAATAAATCTCTTCCAAGCAATATCCTTTGCAAGAACACGACTTTTTTGTGAAGAAACTCTCCCAGTGGGTTTTGTCGAAACATTCTTCACGCCTACGTCAGAAACTTCCTCTCCTTACGTCAAAGACTTCCTTTCCCCCAGTACGTCACAGACGTCTTCCATCTACGTATTAAGATTCTTCCTGTCCTCTACGTCATAAAGGTCTTCCTCTACGTGAGGAGCTTACTCCCGCTACGTCATAAGGATCCAACCCTTACGTCAGTGGCTTCTTACGCATACGTCAAAGGCTCCCTCCTTCTACGTCAGAAGCTTCCACCCCCTTCAAGCCTATGTCAAAAACGTCTTCTTACGTCTAAAGGTTTCATCGCCGTCCCCTACGTCAGAGGCTTTCCTTCACTTTCCGTCAAAAGTCTTCTCTGCCCATGTCAGATGATTCCTCTCGTCTTTGTCAAAAGGTTCTTCTCACGCTACTCAAAAATCTTTGCCAGAGGACTTTGGTTCCCGAGTTATATCTCATATCTTTTCGACCCTTCCGTATGGCCCTCTACCCTTTTTTCACTTTCCTTTTGTATCTTCCCTCCTTCAGTGACTTTGTCAGAGGTTCTTCCTTCACGGATGATCTCAGTCTCTCCTTATTTCCATTCCCTCCCTTTGCCCTTCAGCCTTTACGTCACCTTTGTAAGGAGTTTCCTCAATCCCTTCCTTTTCCTTCACTTTCTTCGGCAGGGCTTTCTTCAGAGGTTTGCAATCTATTCACTACGTCCTTCTTGCTTCAGAAACTGTGTCAAAGGCTTTATCAGGGACTTCCAATTGCTATGCCTTTTTTCAGGAAACCTTTACCGTCATGTTATTATTTCGTTTATTCGTTCATTCATTCATTCATTTATTCTTCAATTTTTCATTTATCTATCTACTTACTAGTTTTTCATATTTTTCATTTATATATGTTTACCTATCTATTGATTATTCATTTGTTGGCTTGCTTACCAACCTATTTATATATTCATTGTATTTTTTGTTGTTCTTTGAAATACCAAAAAAAAAAATAGAAATAAATAAATACATAAATAAATAAATAAAATAAATAAAAAAATCCCTATTACAGTCCATTCTTCTGCGAACACTGGTTTCCATCTCCTTCCGTTTTTTTTTGTTTTGTTTTTTTTCATCAGGCGGTCCTCCTTCTTCGTTTCTTCCGTCCCTCTGTCTCTCCATCATCTACTTTATCAGGACCTTCTTCCGGAGGAAACTCCTTCGATTTTTCTTTCTGTTATTCTCTCTTCGGTGCCTCTATCAGGAGACCCACCCCCGCCCCACCCGGTAGAAAAATTCTTTCGTTTCTTCCTTCTTCTCTACCTCCCTCCTTCAGCCAGGACACCGTAAACTTCCTTCTCCGGGAAAGGCGCCCTCCATCTCTCTCCCTTTCCCTCCTCCAACACTTAAGCTTACCACACGAGGTCCCATCCATATCTCACTTCCTCCCTCCCTCCTTCCTCCGCCTCCCTCCCTCTCGCCCTCCTTCGCTTCCCTTCCTTCCTCCCTCCTTCATTCGCATCCCTCACTCCTTCTCCCCCCTCTCTCCTTTCATCCCTCTCTCCCTCCCTCTCCCTCTTTTGCCCTCCTTCGCCTTCCTCTCTCCCTCCCTCCCTCTCTCTTTCCCTTCCCCCTTCGCCTCCATCTCTCCCTCCCTCTCTCCCTTCCTCTCCATCTCCCTCCCTCCCTCCCTCTCTCCCTCCCTCCTTCCCTCCTGTGCCTCCCTCCCTCCTTCTCTCCTGTGCCTCCCTCCTTCCTTCATCCCCGTGAACTTCTTCGGTTCCTCACTTGAAGCGCTTCCGCCGTCCCTCCTTTTCCCTTCGCCTCCTCCAGGTCCTTCGGATACAAGACGTCACTCCTACAGATTTATTGGCATCTCCGCCTTCTTTCTTCGTCCTCAGAAGCTTTATAATTCCTTGTCAGTTCCTTCCCCTCCTCCTCCTCTTACCCCTTCGCCTACTCCTCTTTCTCATCATTTCCCTTGTCTCTCTTCTCTTCTCTTCCTCCTCATTCTTGTCTCTCCTCCTCGTCCTTCTCTTCCTCCTTTCCCTTCTCTTGATTTTACTTCTCTTCCTCTCCTTTCTCTTCCTCCTCTTTCCCGTCGTCATCTTTCTCCTACTACTCTTCTTTCTCCTCCCGTTCATTTTCTTTCACCTCTTCAGCCCCTCCTCTTTCTCCTCTTCCTCCTCCTCCTTCGATTCCCAGTGCCCTTTCTCTTCTTCCTCCTCCCTTTCTTCCTCCTTCTCTTCCTCCTCCACACACTTGCTCAAGAAGATTCTTCCGCTTTTCGCCACTCTAGCGGGCCATTATTTCTCCTGCAAGACATTAAGACGTGTTCCCGCTCGCTCACCATACCAAGGTCCCGCCACAGCCCATGGCCTCACAAAGGCCATTCCAAACGATGTTGCCCTTGGTCGCTCCAGTGACGTCATTTTCCATTCCTGGAAAATGTCCAAATAGCCCGTGACGTCATTATTCTTGCTTACGTCTTTTGTTTTATTATAATTGCTCTGTCGTGTCATATCATTCTTTAATTACGTTAGTTTTAATTGATATTTCTATCATAGTTATCTTTTATCACATTCTTCCAGGAGGAAAAAGTCGACTTCATGACGACACATTGATAATTAGTCATTCATTTCGTTGATGTCATTTTTTCTCTGTCATATTCATATGACTTCATTTTCATGTCACATTATTGTAAGGTAAAAATAATAATGACGTCATAAGAATGAGGCAGTGTTTTTATTCTTCGACTACGGGCCTCCTTCGAGGGTGCCTCAGAGCGACCATAGGACACTGGACAGACGATGTATTACTATATATATATATGTATATATATATATATAAATGTATATATATATATATATATATATATATATATATGTAACATGACAGAGATTTATTGAATTTTTTAATTATACTCCACGATGTTAATGTTTTTTCAAACACTTTAGTGATTGTAGTGGCACCTCTATGGACCAGAGGCACACATTATTTTCTAATGATTGGGACTAATCTCCACTCAGAGAAGAATGGTGATCACTTACTATTTCCTCCTTTCTGTTACTCCTCATAAATCTTTACCACTCTTGTCACCATCTCTGTTGCGTAGTACTGTCAACCAGGACGGTAGTGCCGGTTATAGGTGAGAAAACACAGAAGTCTCTGTCTATAGCTGCACTTTTTTTTCTTCAAAAATCATATTCCTTTTGAGTCTTTCCTGGAGAAGAAAGTTTATAATGTTCTGGCTCAAGGAGGGAAGTAGAGAAAGGAAATGAGAGGATTTTTCTACAGGAGGGTTCTTCAGATAGAGGCACCGAAGAGAAAGTAATGGAAAGAAAAATCGAAGAAGCTTCCTCCGGAAGAAGGTTCTGATAAAGTAGATGATAGAGAGATAGAGGGAGAGAAGAAGCGAGGAAGTAGGAGCATCGGAAAAAAAAAAAAAAAAAAAAAAAAAAAAAAAAGGGGGGGGGGGGGTAGACAGCAGCCAAATGAGGCTTCCAAGTGTCCACATAGGAAAGATTGTAATAGGGAAGAAACTTTTGTGGACATATTTCAAAGACCAACAAAAATGCAGTTAATAAATAAATAGGTAAGTAGGCCAATAAACGAACAACCACATAGATAATAGCACCAACCTATAATGAAAATATAGAGTTTGTATTATCTTGAAAGCTATGAAACACCATCTAGAACACCATTGGGAACTAACCTCGCCTCTCTAGAATAAAGTCTTTAGTTCGATTCCCAAGGGTGGCTGGTGACCTCCACTTGTAATAGTAGTCCAAGCACATAAGGCAAAGGTGCCAATATGTTTTTGAAATCACGGAGCTCGTCTAAGCAGCATGGAGAAGTGATTCCCTAACTATTCTATAAGACGCCCCTTTATACTTCCACATTTCTGTATTTATATGAAGTTACATATTACATATAACTATATAGTGCCGTGCGGTAGCCCAGTGGATACCGTGTTGAACTCATGATCGGGTGGTCGTGAGTTC
>NC_134777.1:15206234-15218734 GCF_046742065.1 Oratosquilla oratoria
AAGCCCTCTGTGAAGGGCACCAACCTAGCCTTCCGATGGGAGGAGTTTGGGACGTTAAACCATATCATCATCACATGTGCTCTAGCATGCTTGTCTCGCGTTCGCATAGCTATGAATTCGAATCCCGTACCACTGTACGAGGGTGACTGCCCCCTGCCCCAACAGTCCAAGCGCATAATGTGGCAAAGGTGAAGTCTTCGGCCGCAGTTAGTCGGAGCCTCTTGACGTAGGCTCCTCCTCTTTAGCACAGGATAATAGTAATTTCCCTAATATTCCTTTTTCCTCTAGCTCAGGGGTTCTTAACCTGGGGCTTGTGACCCCCTGGTGGGCTCGTGACCACCTGGAGGGCTCGTGACCCCCTGGGGGGCTTGTGAACCCCTTGGGGGCTCATGATCCTCTGGGGGGCTCGTGACCCCCTGGAAAGCTCGTGACCCCCTAGAGGGCTCGTGACAGCCTTGGGGGCTCGTAACCCCCTGGCGGGCTCGTGATCCTCTGGGGGGCTCGTGACCCCCTGGGGGGCTCGTGACCCTCTTGGGAGCTCGTGATCCTCTGGGGGGCTCGTGACCCCCTGGGGGGCTCGTGACCCACTATGGGTCTCGTGACCCCCGGGGAGGGTCGTGACCTAATGGAGGGCTCCTGACCCCCTTGTGAGCTTGTGATCCTCTAGAGGGCTCGTGACCCCCTGGGGGGCTTGTGACCCCCTGGGGGGCTCGTGACGCCCTGGGGGGCTCGTGATCCCCTGGGGGGCTCGTGACCCCCTGGGGGGCTCGTGACCCCCTGGGGGGCTCGTGACCCCCTAGGGGGTCATTTGGGGTTTCTTAGGGGGTCACAAAGGATTCGGGAGAATAATATATATTGATATTCACTGTAAACCCACTATCGGAGAAATAATAATGGAAATAAAGAGAAACTGTATATTTCGACTACTATCAGTAGTCCTCTTCAGCAGAATGCTTATAGAAAGTTAAGATAAATGTTTATATAGGGTGGTGAGGTGGTACATAAAAGGGGGTGATGGGGCAAAGTGGGGGGACTCAGGTTACATGCCCTTGAAATGGCCGGGTCACGGAAGGACATTTAGGCCGTGACCCGGCCATTTCAAGGGCATGTAACCTGAGTCCTCCCACTTTGCCCCATCACCCCCTTTTATGTACCACCTCACCACCCTATATAAACATGTATCAACTTTCTGTAAGCATTCTGCTGAAGAGGACTACAGATAGTAGTCGAAATATACAGTTTCTCTTTATTTCCATTATTATTTCTCCGATAGTGGGTTTACAGTGAACTTTTATAAATGTGTTATAACATACCAATCTCCATATATTGATATGTTTGAATTAGACAATTGGGCTTTTACCAGTTTGGTGAGTACATTACTGGTCACAATTGCAGTGGCCTGCTACAGTAAACATATCAACCATAACCAGTGTTTTATCTTGCCTTTTCACATAATTCATCGTTTCAAAATTTCTTAAAGGGGTTTCGGTCATACCTTGAAGAGTCTCGGGGGGGTTAAAAGGATGAAAAGGGTTAAGAACTCACTGCTCCCGTATATTCCATTCATCTCCTTGGCATCGCCCTCATTAGTGACGAAGGGAACTTGAGACCTCGAGTATGAGAAGGGCGAGTCACAAGCGAGCTAAGTAAATTTTGTGGGACAGGAACGTCGTTACGCCAAAGTTTGTCCACAATCCGTTAAGTTACATCGTGGACAACGCAAAGTTACCACATTTACTGGGACACTCAATTAGTCCATTAGATTTTACTCTATCGCCTGGCATTTCTCTTCACCTACAGAGTAGGTCACGTCCTTAAACGTCTTCCTGATGCCAGGGGATCTTATTCAGCAAAATGGAAAGCCTCTACGTAGTGTAAGAGTTAAGCCTCTGGTCACACTTGCGGTTTCAACCACCGCGGTTTCAATAGCGATGGTTCACTTACAATGTAATTCATTGGAGGGGTTCACACACCCGCACACTTTTTTTTTTTTTTACTATGCGGTACCGCCGCGGTTTCCGCGCGGTTCAAACCGCTAGTGTGAACAGAGCCTAAAGGTCTTCTCGATTAACCCTTCCCATGTGTTTAAAGATTTTAGTCGTTTAACTAAACTCCCGTCAATACTAATTCATCAGCAAGAGGGTTAAATGTTTCATGTCAATTTTGATTAATCTCTTTGCACTGACAGTAATCTACTTTGATTATAACAATGATTATATATATAAATATATATATATATATATATATATATATATATATATATATATTTGTAATAGAATTATTTAAGAATTACATTGATATATCAATATAAAGTTAATGGAATCACATTGATACTATTATATATATATATATATATATATATATATATATCTATATATATATATATATATATATACTTAAGACTTATATTACCTGATCATTATTGTAAGTTCATTTAGCTGGCTCCAAACAATTTTATTTGACAACAAATTATGCAAGCCCTTTCCACAAAAAAAAAATATTTTTCGAAAATGTACAGTTGATGGTCTTAATTGACCCGGCATTAGTCTATGCACATAAAGAGAACAACAAATTTTGTTTTCTTCGAGCCATCTAGTTCCTTAGTTTGGAATCTCTTGCTTGACTGAAAAATCACCTGGTGGTAACTCAGAGACAAAGGCTCAGCGTGTGAAAGTACTAAGGACATAGAGCCTTAGATTCCCAATCTATTCGTAGAAAAAAAAAAGGTAATTGAGTCGAGTAACTCAGAGACAAAGGTTCAGCGTGTGAAAGTATTAAGGACATAGAGCCTTAGATTCCCAGTCTAATCGTAGAAAAAAGGTCATTAGGTCGAGTAACTCAGAGACAAAGGCTCAGCGTGTAAAACTATTAAGGACATAGAGCCCTAGATTCCCAATCTATTCGTAGAAGGAATAAAAAGGTGATTGAGTCGAGTAACTCAGAGACAAAGGTTCAGCGTGTGAAAGTATTAAGGACTTAGAGCCCTAGATTCCCAATCTATTCGCAGAAAAAAAGGTCATTAGGTCGAGTAACTCAGAGACAAAGGCTCAGCGTGTGAAACTATTAAGGACATAGAGCCTTAGATTCCCAATCTATTCGTAGAAAAATGAAAAGGCATTGAGTCGAGTAACTCAGAGACAAAGGCTCAGCGTGTGAAACTAGTAAGAACATAACGCCTTAGATTCCCAACCTATTCGTAGAAAAAAGGTCATTAGGTCGAGTAACTCAGAGACAATGGCTCAGCGTGTGAAACTATTAAGGACATAGAGCCTTAGATTCCCAATCTATTCGTAGAAAAAAAAAGGTAATTGAGTCGAGTAACTCAGAGACAAAGGCTCAGCGTGTGAAACTAGTAAGAACATAAAGCCTTAGATTCCCAACCTATTCGTAGAAAAAAGGTCATTAGGTCGAGTAACTCGGAGACAAAGGCTCAGCGTGTGAAACTATTAAGGACATAGAGCCTTAGATTCCCAATCTATTCGTAGAAAAAAAAAGGTAATTGAGTCGAGTAACTCAGAGACAAAGGCTCAGCGTGTGAAAGTATTAAGGACATAGAGCCTTAGATTCCCAATCTATTCGTAGAAAAAAAAGGTCATTGAGTCGAGTAACTCAGAGACAAAGGCTCAGCGTGTGAAAGTACTAAGGAAATGGAGCCTTAGATTCCCAATCTATTCGTAGAAAAAAAGGTAATTGAGTCGAGTAACTCAGAGACAAAGGCTCAGCGTGTGAAAGTATTGAGGACATAGAGCCTTAGATTCCCAATTTATTCGTAGAAAACAAAACAAAAAGTCATTGAGTCGAGTAGCAAAAGTCTCCGACAAAGGAACATCTTGAACAATAGTTTTTGTAACGATAACCCAAAAATTTCCCGAAGAGAATTACATTCGGTCGAATGTAATCAGAGTTTCGAAAGGAAGAAAGAAAGAAGAGCAAAGCTTCTGAAGAAGAGGAGAGAAAGAATCTTCAAGTCGAGAGTCTCCAAAGCCTCGAATGCCTCGAACAAGAGAACAATCGAGTTGATCCTTTTCTTTATTTTTTTCTAATTCATTTATTCTGTTTTATTTTTCCTTAAGGCGTTATTTAAGCTTTGTAGCTGCCTCAGTATACAATACCAAGAACTTATGATTCAAACCTGAATTATGAAAATATATAATCAATGTGTCTTATCGATACCTTTAAACAAAATATAATGTGTTCGTTTAAGACGTTACCGAAACTCTGAGTCCTTCTCAATACATAATATCAAGACAAAAGTAAAGGTGGGGAGATTACGCCAGGAGGCGCCTAGCTGCGGCCGAAGCCTTAGCCCTGTACCCTTGAGCTGTTGGGGCAGGTAACAGTTACTGCTGAAAATTGGAAAGAAATGTGGGACTCGAACCCACGACTAAACGAACGCGAGACAAAAGGAAGACCCTATAATTTGATACGGAGCCATGAATATGAGTAAACGATGTATCCGAGGAATATATTTTCACAAAAACTTAACAGCTCCATAAAAGCTTTTTTCTCCTTTGATGGCTTACTGTCAGGAGAGAAGGATGTGGGTGTGGGTGGGTGGGTGTGTAGAATGGCAACATCAATACTTTAGTGAGGTTTGACAAAACGGCTCTTCGGCGCGAGCGCCAAAGTCATTGAGGGAAAATGGATGACGCCGAGCAGGAGGGCGAAAGGTTTGCCTCTCTGGGGCCGGATTCACAAGAGCCCCTCAGGGTGCAAGATTCCCCCCCCCCCGTCACCTAGAATTATTCTAGAAAATATGTATCAATGTTATCAAAGACAAAGAGGTGTCTACGAACTGATACCAATTGCTCTTTATTCAAATTTTCATTTTTCATTTCAGCATTTAAAAAAAAAATCATAATAATAATAATAATAAATAAATAAGTAAATAATAACCCATGTGCAGGAATGAGGAGCACACACGTTACGTCACATTTACCTGTCCGGCACTGAAATCACAGATATCAAACAATATATTCCTTTCTGTGGTACAAGTTTTGCAACAATCTACTTAATGTACCAAATAACCAAATGATAGTCCTTCCAATATTTACTAATGAGAAAAGTTAAACAATACGAAATAAAACTACGACAATTAAGCAGAGAATCAATCTGTTGTCCCAAGTCTCTCTTGCACGACACCTAAGGCTCCCAGATAACCGGCTACGGTCGTGCAGTGGACTCAAGGAAGAGATATTGCGCATATGTATATGTATATATATGCGTATATGTACATGTATATGTGTGTATGTGTGTAGAAAGTGAGGAGGAAAAGATACAAGCACAATAAAAAATGGAGAGAAAATAAGAGACATTAAAGAAAAATACATATACAAAAAATAAAATATGCATTCATTTACATGTTAATCTTAGTTGACAGACTGGCAAACGCTTACGGGTCACTGCTTCACACAAACGTTTGATTGCAAGTGGAACAGAGGCGCAAAAACAACATCAGGCAGGAAAATAAAGAAATAGATAAATAAAGAAACCAATAAAGAAATCAATAACTAAATGAAAATGTAAATACAATATGATAAATAAAATAGATAAGAGATCTATAAATTAATAAATAATAAATAGATGAATAGATAAGTGAATAAGTAAATATTGATAAAAAATAAATAGATAACTTAATAAATAAATGAATATATAAACATATGAATAAATAAAGAGATAAATACATAACCAAATAAACACATTAGCAAATAAATAAAGAAACAAATACAAATAAATAATAAACTAAATAAATTAATGAATATATAAACAAATGAATAAATAAATGGATAAATAGATAACCAAATAAACATATTAACACATACGTAAAGAAACAAATAAAAACAAATAATGAAAAAATAGTGTGACCAGTTATTCAAGAAAATATAGTTATTCATGAAACCTTGCAGTAATTCATGTACCTGACATTGCCCCTTATATACCGGATAGCATCTTTATCTGTAGTTATGAACCAAAAGGTCTCTTGTCAGGCATGCTCCTCCTTTGTAATCCTCAGTAATCCTTTGTAGTTAATCGCACAAAATACAGATACTTCTACATAACTTCAACGGTAAAGTTAGTCTAAAATACTTTCTGATCCAAACACCAATTAATAAACGGGCGCGAAGCAAACGCGAGGCAAACGCGAAGCAAACTCCAAGCAAATGCGAAGCAAAGTAAACGAAAAGCAAAAGCAAACGCAAACTCAAAGAAGACATAAGACAAAAGCCGAGCGAACCCAAGGCTAACGGGAAGCATATGCGACGAGTGCACGAAACATTTGTGAAGCATAAGCAACGCAAGCGCGAAACATACGTAAAGCAAGCGAGAAAGCAAACACAGGACAAACGAAAAGCAAACTCAGAGCAAATGCAAAGCAAACATAAGACAAACTCTTAGCGAACGCGAAGTGAATATAGGACAAACGCGAAGCGAATATAGGATAAACGTGAAGCGATGATAAGAGAAACGCAAAGCGAACGCAAAGCGAACGCAAAGCGAACGCAAGGCGAACGCAAAGCGAACGCAAGGCGAACGCAAAGTGAACGCGAAGAAAACGCGAGGCTTACGCGAGGCTTGCGCGAAGCTTGCGCGACGGGCTTGTGTGCCAACACTTAGCCTATCTCAGCTATTATCTCGATCCTGCAACGGAGCATCTCATTATTTCCACACACGCGCTTCATTTCCTCACACGTGATTGGCTGATTTAGACTATAATGATCATTATGCCAAGCCCACTATTAACAAACTAATAATATTAGCAACCACAATGATGAAACTTTTATTTAGATGGACCATATTCGTTCTACTAAACAATACAAATTTATTACATAGACTTTTTACATGTGTGTGACCTAAATGCTACAATCCATGTAAATCAACTGATGATATATATTTTTTAAATAAATCTGAAAAAAAAATATTAAGCTCAATTGTTGGCAACATCTCTAGCCAATCATTAAGAGGTATAATCACAAATTGAGCATAATTTTTCTCAAGTTCTAAGTCTAAATATCCTGATCTTTCTATTCATTTGCAAGGGAGCTCCTAGTCCATTTACGCTAGTAAGTTCAATATTTCTCTTTTCTACCTCTGATATGGAGACAGACTTGAACTATTTCGTTCTGGCAGGCCATACATGACTAAATATGAATTAAAATATGCGCTTGAGTTAGGTTACCATTAGTTATCAGTTTCAAATAGTTTCTAAACTGGTCAGAGTTAATATAATGGGTTGTTATACACCTAAAAACATAATATGGAAGAATTATTTGATGAACCTAAGACGAATGACTAAAAAACCCGTGTTCATATATATATATATATATATATATATATATATATATATATATATATATATATATATATACATAGATTACATTATATATATATATATATATATGTATATATATATATATATATATATATATGTATAAATATATATATGTATATATATATGTGTGTGTGTGTGTGTGTGTGTGTGTGTGTGTGTGTGTGTGTGTGTGTGTGTGTGTGTGTGTGTGTGTGTGTGTGTGTGTGTGTGTGTGTGTGTGTGTTTGCTAAAAAGAGACAGGCTTATAAGAAATATAAGTGCTCGGGTGCATCTAATGACTATGAAAGTTATGTATCAATACAGATAGATTTAAAAAAGACAATAAGAAAAAGAAAAGGACAATACGAAATGAACATCGCTGATAAATCCAAAGAGAATCCCAAAGAATTCTATAGTTACATTAGAGATAAAAAGGTTGTTAGGAATCACATTGGTCCACTATTATCTGCTGACGGTCAACTTGAATATTCAAATGAAGGAATGTGTAATATCTTAAACGAAACACCTCAAGGTGAATTCCAAACTGAAACCTGTGAAAAGTCTAGGGTAAACTTACTCACTACGGTAAATATAACAAAAGAAAAAAATAAAAGGTGTATAGACAAACTCAAAGTTAATAAAACACCAGGGCCTGACGGTTGGCATCCAAGAATCTTAAAGGAAATGAAAAATGAGATTGTTGTTCCATTAGAAATTATTTTCAAGAAATCCATCATATCCGGAGATGTCCCAAGGGAATGGAAGCTAGCTAACGTTACTCCCATATTCAAAAAAGGTGACAAAAAGAAGCCAAATAACTATAGGCCTATAAGTTTGACTTCAATCGTAGGAAAAATAATGGAAACTATCATCAGAGATGCTATCGAACATCATTTAGAAAGTAACTGTTTGATAAATGATAGCCAGCCTGACGGTTGGCATCCAAGAATCTTAAAGGAAATGAAAAATGAGATTGTTGTTCCATTAGAAATTATTTTCAAGAAATCCATCATATCCGGAGATGTCCCAAGAGAATGGAAGCTAGCTAACGTTACTCCCATATTCAAAAAAGGTGACAAAAAGAAGCCAAATAACTATAGGCCTATAAGTTTGACTTCAATCGTAGGAAAAATAATGGAAACTATCATCAGAGATGCTATCGAACATCATTTAGAAAGTAACCGTTTGATAAATGATAGCCAGCATGGTTTCAGACGGAAACGTTCTTGCGTGACTAACTTACTCGAATTCTACAACACAGTTATCTCGAATTATGACAAAAGAAACAATATAGATTTAATATATCTAGACTTTGCAAAAGCTTTTGATACCGTCCCACACGAAAGGCAACTTACTAAATTAGCTTTGCATGGAATAAGTGATAGCCTATTAAGTTGGACTAGTAATTGGTTGAATGGTCGAAAACAGAGAGTTGTTTTAAATGGAAAAACTTCTGGATGGAAAAGTGTTGCAAGTCGAGTTCCTCAGGGTTCCATTCTTGGGCCACTTCTATTCATAGTATATATAAAAGATATAGACCATGGACTAGAATCTACTGTTTCCAAATTTGCTGATGATACAAAACTGTGCGGAGTGGCAAATGATCACTCAAACCAATTAGATATTCAAGAAGATTTAGATAAATTACAGCAATGGTCTGAAAAGTGGCTAATGAAATTTAACACAAGTTAATGCAAGGTAATGCACATAGGTAAAAATAACAGTAAATACGATTACAAGTTATTTAGAAATTCGTTAACAAAAGTGGATAGTGAAAAAGATCTCGGCGTAATTATCAGTAACGATCTCAAATCATCCAAGCAGTGTATTTCAGCCTCTGAGAAAGCAAATAAGATTCTAGGACTGATTGCGCGATCTTTTGATTTCAAAAGTCCATCACTCATTAACAAGCTATATAAATCGTTAGTTCGTCCACATTTGGAATATGCTGTTTCCGTATGGTCACCGAATCTCATTAAAGACATTGACAGACTGGAAAAAGTACAACGGCGAGCCACAAAACTGATTCCAAATATCAAAAATAAATCATACGAAAATCGACTAAAACACATGAATCTGTTTTCCCTAAAAAAGCGTAGACTCAGAGGTGACTTGATACAGGTCTTTAAAATTCTAAAGGGAATTGACAACATCAAAAGTGACCAAATTTTTACATTGAATGAGAATCAGACAAGAAATAATGGTCTCAAACTGTCCGGAAATAGATTCAATTTGGAAGTAGGTAGAAACAACTTTGCCAACCGTGTAGTTAATGAATGGAATAAACTTCCTGCACAGGTAGTGCAATGTAGTTCAGTTCGAAGCTTTAAGAATCATTTAGATTAATACCTAAGTAAGATGCTGTAATGATTATAATTTATCTTATATTATTTGTTTTTGTTTTATCATTTGTCTGTCTGATTTTCATTTATTATTAGTTATATGTCAATTTATTATTATTTACTATTTACCTGTTTGTTTATTATTTAACTATACCTATGCATTTATTTATGTATTTTATTTGTTATTTACATTATCATAGTTTTTATCTATTATTTTATTATTAATATGATTTTTTTTTTCGCATCCGACCTAGACATGGACCAAAAGGTCTCCTGTCGGCATGCTCCGCCTTTGTAATCCTTTGTATGTGTGTGTGTGTGTGTATTTACCTAGTTTTACCAAGTTGTATTATACGGGAAGGGAGCTGTGCTCGTTGTGACCCGTCTTTGTATCTTTCAGCATCAAGTTTATTCTTAAAATCGTGATTTGTATTTGCACAAACTGTATTTTTCATCTAAGTTATTCCATATATCCAGCACTCTGTGTGGGAAGCTATTCTTTTTCCTATCTCTTCTATAGTTTACCTTTTTGAGTTTCTTTTCATGACCTCCTCTTTTCCCATTGTCATTTTTTAGTAAAATTTTTCTGTCAAGGATTTCAATTCCCTTTCATCATGAACAAGACAGAAGGAGATTAAGGATGGCCGAATCAATTTTTATTCGTCTAGATCAACCCTCCATCAATATCCAGCTACAGCCTAAAGTTTCTCTCCCATCAATGAGGAAGCCCAACCAGCAACCTACAGGGAACCCGTCGGCACTCCGTGGGTAGCTAGGCGGACACGACATCTCCCCCGCCACACGACATCTCCCCCGCCACACCTCATATGACTTCCTGTCCCAGTGTTTCTTCGCGGGTACAAAATCTCCCCCGCCACACCTCGTATGTCATTCCTGTTTTCACAGTGTATATTGTAACTCCTGAAGATGACCTCTGATTGGGTCGAAAGACGTCTAGAGTAAACACCATGTACCTTGGAGATTCTATCAATACCCTGACCTCCAACCTCCGCTCTCTCATTCGAAATATCGAGAGTACTTCTTACAAGTTGAACAATGCTACTACTGCTGTAGACTTCATACAAAGCCTGTATTCAAAATGGCCTCCTTCCAAAATATATATACATATATGTATACATACATACATACATATATAAAAGAAATACCAACTATAAATTAATATACTGAATACTTACATATCATTTATACACCAATCTAAACAAATATAGTCACAAATATAGGTGCAGAGACAAAGGCATGGACACAAAGACTGGCACAATCATACGCGCGCTCGCACACACACACACACACACACACGATATCCATTTTCATGCAGAGGAATATACAAATAATCTATTATTCACAAAAGGCTTCGGTGTAGTACATTGTAGAACTTAATTAATATCATGGGTAAATGAAACACGAGGCGCTTAAGCCGCTCACTCACTTGTTGCCATAGCAACCGTTTCGAAGTCAAAGAAAATCTAATTGCAAACTTCTGCCTAGAATTACTTCCCAGAATGTATTTCGTTGCTGAGAGCCAACCATTGTGTTCTTCAGGAGTTGCTTAGGAGGTAAAGGAGGGATTTAGAAAAGATTGTAGTAGGAAGGGTTAATAGTAGATAAAAGTTATCAGTATTTTTTCTATTCATTTATTTACTTTTTTGTATTAGGTTGTCACTAAGACTCTAGAATAATAATTATTATTATCATTTATGTAGTCAATAGGAACCTCGCTGGCTAAGCGGGTTAGGACGTCGTTACTTGCGGCGAAGATCGAGGGGATGGCGGTTCGAGACCTGCCACCGGTGAAGTTGAATCAAAGGCATGGTTCATTAAATTCCACGCTATAAAGTCCTCTGCAAGGGGCACCGTCTTAGCCTTCCGATTAGGGGGAGTTTGTGGCGTTAAACCATATCATCATCATCATGTAGTCAATAATCCAGAAGAAGAACAATCTTGTAACAACGTACGAAAAGTTTGGATAGGCTGAAAGCAAATGAATTCTGGTACAATCTTTCCCACTGCTACATTGTTTCCATTCCAATTTCTAAATCCCAAACCTGATATGACCTTGAAACCCGAGCCAGACCAGCCCCAAAAAGGAAAGAAAAAGAAACAAGAAAAATAAAAAAAAGTCAGCCAAACTAGAAGAAAAAAAAATCTGTAGGCTAAGAGCAAAAGAATTGCCCTCTCCATTGTTTTATACTACCACGCCGGGTCCATTCCCATGACGCAACCTGGAATTCCAGTCTGCTTCCAGAAGGGGGAAAACCAACGTGGCTCCAGTGGGCAGAGTTTCCAATTTGCACAGAGAAGCTGAAACCCTTTCTCTCGCCATCTGCCTCATCAATTCGCAGTCACTGCGCCCATCAGGCATTGCCTACGTATGGATGCGAGACCTGGACGCTCGCTCAGTTCTTGTTTATTCGACGTCCCGAGTCAAACGAGCGTTGTTATTCGAGCAATATGTCTGAACTGGTACCCTGTCTTTAGCCCTGTATTGGCTTTTGGTACATAAGAATATTTTGTTTTGGTTATGAGCGTTATCAAACTGGGCTATTTTTTCTTCAACCTCCAGTTGTTATTGGAGCAATATGTCTGAGCTGGTACCCTGTCTTTAGCCCTGTATTGGCATTTGGTACATATGAATATTTTGTTTTGGTTATGAGCGTTATCAAACTGGGCTATTTTTCCTTCAAACTCCAGTTAATGGATGACACCGTCTATACCTCCAGCACTTTTTCTATATCGCCTTTTGGTACATTTAGAGGTTTTCTTCTGGTTATTGGCGTTATCAAACTGGACTATTTTTCCTTCAACCTCCAATTAATCTGTGAAACCACCCA
>NC_134777.1:15223734-15233734 GCF_046742065.1 Oratosquilla oratoria
ACTATTAGAATAAATACGTTTTATTTCTTCTTTATCTTAGCCCTACACCATCTATCATAACGACTTTGGATCCTATAAACCTTCAATGTCTATATAAGAATCCTTCTGCAAAATAAAACTGTCATATAACAATAACAAAATAAGCATACAACTTAGAAAATAGACGTCAATTAATAATATTTGTGTTCTAGTATAAGACGATGTCATTTAGCTTAGAGGAAAAGTTAGTGTATGTTATAGCTAACTCCCTTCGTACTGAAAACTGTTTGGTTTATTTTTACCTGTTCCATATATCAAGTTTAACAACTAATTTTACGAGACAATATCATGCAATATACGACACGTGTCTTCCATCATAAATGCCGTCAAGTGATTTAATTCAGTCAATGACACTTGTATCACTGTGAAGACGCGACACGATATGTTCTGAATTTAATCTAGGCGGATCTCACGTCGTGTCCTCTCACATCGTGTCTTCTCCCTTTGGGCGTCATCTCACGATCTTGGAAGACCATTTGTCTGAGTTATAAGCTTCATAAGCCCTTCGATAGTGACTTGGTCCTCTATAAGTGAATAAAATCTTTTGGCGAAATAAAGGTGATAATATCCAGTACAGGAGTAGTTTCTTGGGATGTTTTACTTTAAGGTTTCCCACATAGATGATTTGAATAGCCTGGAAGCTACTGGATACAAAATAAAAATGCTACACAGTTTTTGCTTATGGCAGTCTTTCGATGATCGACAACGAAAGTATTCCGGTGAAGTGTGATGGAAGTGAGTGAGGCTGGGCCTTTGACGCTTATGCCTGTGGAGGAGGTGACTGGAGACAATTCTTGTCCCGCATATTTTTCTACATTCCGGTCAAGTCAGCTCTGGATTAGGTGGGTGAGTTCTGTTATTGAGCTAATTTTTTTTTTTCCGCCGGTCGTTCTATGCACGGGACTACAGTGTAAGGAACACTGAATACAAAAACTCTTTCATTAAAATAAACTTTATATTAACTTTTTTATATATTACTTTTAATACAGCCGTTTGATATCATGAATGGTAGTACGTACATTTTAGTGAATAATAATTTGCATTCATTTAATGAATATGCATTTATGGTGTAGTTCTGTAGCTGGGACAAAGATGAACTAAAATACAAAGACAAGAACAAGCGAACCAAAATCTTACTATTCTAGCTTAACAAACATTTGTAAAAAAAAAAAAAAAAATGCTGCCGATTGCAGGTTAGTTTCTTTTACCACCGACAACCACCGGCACCCACCTCTTACCTCCGACAATCGCCGATTATCGCCGACTAATCACAAATCTCTTTGTTAATCACACATGATGATACCTTTGCTGTGATGCAATATGTTGGTGACACCTTTGCGTGTGATCAAAATCAAAGTAGCTAACAAACTAACCCTAGCTGTTACACTGAAACCCAATTTGTTGATAACACCTTTCCTTGTGATGAATAGGTGATGAAATTAGTGGGCGGTATATAGTGATGAAGTTTGTCGGTGGTATATACCTACGTGATGAAATTTGTTTGCGACAAATATGTGACGAAAAGATTAGGAAAGTCAATGATATTACATATACAATCTACATACACCATTGCCGGCTGTATATCAAGTTGGTTGATGTTAATAGTCTGATGAAAAGATCAAGAATGTCAATGAAAAGAGATTTATCGTTAATCGGTGGTAGCCAGCGGTTGTTTGCGGTAAAGAACGTACCGCCGTATGCACATCAATATTCATGAAATGTAGAAAACAGGGCATAATGAGAAAAATTTAATTTGACGAGACGGGAGGATTGCAAACCAAATGTTCAGCAACATTAGTGGGAGAAAAGTCGGTCAAGGTCAGGGTAAATTACTTCGAGCTGAATTCTAGCGGTTACCACTTTCATTTCTCCTTTCAGAATACTCCTACGTTAAAAAAGGATATATATATATATATATATATATATATATATATATATATATATATATATATATATATATATATATATATATATATATATATTGGTGAAGCGTGGCAGGAGATTCTCTCTGATGCATATTCTGTTTCGTTTTTAACAATATATATATATATATATATATATATATATATATATGTGTGTGTGTGTGTGTGTGTGTGTGTGTGTGTGTGTGTGTGTGTGTGTGTGTGTGTGTGTGTGTGTGTGTGTGTGTGTGTGTGTGTGTGTGTGTGTGTGTGTGTGTGTGTGTGTGTGTGTGTCTGTGTGCGTGTGTATACACGTTCTTCTTTAAGGGGATGATGGTCGTGGTTGGGTGGGGTGGTGAACAGATAGAGGATAGTACCATTATTCTTCTTTTGCCGATGTTGATGAACGAAATAGACAGGCTTCAAAACACTTTCATTTTTTCTAATTGGATATATATATATATATATATATATATATATATATATATATATATGTATATATATATACATATACATATGCACAGAGTTGAAAACGACAGCATTCTCAGTTATTCAACTTTTTCATAAGATTTAACAAAGTTTTCATTAATATTCTTACATTAGGGGGATGAGCAGTTATCAAATCTCCTAATGTAGCCGTGTGATATATTTTGACGTTTCGTCCTTAAGGGGACATCATAATTAAATTTATAACAATGAATTTACAATAGTAATATATTACCAAAATTAAAAGACACATATTTTGACAAAGGCTGTATTATATACGACGTAGGGTACTTGCAATGTGAAATATGTACCCTCACCATATTTTTGACAGTTTATATACTAATGCTGACCTCACCAGCTAACCTCTCTCTGGCTGGTCACACGCTGAGGTTGTGAGTGGTGTGTAGAAGGGGTTTGGCTGTTGTGGGTGGTGCTGAAATATTCAATAAATCGGTAGACACTGGTTCTGTTCCAACTGCTTGGAGGCAGGCAAAAGTTGTTCCTGTTTTTAAGAAGGGAGATAGATCGTCTATATGCAACTACAGGCCAATCAGTTTGACATCGGTTATAGGAAAAATGCTTGAATCAATAATAGTAAATAGACTCAGAGAACACATTGAAGGGCATAATTTAATTCGTGATTCACAGCATGGTTTCTCCAAGGGTAAGTCATGTGTGACTAATCTTCTATCCTTTTACACTAAAGTATATAAGGCGTCAGACAACAATGAAAATTACGATGTTATTTACCTTGACTTTAGCAAAGCGTTCGACAAAGTGCCACACCAGAGACTACTAAATAAAATCAAAGCCCATGGCATAGGAGGAAAAGTGTTAGAATGGATTAGAGCTCGGATTAGTAACAGAAAACAGCGGGTCACCATAAATGGAATAAAATCTAGGTGGGGCAATGTTACTAGCGGGTCCCCCAGGGCTCGGTTTTGGGTCCCTTGTTGTTCATTATGTATATAAACGACTTAGACGATGGGTTAAATAGTGATGTTAGTAAGTTTGCGGACGACACTAAAATAGGACGCCTAATTAGGTCAGGAGACGACGCCCAGATTCTGCAGGATAATCTTAATAAACTGTTAACATGGTCGGTGAAATGGCAAATGAACTTCAATATCTCTAAGTGTAGCGTGTTAAACGTAGGGCTACACAACCCCGAAAATAGATACAACTTAGATAACACGTTTTTAGAAAAATCTGAGTGCGAGAGGGACTTGGGAGTTCTGGTGAGTCCGGACCTTAAAACCAGGAAGCAGTGCATTAGCGCCAGAAATAAAGCTAACAAAGCATTAGGCTTCATTGCTAGGACGGTAACGAATAGAAGTGCAGAGGTAATTATTAAACTCTATCTAGCGATAGTTAGACCCATCCTTGACTATGCGGTACAGTTTTGGTCTCCGTCCTACAGAATGGACATAAATTCACTAGAATCAGCACAGAGAAGAATGACCAAAATGATACATGGACTCGGAAATTTGCCTTACGAAGAGAGGCTTAGGCACCTAAACTTACACTCTCTGGAAAGACGCAGAGTGCGGGGTGATCTAATAGAAGTGTTCAAGTGGATCAAAGGCTAGAACAAGGGTGATGCAAACAAGGTCATCATAATAAAACAACAGGGCAGTACTCGCAGTAATGGATTTAAACTGGACAAATTTAGATTTAAGAAGGGAATAGGCAAGAATTGGTTTACTAATAGGGTGGTCGATAAATGGAATAAACTTAGTAACCATGTAGTAAGCGCTGCAACTATCAGTTGTTTTAAAAAACGATTAGACAACTTTATGGATGGGGGATGACAGGTGGGGATGGATACGGAGCTGCCTAGTGTAGGCCTTATGGTCTTTTGCAGTCTCCTTTATTTCTTATGTTCTTATGTTCTTATGATCTCTTTACATTAAGGTGCATCGTGCGGCCCCCCGGTTAGAGGCTAGACGGTGAAGTCAGCATCACTATATAAGCTGTCAAAAAATGGCGGGGGTACACATTCCACGTTGTAAGTACCCTATGTTGTAATATTGTCTGTCAAAATATGTCTTTTAGTTTTGGTAATATGTTACTATTATTAATTCATTTTTACTGATATAGTTCTGATGATGTCCCCTTGAGAACGAAACGTCAAAATATAACACATGGTTACATTAGGTGATTTAATATCTCCTCATCCCACTAATACAAGAAGATTAATAAGAACTTTGGAAAACCTTATGAAAATTTTAATAACTGTCAGAATGCTGTCGTTCTTAATTCTGTGCATACAAAAAACCTACTCCCTTACTTCTTCAGTATATGTATATGTATATGTACATATATATATATAATATATATATATATATATATATATATATATATTATATATATACATACATACATTCCCTCCATCTCATCAACTCTTTCTGTCTGTTTCTATCCTTGTTTCTGTCTATATATTTTCATATATGTCTAAGTCTCTCCTAATATCTGTATATCTTTGTCTCTGCCTATCTCTACCTCTGTCACTATCCACCTGCCTCTTTCAAAATGTCCATCTTACTACCTGTTGTATAAAATCCTAATATATTTCAAAGTGGAAGTGTTTAAAGAAAATCGCCGAAAAAGAATGTAAAATAATGTTCTCTTCACTACATCCTGCCTTTGTCATGCAAAAGAGACGAAAAGTACTATGTGTACCAGCTGTACAATATATCAGTGAATTACGACCGAAATGGTAAGCAATAAATTTCAAAGCTTTCCTGTCAACTACGTACCTCAACTATTCTGCACTGTCAGTCACTGTTCCTTCAAGGGCTATAAGATTTAGATATTTTAGCCGAAAATGTTGGTCAAAGATTTTTTTCACCATGTGCATGTGTGCGGTATTTGTAATTGTTATTTCGAACTATGTGTTATTTTCATTATCTGCACTTCATGTACATTCATTCAATGTCAAATAAAATAATAATAATTATCATCCTTATTATCATTACTATTATTATTATCATCATCATCACCATCACCATCATCATTATTATTATTATTATTGTTATTATCATTATTATTATTATTGTTATTATTATTATTATTATAACTATTATTAGAATTAGAATTATATAACTAATTTTACCCAACTGCACCATATAGTAAAGGAGCAACGCTCGTAAGGTCCACTATCTTACTCTCCAATTATCATTCCTGGCTCACACATTTTTTCAACATGTTCTGAATCTCCTTATTCTTCAATAACTATACTTAGATTTAAATTCATATATTGTTCCTACTTAGATTATACCGCCTTTTAAATCATTCTAACTATTCATGCACCTAAGTGCAAAATTGCATTTCTTTGCAGACTTTAGACATTTAATATTTCTCAATTTGTTTTCAAGACCTCTTGAAGCACTTCTAATCACTAACCAAAACATCCCTTTCATCAAAGAAACTTATCGTTATTTAGCAACCGGAATATTGTTATCAAGTCATCACTTTATCTTCGATCTTCCAGTGTTGGGAGACTAACTACTTTAAGTCTCTCTGTATATGGCATATGTGTGTATGTGTGTTGTGTGTGTGTGTGTGTGTGTGTGTGTGTGTGTGTGTGTGTGTGTGTGTGTGTGTGTGTGTGTGTGTGTGTGTGTGTGTGTGTGTGTGTGTGTGTGTGTGTGTGTGTGTGTGTGTAGCCAGAAGACCTGATTTCGATCCTTGGTAAATGCCACACTTCCATGAGCCCTCTAAAACCTCTGTGCAAAAGAATATAACAAGAGTCCAGGGACAACCAGAATCACATTTTAATACGAACACATAATAAACAATATTAGAATGGCTTCAGATTACCTTCACAGGCAAAGAAATTCCAACTCACCTTAAACTCTTATTACTATATATATATATATATATATATATATATATATATATATATATATGTGTGTGTGTGTGTGTGTGTGTGTGTGTGTGTGTGTGTGTGTGTGTGTGTGTGTGTGCGTATTTGTGTATGTATGTATGTATATGTATATATATATATATGTATATACATATATATATATATATATATATATATATATACATATATACATATGCAAGAAAAACGAACTCACACCTCTGTTGGAGCTTGATTGAAGAAATCGCTCTGCTTACCTAAAAAGAAGAAAAAAAAATAACATTATATTCACAAAGTTAGTGAATGATATAACATATCATTGGTACTATAATTAGCATACTTTAGACCCACATGAACATATACCTATTTTTATGTAATAAATTTTTAACTCTCTGTACGTATATAATATATATATATATATATATATATATATATATATATACATGTATATACATATATATATATACATATATATAATGTATATATATATATATGTATATATATATATATATATGTATATGTATATAATGTATATATATATATATACACACATATGTATATATATATATATATACATATATATATATACATATATATATATATATATATATATATATATATATATATATATATATATATATATATATATATACCTTTTGGGCAAAGTCTTTCTCTTAAACAATTGCTGTTGAATGCTAAAACACATGTGGCATCAATGATTTTTAGAGAACATTTCTCTAACTTTCTAAGTATCATTTTTTCTTCATGGTTCAAACTCTGGAGGAAAGTACGAAAGTCGTCAAAGTAGTTTTCCATTTTATACCGACAGCTGTTTCAACCATTTCACATGGTCGTCTTCAGGGTAAAAACTGATTACAAATGTGAAATACATAGAGAATATAAAAGCCCGTGGGCCGTCCAAACAACAGAGAAGAAATAAAAATGGTGGGATATGATTGGTGGGAATATGCGGGTGGGCGGCGCCAGGAAGGGGGCCCTAGTGTTACGATGGGTTTATGTCACGTCTCGTAGGGTTGTCACTTCCGGTGAGCAAATGTCTAGATCAAGGGTTCTCAGCCTTACTTGGCCCATTCACCCCTTTCACCAATTGTATGAATGTCATTCCCTCCTCCTTTCCAAGATTGCCTGTTTCAAAAAGTGCATTCTAAATAATATGCAAATATTACTAAAAACCCTTTTATTTTTTTCCAAATTAGTATAAATTTTTTCCATGTTAGTATAATTCCAGCCCAGGTGACAGGCCAGATAGGCCAAAACCTATAATTGCTTTCCTCACCGCGTAAACTGACTGTGGTCACAAATCACCCCCAGAAAACCCAAATTTCCCCCCTGGGGGTGAATTTCACCCTAATGAGAACCCCTGGTCTAGATGCACCCTCTCGCCGGGACCTACGGGGAGCTAATGTCATATCTTGTCGTCTTGGACCTTCCAGAGGGCAAATGTCACGTTGTGCGGGTCTGTTTTTTCTACTGGAAGGGAGGACATGATCCGATGACTTCTGGACGTTTAATGTAGGCTGCTGTAAAGTAATACTAACAGTCTCGTCAATTATTAAGCGTTCGTAGTTAGAGTCTGTGTGAATCATTCCCACCAATCATATCCCACCATTTTTATTTCTTCTCTGTTGTTTGTACGGCCCACGGGCCTTTATATTCTAATGTATTTCACATTTGTAATCAGTTTTTACCCTGAAGACGACCATGTGAAATGTTTGAAACAGCTGTCGGTATAAAATGGAAAACCACTCTGACGACTTTCGTATTTTCCTTCAGAGTTTGAAGAAAGTTAGAGAAATGTTCTCTAAAAATAATTGATGCCACATGTGCTTTAGCATTCAACAGCAATATATATATATATCTATATATGAGAAATTTAGAAGAAAACGTCAAAAGGATAAATCTGACTTCCGAGTTTAATCCTGACCGTTTTCGCTTTACATTTATTCTGAAAAAGCGTAAAGCGAAACTAGTCAGGAATAAACTCAGGATCCAGATCTAGACACGTGGCTTTTTCTTCCCCTTTCTTAACTTGTCACAATGTCTCCACACACACGCACACGCGCACACACACACACACACATACACACATATATATATATATATATATATTCATATATATGTATATGTTAGTGCGTGCGTGCATGTGTTTATTCGTGAATATGTGTGCGTGTGTAAATCTGAAGATATTAGCAGTTTCTAACCATATCCTGGATTTTTTTTCATTTTTCCCCTATATTCATTTCTTCTGTATTTTCGGATATATTTCAGAAAGAATATAAAAGATTTAATGTAATATTGACTATATTAACTATTAACATGCTGAAGTGTATTTCACTAATGAGAATATGAATTTTAATTCTGATATCTATATTTTATGCTAATATATACATACATACATATATATATATATATATATATATATATATATATATATATATACTTATATATATGTATACATATATATATATATATATTCTCTGTGTAATATAACAAATATTAAAAAATGTATAACATTATGCTTGTGGTTAAATGATTATATTCGGATTTCACAAGTCTTTATTCATCATAGTGTTGATTAAATAATGACTCGCACAATCTAAATATTCCATGTTGTTTCTGTGTTATGAATATATACGCAACTCATTCGCATTTCCGGAACTTAATATACGCAAACATGTATCTTCAAGAGTGGTATCGATTTTCTTCTTTTATTTCCGTGCCACTGTGGTTCCTCACAACTCTTTCATGAAGTGCTCATGATAGCCCTGGGAATAAATCATGACCATGACAGAATCCACTCTCCCATTGAGATTGGTGGCCAAGTACAAATTTCCAAATGACATCGCCAATTGCCCTGTTTGACTTAATTTGATGTGCGTGATATTGCCTACTACGCACGAACACACGCACATGCAGACATACACATATGCACACACACGCGTATATCTATTTTGTCTCTATTTGACAGTTGACCTGTTTTTGTGCATGTATGTGTGTATAGATGTGTGTGTGTGCGTGTGTGTGTGTGTGTGTATGTGCGTGTGTGTGTGTGTGTGTGTGTGTGTGTGTGTGTGTGTGTGTGTGTGTGTGTGTGTGTGTGTGTGTGTGTGTGTGTGTGTGTGTGTGTGTGTGTGTGTGTGTGTGTGTGTGCGGGTGTGGTGCGCGTGTGTGTGCGTGTGTGTGTGTGTGTGTATTCACCTTGGTCTTTGGATCACGTGTTAGACTCGTGATCGACAGCTATTTCCCTCCTGGAAGAGAGCTCAGAGCTCGTATGACCGATCTATGGGTAATGCTATGACCTTTCACACACACACACACACACACACACACACGAAGCACAGCGATACCGAAATAATTTCGGCCCTGGGTAGGATTCGAACTGGGTACTGCGAGCACCATCGTACTTCCCAGTCCAGCGCTCTACCAACTATGCCACCGAGTCGTGTGTATGTGCGTGCATGTGTGTGTGTGTGTGTGTGTGTGTGTGTGTGTGTGTGTGTGTGTGTGTGTGTGTGTGTGTGTGTGTGTGTGTGTGTGTGTGTGTGTGTGTGTGATCGCTCACGCGCGTGTGTATTTATATGTGTATGCATGTGCGTGCATGTATATGTATGTGCATATTTGTGTGTGTGCAAGTAGGAGTGTGCATGTAGGTGTGTGCATGTGAGTGTGTGCATGTATATGTTTGTGC
>NC_134777.1:15238734-15241234 GCF_046742065.1 Oratosquilla oratoria
ATATGTATATATATATAATATATATATATATATATATATATATATATATATATATATATAACACCGAATTGAAAGAGTTAGTACCCTTTTATGCCCCTTGATATGAAGGCAATTTAACAAAACGTGTCCTCCATTTCAATCGCTTCGTTCAACTTCCTGTTGAATGCAGCTTGCAAGCTCTTGATGGAAAAACACTTGTCGACCAAACTTGCTCTTTTCAGAAATGCGAGTTTCAATTGATAAAGAATCTGAGTAAACATACAAGGGCAAATAAAAACAGATTTACAAATACATTCACAGGCGCACTCGCGCGCTAACGCATGCACTTACACACACGCACACACATTTGGTGCATAATACATATACAGTACGGTATGGTAGATAATGCACTTTGCGCATATATTATACAAAGCATAGCACACGGTAAATATTCCTAATACATAACACATGACGCGTAATGCATGGAGAATGTTACATAATGTATGGTATATAATAAATAATACACAATGCATCATATATGGAGTAGAATATAAAGCGTTGTATAAGCTTCATATTACCGACGAAATCCCCAGTGTTATAGACTGCAGATAGAAAACCAACTGACAAAAGCTACCATACCAAAACCATAGGACAAAAAGGATAGGACAAAACCCACAGGACAAAACCCACCGGACAAAAAACCACAGGGCAAAACTCACTTGATCAAAAAAAAAAAAAAAAAACGGACAAAACCCAACGGGGTAAAGAAACACCGGACCAAACCAACAGGACAAATACACCGGACAAAATCCACCGAGAAAAAAAAACAGGGCAGAACCCACCGGATCAAAACCCACCTGACCAAAAAAAGAAACACCGGACAAAACCCACCGGACAAAAACCACAGGGCAGAACCCACCGGACATAACCCACTGGACCAAAAACCACCGGACTAAAACCCACCGTACCAAAGCACCGTTCTCTCCTTTGTGCATAGGACCGCCACTATGAAGGTAATGGCATTGGGCCACTTGACGTCTCCTACATTCTGGATTATGTTGTCTTTGGTGACTATGGAGAGAACCTCCTCTCCCATGGGGGCACTTAGGGAACAAGGTTTATATTAGGTCATTCTCGGTCAACAGAGGTGTTCCAATGAAGGAGTTTAATGCAAAATGACAGGAACAAATTCGAACCGAGACCCAAGTCTTACTTATCAAAATTTCACAAATAGATAAATGAATGAATGAATGAATGAATGAATGAATGAACGGATGGATGGATGAATGAATGAATGAATGAATGAATGAATGAATGAATGAATGAATGGATGGATGGATGGAGGAATGAATAAATGAATAAATGAATAAATGAATAAATTAATAAATGAATGAATGAATGAATGAATTAATTAATTAATGGATAAATGAATGAATGAAGGAACGAATGGATGGATGAATGAATGGGTGAATAAAGAAATAAATATGGTAAACAAATACATTAATGCATACACACATACATACATTCATACATACACACGAGTACATATATACATACATAGGTAATTCTTTTTTTTTTCTCCTTCCTTGCGGGCTTTGTCCCTCCCTCTTTGGTAATTACTCACGCCTGAAACAGTGCTTCAACTTTTGGCGACATAAATGTCAACAAAATTCCCCTGA
The DNA here is from genome assembly GCF_046742065.1 of Oratosquilla oratoria. Taxonomy (NCBI): domain Eukaryota; kingdom Metazoa; phylum Arthropoda; class Malacostraca; order Stomatopoda; family Squillidae; genus Oratosquilla; species Oratosquilla oratoria. The sequence continues at coordinate 15,240,393 of NC_134777.1, forward strand.
CGAGAAAGGTAATGACAGGGCAAAACATTTTATAGTCAATTAAAGAAAATATAGCAGGACGAATAATCCTATTTACATGAATGGAAATGGTTGTTGTCTTAACTTAGGGAGTAAAACGGAGCTGAGAATGGGTCCGTTCCAGAAATGATTTGGTTAGATTGCTTAAGATAGTGTTCTTGGGGGAAGGAGGCCTTCGATGGATTTCTTCATTGTTGAGACAACCTTGACGATTTTTTCTTTATTATCATGTTTCATTTTGCATTTGCAGCACATTTCAGACTTCTTCTACAAAGGATTACAAAGGCGGAGCATGTCGACAGGAGACTTTTTGGTCCATGTCTAGGTCGGATGCAAAAAAAAAATCATTATGATAAATGAATAAATAAAAACAATAATAATGTAAGTAAAATACATAAATAAATACATAGGTATAGTTAAATAATGAACAAACAGGTAATTAGTAAATAAAAATAAATTGACATACAACTAACAATAAATGAGAACCAAGCAAATAATAATAAACAAACAGGTAAATAATAAATAATAATAAATTGATATATAACTACTAATAAATGAGAATCAAGCAAATAACAATAAACAGACAGACAAATGATAACAAAACAAATAAACAAATAATATAAAATAAATGATAGTCATTACAGCATCTTCTAGTACATGAAACGTCAATCTAGATGGACAGCAAAGCTCCCAAATTTCGAAACTAGTCATCCCCTTCATTTCCATCAGGAGGTGCAGCCATGTGGGGGTGACACTCGGTCTCCGGAATGGGCCCAAGATCTTTATCAACTTTGTATTTATTACTCTTTTCACACATCAAGTGC
>NC_134777.1:15246234-15278734 GCF_046742065.1 Oratosquilla oratoria
CACACACACACACACATGACTCGGTGTGGCGCGGTTGGTAGAGTCCCCGACTGTCACTACGGCGGTCCGGGTTCGAATCCTGCCTAGGGCTGAAATGATTATAGTATCTCTGCGCTGCGAGTCGTTACTCTAACTCTCGTGGGCGGAGCGTTGGGTGTGTGTGTGCGTGTAAGGTCACAGCATTACCCATAGATCAGTCATAGAGCTCTGAGCTCTCTTCTGGGAGGGAAATAGCTGTTGATCACGAGTTTAGCACGTGATCCAAAGACCAAGGTGAATACACACACACGAACACACACACATACACACACACACTAAAGTGGGATAGAAGAAAAACAAGAGGACATGAAAAGAAACTTAAAAAGGATAGTTACAGAAGAGATCTGAAAAAGAATAGCTTCCTACACAGAGTAATAGATATCTAGAACAAATTGAATGAGGAAACAGTGATTGCAAAAAATATACAAAAATTTAAGATCAAACTAGATGCTGAAAGATACAGAAGCGGGTCACTACGGGCATAGCTCTCTTCCCGTAATGTACAACTAGGTAAATACAACTAGGTAAAAACAACTAGGTAAACAAACACACACACACACGCACACACACACACACACACACACACACACACAATGGTGTGTTTGATCTGAGTACGTAATAGACGATTTCGGTTTTTGAAAAGATGGACAATTTCACTCCATGTATCATTTCTTCAATCAGGTACTGTAATTATATACCAAATATGGCAAACTTGGTTTTTTTTCATGTCAATGCCAGATGAATATATCAAGTATAGAGAAGCCTCCAGTTTCTACTGAATAAGATCATCTTTTAGGTTAACATTTTGCCAAACTACCCGACTGTAGTGTTTTGTGTTCAAAACGGGAGACTTAAAGATAAAGTATATCTAAAACAGACAAATTCTTTAGCTTAGAAGATGAAAAAATTTGAAGCTATTCATAGCTAAGTTATTCTTGTACAAAATATCTATAAACGTTTCATCTGGAGGCGTAGAATTCGTAAACATGTTTATATACTTCTTGAAAACATTTTGAAACATTTATTTGCAAGCTCCTACGCTACAAGCGCTTCACAGATGAAATCATCATTGATTTTTTTTTCTAAAGCTTTTTAAATAATATCTGTTTAATTGAAGATAATCTTATTCGGATGAAGGGACTAGTTTCATAATTTTATTAGTGAATTTTCTTTTATCAATTCATTATTAGATTGACTTAGTTATCTATTACTTATCTAATTATCTATTTCTATATTCATATATCTATTTATCTCACTTGTATACTTATTCTTTTTTATTTACTTACTTATTTTTGATAGCGTCCTTCTACGTCAATCTGTGAGAATATTTTATATAATTGTTTTCTAATGCCAAGCCTTCATTTGACGGGACAGGCCCAGAAAATAAACGAGATTTGATCATGTCAATTGAGTGAATACCAAAGTTCTTTGAACATGAACGGAATAGATGAACGTAATATGGAAACGCGAGTTTTTATTTTTGAAAGGACTTCAGTGACTGAAATCATAGGTCAATGCAGATTCAATGTCATTTGACCTGTGACCCAAGCTCTGACAGGATTTGAATTTTTTTTAATCAAGAGATATAGCTGCGAGTTCAAATCTCGCCCTGAGCATGTGTTATGAACCCCATAACGCCAGTGCAACGGTTTTAACAGTTTTTAACGGTTTAAACCGTTTTCAATGGTTTTAACTGCTTAAAAAATATATGGCCTTAATTTGAGTTCAATGCCAATATTTCTTTCCTTTCTGTTGCGTTTAAATTTGAATGTGGATATCTGGTATATAAATGGTTTCAGAGGCTTTATGTAGCATGTAAATAAAGACTAAGCTGTGCTTTGATTGTGTCTGCCAAAATTGAAAAGAAAATCCCAGAATTCATCAAAATTTGCTAGGACATATTAACCGCAGGTTCTATTTTATTATATTGTATTTTTTCATATTTTCTTACTCAATGAAAATTTCAAAGAGGCTCAAATAAAATATACGAGTCATCACATACATATAAAGGATTAATATTTCAATGATGATGTCTTTTTTTTTTGGGGGGGAAGGAGAGGGGGTTAGACTGAAAGAAACTTAATTTAATTGATATAGAAGAAATTTTCATAGCTAATGAATTTAACAATTCAATTTACATTTGCAGTAGATCTAAAAAAAAAAAAAACGCAGTGGTGTCGTAATCGGAAGCGCGTTGGTCTCGCATTTGCTTAGTAGTGGGTTCGAGCTTCGCACTTCCTCAATAGTCCTTAAAGGGCACAATTAGGCAATGACAACAGCTTTGGTCTTAGCTTCACATCCTCCTAACGTATGCTCTTTACTTTTTTCTTGTGAATAAATTTTGCATATTTCTACCTACCAATTCTATTCAACTGATGCAAACTCTCTATCATTTCTAAAAAGAAAAAAAATTTGCTTAACTTGTGCATCTGGTGACAATTTTCTGTCAAAAGTAATTATTTCCTTTCTAGCAATCCTTTGCGATTTCCTAGAATTCTACAGAATCCTAATTACACAAACAACATTATATTTATACCAAGCCACGACTGTGTCTTGTAAGAGCGAAACGCTTAAAGGGAATAACTCTGGAGGAACCAAGTTCGCGAATTATAAAATCGCGAACTTCAAGAGACTGAGGGACGGAGTTCGCGAAATAGAAAATCGCGAACTCCAAGAGACTCAGGTGGTGCGTGAGGAGGCCATTAGAGGGCGTCAGAGCAAGAAAACAAACGTCCTTAATCCCCCTCCCCCACTCCCACCCTTCCCCCCACTCCCACCCTTCCCCCCACTCCCACCCTTCCCCTCCCACTCCCACTGCCCGCTTGCCCCAACCGCCCGTGAATTCCTTCATAATATTAGAATCATTAAGAGCCAGCCAGAATAAAAAGGTACTACAGGATTAGTGTAAGATGTACTAGAATAGTGTGATCTATATTAAGTGATCTAAAGCCATGAGATACCATTTATATGCTATCGATCCCTATATAAGTATTCTAGGGGTAACAGGTCCTATTCAGAGTGCTCTAGGATGATAAAGATCTCACACGGTATCTACAGGAGTAGTAGACAAATATCTAGAATAGTAAACTAGAGTTTAAATCCACTAAAAAGGGTCATCGTGCTTAAGAGTTTTTTCATGACTAACTTGAAAAAAAAAATTATGATTAAAAGAAAAATCATCCACTCATTAGATATTAAATAAACTGGAAATGCTTTTAGCTGACAATCTGTGCACTGGGGTTTACCCCAAAAGAAGAAATAAAATTAGGAAAAGACATACAGAAGAAAGAAAAAAATAATAAAACTATAAAAGAGAGAGAGAGAGAGAGAGAGAGAGAGAGAGAGAGAGAGAGAGAGAGAGAGAGAGAGAGAGAGAGAGAGAGAGAGAGAGAGAGAGAGAGAGAGAGAGAGAGAGAGAACTGGGAGAGAGAGAGAGAGAGAGAGAGAGAGAGAGAGAGAGAGAGAGAGAGAGAGAGAGAGAGAGAGAGAGAGAGAGATAGAGAGAGAGAGAGAGAGAGAGAGAGAGAGAGAGAGAGAGAGAGAGAGAGAGAGAGAGAGAGAGAGAGAGAGAGAGAATGCATCAGGTCATGATCGTTTATTTCTTTATTATCAGTTTACGCAAAAAGTTACTAACAGCATTTCATCACTACTTTTTACTATGATCCAAGTAACTTAACAGATCATGTGATTTCCTTGGTGATTTGGATAGAAGAGCTAGTTTATGCTTCTGGCCCCTACGCGGGTGATGACTCATGTGACCTTGCAACGTCACGGATGTTGCACGTGACTTGAGCATGACATCATGGTCGTTAGTGTAACATAAATGTGAAAGTGTGACGTCTGGATGTCACATATCACTCAGGCGTGGCGTAATATACGTTCTTCGTTATGATTATGAACCCCGTCCTAATGTATGCGACAAGATAAGAGTTTGCTTTGTTTATACTTCAGATATTTCATTCTATCCGGTACAAGATAATGTCGCTCAGCTGAGGGGAACGTCAGAACAGACTCCCTTCCCAAATTCGTGAATCCCCAACACCCTACCAACCCCCACACTAACCCCCTACCACCCACTAACCCCAAATATAATCATAATAAATCTCCCTAACGTCAATTGTGAGCAGTAACTAGCTCCTTTTGGTGTTTATAGAAATGAAAACCCGGTCTCCACGCAACGCGGAAGTCTCGTTATCAAAACCCAAAAGACACACAACCATCAGTCGGTGCCAGCCGGGAACTCCTGCGGAGTTCGCGTGATTTTTCATTGCGTGGGAGGGAGGGAGGGAGGGAGGGAGGGACCGGGGAGGTGATGAGGTCGTGAGGGGCCGCGGATAGGCGGAGAGGGGGGTGGGGGGTGAGGAGGCGGAAGCAGGAGGGAGACCTATGCGTCCAGCCAGCAAGGCTTTAATGAAATGATTAGATTGCTGCACATTTTGCCCGCCTCCCTGCGGGGATGCCTCGTTGGCGCAGGTAGCAGCTTTGTGCATTGGCTTGCGTGGCCGATTCCACGCTTAATTGTTTTGCTTCCAACCCAGGCATGCAGGCTTACGTGACGTGTGACTGTGTGCTTGGATTTGTGCGCTCGTGCATGCGTGGGTGTGTGGGGGATGGGTGATGTGGTTTGCGGGTTTTGATCGGAAAGCGTCGTGGGTGTTTGTGGAGCGTGTCTTTATTTTTACGTGTGTGTGTGTGTGTGATTCACCTTGGTCTTTGGATCACGTGTTGGACTCGTGATCGACAGCTATTTCCCTGTCGGAAGAGAGCTCAGAGCTCGTATGACCGATCTATGGGTAATACTATGACCTTACACACACACACACACACACACACACACACACACACAACTCCCCGCCCACGAGAGTCGGAGTAACGACCCGAAGCGCATCGATAGCGAAATAATTTCGGCCCTGGGCAGGATTCGAACCAGGTACTGCCGCACCTCCGTACTAGCAGTCCAGTACTCTATCAACCGCGTCACCGAGTGTGAGAGAGAGAGAGAGAGAGAGAGAGTGTGTGTGTGTGTGTGTGTGTGTGTGTGTGTGTGTGTGTGTGTGTGTGTGTGTGTGTGTGTGTGTGTGTGTGTGTGTGTGTGTGTGTGTGTGTGTGTGTGTGTGTGTGTGTGTGTGTGTGTGTGTGTGTGTGTCTATGTGTGTTTATTGTAATATACAGAGACCCTCGATCAATGGATCTATCTCTGTTCTTCTATGGGTCAAACGTGTGCTCGTGTATGCGTGCGTGCGTGCGTGGGTGTGTGCTTGCATGTGGGGGAGGGGAGAGGAGTGAAGGTAAAAGGAACTTGAGTAGAGGGGAGAGATTGCAGCCAGCGGGGAGGGAATACGAGGGTACTGGGAGGGAAAGGGAGGAAAGAGTAAGAAAGATGTGGAGAGGGAGGAATAGTAAATAAAAAAAAAAGAGAGAGAGGAAACCAAAAGAAAATAAGAAAAGGAAGACATGCGGAAACTGAATAATACAGTAGTGTTATTACGCGAGACTAAATTCACTTTCGTGGAAAAAATATCTGATCTAATTTCTTTAACTTAGTTTAGATAAAAAAAAAAATGCAGGCTACCTGCTTAACTCTGAAGGCACTGAAATAGAAGGTATACTGAATGTTCAATAAAACATGGTTTTTTTCGTAGTTCTTTCTATTGGAAGTTTCTATAATGAAAAAGTCTTTAATATATGGAATATTTTCTTTCCTCGTTTTCTTAATATTATACATATATATATATATATATATATATATATATATATATATACATACATATATATATATATATGTACGTATGTATCGGTAATTCTGAATACTAGAGGTATTAAGAAGCTTCTAGTAAAGTTTCGAAAAAAAATTCTCCTGTCATTTTATTTATTTACTTATATATATACTTGTTTATTTATTTATTTATTCATTTATGTATTTTACTTTCCGCATGGGAAAATAACCTATCTCGTAACGGATACCACAGAATAAGATTGCTTATACATCCACAAAAAATCAATAGATAACTAAACAATCATCAATTCTGTATAGAATATCATGAGAATGCAACAACTACGCTGACATTTGTCAGCATAAAAACAACGTAAGATTTTTTTTTTTTCTTTTTTTTTTACATTTGGAGCACAAAGCTCGCACACACAGTGGATTACCTACATATGAAACAATCAATTTTTCACATTAAATCAACGATCTCATTTTTTTTTTTTTATTTAACGTGATTTATTTGTTCAAGTTCTTGCATCATATTTGGCACCCACTTCTATTGCCTTGAAAAAAAATATTAGTTAAATTTATGACTATATGGATAAATAAACAAATAACTAATGAACATGGAAACATATATAGATAAATGAATAAATAAATTATAAATCAGTAAAGAATTGTTAAACAAGTAAATAAATCAATAGACAAATACCCAAAAATATAAATGAATAAATATGTAGATAAAGAGATGAATGAATATATAAATAAATGAATAAATAAATACTTAGAAAAACAAAGTAATTAAGATGCAAATAAATAAATAAATAGATAAATAAATAAACTTACCCTCCACCCCCAAGTATTATCCTTGTTAAGCTTCCATGCAGGAACCCGATCCATCTTCATCGCTTGTAAATAGAACAAATGATCTGACGGAACCACAGTCCGTAATTGAGTTATTTGTTCCTCTTGTCAGAAGAACACGCGAACACGTACTTATCCTCTCTGCACGGCCAAAGCAATTTTAAATTAATACTCGGGCTGCCGCAAAAATGTTTTATTCGTTTTCCTGGTCTCCCCTTTAGAAGGGTGGTGAAGAGGAGGTAGAAGAGAAAAAAAGAGGAGAAACAAAGTAAGAAATAAAACAGGAGAGAGTGAAAGAAAGAGGAATAGGAAGGGATAGAGAAAGAGAGAAAAAATAGAAAGGCAAAAAATAAAAAGAGAAAGGAAAAGGAAATGACGAAAAGAAGAGAGATAAGAAAGAGAGAGAAAGAGAGAGTGAGAGAAAGAGAGAGAGAGAGATGGGGAGGGAGAGAATAGGAGGAGGAGGAGGAGGAGGAGGAAGAGAGAGAGAGAGAGAGAGAGAGAGAGAGAGAGAGAGAGAGAGAGAGAGAGAGAGAGAGAGAGAGAGAGAGAGAGAGAGAGAGAGAGAGAGAGAGAGAGAGAGAGAGAGAGAGAGAGAGAGAGAGAGAGAGAGAGAGAGAGAGAGAGAGAGAGAGAGAGAGAGAGAGAGAGAAGTGGGGAAAGAGAGACGAGCAGATATATAAAACCGGCCAGACTGACTGGCACATACAGGGGGAAGACAGATGGACAGGTAATTAGACAGATTGACCAAGCATGCAAAAAAAAAAAAACAACAGACAGTGACACGGCAGGGATCAGAGATAGAACAAAGAATAGAAACAAAACAGGCAGATAGATACAGACAGATATAGAGACAGTGTTGTAGAAATAGACAGCGATAGAGATACAGATGGAAATATACTCAGAAGTATACTGAGAGACAGGGAGAAAATTTAGAGATAGAGACACCAAAGACCGACACAGAGACAGTGAGACAGAGAACTGGAAAGAAACAGACAGAGAGGAACGGACATAGAGAAAAAGAGACGGAAACAACGAAAAAGTTATTCACATCGAAATAAAAAAAATAAAAAAAAATAAAAATTGGAAAGGAAAAGAGAGGGGAAGGCACGTGAAGAGAAAACGAAATCGGAAGAGGAAGAGGAAGAGAGTGAAAGAGAAAAGAAGTTTCTCTAAATGAAACAGAAACGAGGGTGGGAATAGACGGGAGAAGATTTTTTTTTTTTTTTTTTTTTTTTTTTTTACTGTTGGAGGGTAGGCCAATCCAGCAGCGTTCGCCCTTGTCACTGCGCGGGCCTGTGTTGGATGGATATACAAAGGTAATGCAGTTTTGATGATCTATTTAAACCATTATGTGGGGACATAGAGTTAAACTGGTTTATTCTGCTTGTTTTCGTGTGATCTTATTACCCTATGGGACTGCGTTCTGGCAGAATTAAACCCTTGCCTTAGTTTTATGATTTTTTTATTTCATTGTAACTTGTCAAATTTCTATCTATAAAGATATATATTTTTAATTCTATTCATTTATTTGCCTATTTACTTAACTATTTACAATATTTTTTCTGTATATTTTATTTGTTATTCTAAAGCTGCCTCCAAGTGATTTTATTCACATAAGGTAAACTATTTATCTGTAGGAAAAGAATGAATCCAAACATATGAACTTTGAAAATCCTTTACGCGTGCTTGTGTGTGTGTGTGTGTGTGTGTGTGTGTGTGTGTGTGTGTGTATGTGTGTGTGTGTACATATGTATATGTATATATGTTGAGAAAAGTTCCTATCTGAGAATAAGAAAACTGCAGCTGTGTTGTGTATTGCGAGAAACAGAAAAGATAATACACACACACATTATATATATATAGCTGTATATATATATAAACACCTATATATGTATATATATATATATATATATATATATACATACATATATATATATATATATATATATATATATATATATATATGTGTGTGTGTGTGTGTGTGTGTGTGTGTGTGTGTGTGTGTGTGTGTGTGTGTGTGTGTGTGTGTGTGTGTGTGTGTGTGTGTGTGTGTGTGTGTGTGTGTGTGTGTGTGTGTGCGTGCGTGTGTGTGTGTGTGTGTGTGTGTGTGTGTGTGTGTGTGTGTGTGTGTGTGTGTGTTTGTGTGTGTGTGTGTGTATGTGTGTGTGCGTGTAGGTGCGTGTGTGTGTAAATGTATATGTACAAATACATAATTACTCTACGGCAAGCGTAAGATCTTCTTTATCAAAACCATCGGGTGGAAAAGGACTTTTGATCCAAAACGTAACAACGAGAACTCCCGGACACGATTCCAAATGTCTGCTAACGACTACCAGGTCGTATAGGACAAAGTTAATGGCCTCGCTCGCAGCTAAGCTCTCTCTATAAGAGACAGCAACATTTTCTTTAGTCATTGAGCCACTCATGATATGGACGACATCATCTTGAGATAGCTATGTGAGACTATGTAAATATCAATTGGAAATGATTATCTTAGCCCTTAAACGTAGACTGCAGATATCGCCTAAATATATATATATATATATATATATATATATATATATATATATATATATATATATATATATATATATATATATATATATATAATATATATATATATATAATTGTACATATATATATATATATATGTATTTATATGTACAGCTGTCTACACGCAATTTCATGTCTATCAGCCTTTGATGCCTATATTCAATTTATTAGTATCCAGGTTATACCAAACCCTTCTATGAAAAAAATGAAAAAATCCAGACATCAAAAGCTTTCATTCATCTTAATTACCCTTTCACATATGCATACATATTTCACGTTACCTTCAGGCGCTTTTAGTCAGACATACGGTCACCTTTACCTAAATAAGGTCTTCGAGTAAGCTTTCATTTCCAAGGTCACGCAAGACCTGGATAAAAGAGTTTTCGTAATCACCCAAATCCTCGCAGATGCCCCGTGATGATGCTGACTTCCTTTGACACAGACTCCATGTCATGACTGACTCGAATCTTTGACCGAATGGATGACACTCGTTACTGGTGACCTGCACGGTACGATGACCTTATCTTCCAAGAGATCCAGACTTAGGTAATTATATGTTTATGTATGTGTATGTAAGTGTGTGAGTGTTGGCGTGTGTGAGTGTTGGCGTGTGTGTGTGTGTGTGTGTGTGTGTGTGTGTGTGTGTGTGTGTGTGTGTGTGTGTGTGTGTGTGTGTGTGTGTGTGTGTGTGTGTGTATGCGCGCGTATGTGTGTCCACGCGCGTGTACTTACAAAGACAGTCTCTACACTGATCCTTTCAACACAGTGACAATCTCTGCAGACTTAGTTCTGGTCGCAGACGTTATCACTCTATTTAGTCTTCTTATTAAAGATGTAAATTAATAATCATCATTTCTATCATTTATCTTAGATTCTAAGACTGGAAACCTGCAGCCTCACAGAAGCGAGCAACGACAATTAAGTCTTCCCATAAGTATCTCTGTAGGAAAATTAAGCCTGATGCGAGTATGTTGTGTGAAAGATAACAATCCACAGGTATTAGAACATAAGAACATGAGAATGAGGGAGACTGCAAGAGACCATAAGGCCTACACTAGGCAGTTCCATATCCATTACCACCTGTCATTTCTATCCATAAAGTTGTCTAACCGTTTCTTAAAAGGGTTAGACCTAAGAAAAGATTAAGAGAGAATTTGAATAAAGCCAAAGGAGCAAGTGGTCAGGTAGGGTGTGAGTGACAGAACAAAGTGAAGAAGAAAGATTACACGAAGACAATGATCCAGTCCATAAGCGAGGTCCACCAAAGACGTACCGCAGTAACATTGTGAAAGCGTTCAGGTGTAACGAATATAACCGACTCTCTGTCATCCATTTTTGTTCCACAAAGTAGTATCGGTGCAAATATGAGTATTTTCATATTATCCAGGGACATAATTTTGTTACACTGATGTTAAATCAACAAAATACTGACAAACCAGAATTTAGATTTTCTAAAAAGGGTGCCGCGGACTTCTGAAGGCCTTGGCAAGGGTCCCCTCAAGCCAGAAAAGGTTGGGAACCACTGGGTTTGAGTATCCTCACTGCTATATATTGATACAATTATGATAAATTTATCGACAGGTGCTATTTATCAGAGGGGCGGAATTCCAAACGAATGGGGTCTTAAATCTTGGGGACTCTTTCAGACCAAGGTCAAGCTATCCGGGGCGCTTCGTGGGTAGTCGAGGCAGTGCATCTGCATCTACAGGAGAGGTGCTTGATGGGTAACGGTTTGGTTGTCGCAAGAGAATCGCTTAGAGACAGAAAGACGGACAGACAAACAGAAAAGCAGACAGACAGATAGACACAGACAGAAAGAGACAGAGGGACAGATAGACAGAAAGAGTGAGTGAGATAGAGAGAGAGAGAGAGAGAGAGAGAGAGAGAGAGAGAGAGAGAGAGAGAGAGAGAGAGAGAGAGAGAGAAAGAGAGAGAGAGAGAAAGTGATAGAGACAGACAGGCAGACAGACAGAGGGACAGAGAGATGGAGGGAGACAGATAAACAGACAGACAGACAGAGGGACAGAGAGACAGAGAGATAGAGACTCTCACTCACTCACTCACACTCACACACACACACACGCACACGCACACACACACAGAGGATCAAGGAAGATAGATATGCAGATAGAAAAAAGGCCATTGTTGGAATAAGATATGAATGGGGAGAAGTGGGGTTTGGCAGCACCGAGAGAACACGGAACGACACTATTCAAGACCGACAGGATACCTGGTGTGACAGAAATATTCATGATTATCCCTTTTTACTCCCATTTGTCGTTTCCTATTTTTTCTAGTTGTCACCAGACAATTTTATTTAGCTAAGGAAATTTTCATGTAAAAAAAAAAAAAAAAAAAAATTATCTCGTTTAGCTCTTTATTGTTGTTTATGTCTTTTTTCGATTTTTTTTTTCTTCTCTCCTCAGCAAAACAAGCGAAAAATAATTGACCTTGAGGTTGGTGAATCATTTGGTGAATGTATATTACATACATATACATCTACACAAACACGCATGTGCACACATATACACACATACACGCGCAAAAACAAGCACGCTCATATTAGTACACATTTCTTTACATACACACATGAATGTATTTTTGCCAGTATGAGAAATTGATATCACCATACACATACGTACTTGAACATTTTTAGAAGCTCCGCCATGGGATACGAACCCTGACCCGTGCGTCGATAATCACGAGGCCAAGACGCTAGCAACCATGCTACATGGTGATGGTTCAAAAGGACTGTATTAGTCTTTTGAACCATCACCATGTAGCATGGTTGCTAGCGTCTTGGCCTCGTGATTATCGACGCACGGGTCAGGGTTCGTATCCCATGGTGGAGCTTCTAAAAATGTTCAATCTGTCTTAAACATTCCCAACATACGTACTTCCCTAGATTTAATTTTCTCATATGTTTTAGCTAGCACCAGAATATCTAGTTAGCTTTCAAAATTCCCCATGACATAAAGGCATAATCATTAATACGAGACAAAATATATATAACTTTCTTCGATGGAAATCTATATGATATCAAGGTTTTGATATTCTCTTAGCCTCTAGTGATAGCGGTTCCCAACCGGTGTGCCGCGGCACCAAAGGGTGCCGCGAGATCAACTGAGGGTGCCGCCGAAACTGAGGGCAAAAATAATTTTCGTATTACCAACTCTCTTTCTCTCTCTGTCATCCATTTTTGTTCATTAAAGCAGCATCAGTGTAAAGATGAGTATTTTCTTATTACCCAGGGACAAAATTTTGTTACATTAATATTGAATCAACAAAATATTGACAAACTAGAGTCTAGATTTTCTAACAAGGGTACCGGGGACTTCTGAAAGGCTTGGCAAAGGTGCCTCAAGGCAGAAAAGGTTGGGAACTACTGCTCTAAGATAAGATTTTCCTTCGCCAATCAAGAAAGTCATAACATATTTTTCTCGTTATTACATTGCCATCCCCTTTCGTACTAAGGTCTTCCCTACTAAGATGCTATTCATATAGTAGATGAAAACCTCGTTTGAATGAACATAACACAAATATTACGTGACATTATTAGATGTCATGATTAGCTTTGAGTTTAATTTTCCTCATCTAATTTGACCTTTGTTGTCGGAACAGTGACCTTATTTACTTCTCAGGGTATCTGCAGCATTCACAGAACCTACAAAGAGCTTAAACTTAATCAACCAGCTTAAGCTCCTAAAGAAGGAAAATAAATTCAGGTTGATGTTATATTCGTATCATCGCCTATGTGTAAAGAAGGACTGAATGTCATTTTCAAGAAAGCGAGATGTTCATCTACTGAGGACATAACTGATGGACACGTTCATTCTGATTTGCATTTCATGTTTTATTTAGTAATGGGAAAGGCGAGGGATAAACAGCAACAAGATAGGGAAATAAGGTAAGAGTGAGGAAATACTGGAAGAGGAGGATGCGGAGGTGGAGGAGGAGGAAGAGGAGGAAGAGGAAGAAGAAAGAGGAAGAGGAATAGAGAAAAGAGGATAAAGAAAGAAAAAGTAGAGCAGGAGGAGGAGGAGGAGGAGGAAGAGAAGGACAAAGAAGAGGAAGAGAAGGAGGGGGAGGAGGAGAAGGACAAGGAAGACGAGGAGGACGAGGAGTATGAAAAGGACAAGAAGGAGGAGGAGGAGAAGGAGGAAGAGAAGGACAAAGAAGAGGAAGAGAAGGAGGGGGAGGAGAAGAAGGACAAGGAAGACGAGGAGGACGAGGAGTATGAAAAGGATGAGGAGTATGAAAAGGACAAGGAGGAGGAGGAGGAGGACAAGAAAGACGAAGAGGACGAGGAAAACGGAAAGGACGAAGTGGAAGAGAAAGACAAAGGGGACGAAGAATACGAGAAAAAAAGAGGAGGAGGAGGAGGAAGAGGAGGAGAAGGGGGAAGTGCAGGACGAGGAGATGAAGACGGCAAAGAGCAGGAAGAAGAGGAAGAATTATTAGAAGGAGGATGGTAAGAACGATGAATACGAGAACCTGGAGGAGGAGGAAGAGCAGAGGGAAGAGGAAGAAGAGGAGGAGAATAAGGACGAGAAGGGCGAGAAAGATGAGAAACAGGAGGAGGAGTAACATCAGAGGGAAGGGGAGGAGGGGGAGGAGGGGGAGGAGGAGGAGGAATTGAAAGAGGAATAGAAGGACGAGGACAAAGAGAAAGAGGAGGACGAGAAGAACGAGGGGGGAAGAGGGAAAAAGAGAAGAAAGAGGAAAAGATAATAAAGAGGAGGACGAGGTGTTAAAGGATGAGGAGAAAGAGGACAAGGAGAAAGAGGACGAGGAGAAAGAGGAGGGAGAGGAAAGCGAGAAGAACGAAGAGGACGAGGAAGATTGTGGTGACCTGTGGGCTTAGCATCACCGGGTCGTCCTCGATTCCTGACCTTCGTCCCACGATTAAGCGTCGGCGGATTACCCCCGGGATTTTCTCCCTATGCTGTATTGGTGTGTTTCCTTCCTTTGCAAGCACCATTCCCACTATGTTCGAGTGCCCCCCCCCTTCCCCCTCCTCCCCGCCACCGGAGCGACTTTGGTGCTAATCCGAGCAATATTTCGATTTTTCTTTCATTTCACACTCAATTTGGCGCCGTCCTACGGATGGTCATGGATTGCATGTCCAAGGTTTTCGGCCCAAAGGTGGAGGTAGTGATGGTGAGGGTGGTGGAGATGACTGTGATTATCACGGTGATGACATTGATGGTGGTGACGATGATGATGGTGATGATGATGATGATGGTAACGGTGGTGATGATGGTAATGGTGATGATGATGATGATGATGATGATGATGATGATGATGATGATGATGATGATGATGATGATGATGATGATGATTGCAGTGATGATGATGATGATGATGATGATGATGATGATGATGATGATGATGATGATGATGATGATGATGATGATGATGATGATGATCATTGCAGTGATGATGATGATGATGATGATGATGATGATGATGATGATGATGATGATGATGATGATGATGATGATGATGATGATGATGATGATGATGATCCTGCTGATTATTGTAATGGTGGTGATGATGATGATGATGATAATGATGATGATGATGATTGCAATGATGATGATGATGATGATTATTGCAGTGATGATTCCAATAATGATTGCAATAATGATGATGATGATTGCAATGATGATGATGATGATGATGATGATGATGATGATGATGATGATGATCCTACTGATGATTGTAATGGTGATGATGATGATAATGATGATGATGATGGTGATGATGGCGATGATGATGATGATGATGACGATGATGACGACGACGATGATGATGATCCTGCCGATGATGATGATTGACATGAGGAGGAGGAGGAGAAGGAGGAGGTAGATATATATTGGTATTATAACTGTTCATTCTCTGCCCATGTATTTCATCATCCTCTCTTTCCCTTCCTTTCCCTCCTCTTGTACATCATCCTTCCTACCCCAACCCAACACCTAGCAGTCCCATTCTTGCAAGCTCTAGCAATCTGCCATTAAAAACACTCCTTTCGTTCACATTCGTTTATTTTTGGGTTTGAATCCCGCACTCCACCTCTATACCTAGCCGTTAATGGAAATTACCTTCCCCAACATTCTAAGACGTCCTCACTCTCTTCTTTATTAGAAAGGTCATGAAACGAGAGTTTATCTCCTTAAGTTGGAGAATGCAAGATACCATCATCTAAGGGACTCTCTAATTAAAGGATCTATCGTAAACGAGTTTCTGAATTTCTGATTCGTAAACAAAAGATTCAGTTATTAATATGAGGAAAAGTTCGAAGAGTAGAAAGTTTTTAGGTGAGCTTTGATGAAGAAATCATACCAGTTTTATTGTAACAATAGTTGTATGTGAAGACAGTCTTACAGTTCAGAACCTTATGGAAAGCAATAATGTCAAATTTCTTTCTAACTACTTGAGTAAATAAAGAATAATGTTAAATTTGTTTTATGGCTCCTCTTTCTAAACGAAACTTTTGAATATTTCACTGATGCTTGCAACTTTTGCACTTGTCCTGAATATCAACAGTTGAATTTTATTCAGCCAAAGATCACATTTCGAGTTGCAAAAGCTTTAAGCATATGTCATTCAACCCTTCCATTCGTACATGTATTTACACTAGATGCCAAAAAAATAAATCACTCAACCAATGTAACTCTCCTGATAAAAAAAAAAAAAAAAAAATCATGCCTTCAATCACTAATCACTAATTTTGCAATGGTCTTACTGCCAGCTGTTGATTCTATTGACTCTCAATAAACACCCCACCCCACCCCACCACCCTCACCCTATCCTGAAAGTGAAGCTTAAGGTTACATAGTTGCCAGGAGGAGGCCTCTGAGAAAGCTTAGTTTCAAATGGCTCTTTAAGCCGAGCTGGACTTATGTCAAAACAAATGACAGCTGTATACAATACAATACCCTTTCTGGAGGACGATGCCCTGTATATCCACAGCAAGAGTACAGCTGCAAAGTTACAATTATGCAATGTTGCAACAATACAACATTGCAAAAGTACAACTGTAAAATTACATCTGAACAACTGCGCAACTACACGCCTAGGTAGCTGCGCAACTGTGCAAGTGCGCTGCTCTGGAACTGTGCAATTGGGCAACTGAGTAATTGTGTAACTACGAAACTGCGCAACTGTGCACCTGTGCAGATGCGCAACATTACAACTGCGCAACAGTGCAACAGCGCAAGAGTGCAATTACGTAAATGCAACTATGCAACAGTGCAACCTTGCGACAATACAACTGCAGAGCTGTGCATACGTGCAATAGTGCAACTGTACAACCATGGAACAGTGCAAATGTACAATTGAGCAACTATGCAAAAATACAGTTGTGAACTATGCAGCAGTGCAGAAATGCAACAATGTAACAGTACAGTGCTTCTATTCAACAGTGCAACTTTACAAAACTGCAATACTAAACCATTCATTCTAAATTTATCTGAATGAAAAATATAATACAATAAGCCTTTTATCTCTGTCAAAGAAAGAGGTAAGGCAAAGAGCTAACTCAACCTACGTCTGTGATGTAATCGGTGTACAATAGTCATTTCAATTGAAAGTGGATAACATTTTCTTTGCTAATGTTTTATCATTAATCACTTATTTCTTTATTATTTAACAACGCTGAGATGCGCATTTCCACAAGAAAGATAAAGAGAGGAAGAGAGAAACAAAGAGGGGGAGAAAGATATAAACAAAGAGAAAGGGAGGAAACAGAAAGAGTAAGAGAGCAAGATAGAAATGGGGAATAAGTAAAGAAAAAGACAAAAAGAAATACGAAAAAGAATGAGAAAGGGAGAAAGAGAAAAAGAGGAAAAAAGAGAAGCAAAAGAAACGAGAGAGACAAAGGAAATGTGAGAATCACAAAAAGAGAAAAATAAAAAAGTGAGAAAGAAATGATGAAAGAATGAAATGCAAGAGAGATAGAGGAAGATAGAAATAATGATAGAGGAAATGAGAAGAAAATGAAATGAGAGAGAATGAAGGAAAGAATTAAAAAGATAAAAAGAGAGAAAGAAAGAGAGAAAAGAAAAACTTTTTTTTAAGAAAAATAATCAGAGTCATGATAGGAGAAAGTTAGTAAAGTAGAAATAGAAATGAAGAGGGAAAAAGAGAGAAATAAAAAGAGAAAGAGAAAGTAAAGTAGAAAGAAAAATGAAGAAATGAAGACAGAAAAACAGAAATAAAAAGGAAAAGGTGGAAAAATATTAGAGAAAAAGAGAAATAATGAAAGAGAAAGAAAGAAGAAAATAGAAAGACAGAAGAAAAGACAAAGAAAAAAGAAAAATACAAGATAAAAAACAAGGAAATAGAAAGAAAAAGAAAAAGAAAAAGAAAGAAAAAGAAAGAAAGGAAAGAAAGGAAAGAAAGAAAGGAAAGAAAGAAAGAAAGGAAAAAAGAAAAAAAGAAACAAAGAAAGAGAGAAGAGAAGTAAGAGAGACTGTATGCATGTGCCTGCCCATTTGTTTTTCTAGCTTATGCCCTCGCGTGCGTGCGCATTCACTTAGATACACTCAGTGGAAGTAATGTTCCCTTAGGTGTGCAGATGCCTGTTCGAGTTTCGATATATGTTAAGCTGAGAGCAGAATGGCCTCGCGTACAAAATCCGACGGTTCCAGTCAGTCAGGCGTGAGATGGCTGGATTTGAACTGAGCCGTTTCATGTTTGCTGAGTAGCTTACGTCCCCATGGTGGCTGCCCTGAATCGTTGGCACTCCCAGGCCTGTGGGACTCCCAGTTCGTTGGCACTCCCAGGCCTGTGAGACTCCCAGTTCGTTTAAACTCCAAGGCCTGTGGGACCCCCAATTCGTTGAAACTCACAGGCCTGTGGGACTCCCAATTCGTTTAAAATCCCAGTCCTGCGGGACTCCCAGTTCGTTGAAACTCCCAGGCCTGTGGGACTCCCAGTTCGTTGAAACTCCCAGGCCTGTGGGACTCCCAGTTCGTTGAAACTCCCAGGCCTGTGGGACTCCCAGTTCGTTGAAACTCCAAGGCCTGTGGGACTCCCAGTTCGTTGAAACTCCCAGGGTCGTGGAATTCCCAGCTTGTTGGAACTCTGACTCCATTGCCACTCCCAATTCCGCGTCACTCCCAATTTCATAGTACTCCAGACTCGTTGGGACTCCCACAACTTTGCAACTCCTACACCTTTGCTACTCCCATTTCCGTACCACTCTCAATTCCGTATCACCCCCGATTCAATG
Organism: Oratosquilla oratoria; assembly: GCF_046742065.1. NCBI lineage: Eukaryota > Metazoa > Arthropoda > Malacostraca > Stomatopoda > Squillidae > Oratosquilla > Oratosquilla oratoria. The sequence continues at coordinate 15,264,642 of NC_134777.1, forward strand.
TCACTCCCGATTCCATGCCACTCCCAATTCCGTGCCACTCCCAATTCCGTGCCACTACCAATTCCGTGCCACTCCCAATTCCGTGACACTCCCAATTTCGTGCCACTCCCAGTTCCGTGTCACTCCCAATTCCGTGTCACTTCTAGTTCCGTTTCACTCCCAATTCCGTGCCACTTCCAATTCCGTGCCACTCCCATTTCCGTGCCACTCCCATTTCCGTGCCACTCCCAATTACTCTCAAACTCTGAACCCAAAGGCACAGAAACCCCGATGACAGTCACATTCTCTGAGCATTCCTAACACGCTGGGTCTTGCAGCCCGAGTTCAAACCCAGTTTATGTAATTTAAGGGTCAGTATAGGCTTGCAACCCCTGCGCAGATTCCGTTAATGGAATATTTTGATATATATTATGAATAATAGAAAAAATAAATTAGACATTCTTTACACAAATTAATACAAATGAATGAGTATGCGTGTATTGAATAAAGTATAGATTAACAAGCAAAAGAAAAACACTAATTGAGCAAACAAGTGAATGAAGAAATGAATGCATATGAGGTAAGGCTATGAATAAAATACAACGAACTAAGCTAATACATTTGATTGTATAAAAGAGCACAGAGAATATGTATATACGAACACGTGATTCAACACATAGGTAAACAGATATAGAATTGGATACATTCGTATTAAACAGAAAGAGAAAAAAAATTGCATACACGTCTCTCGACTTTAGACCATTTCATTACATACATATCACCAGATACAGAAACTGATATCGGGGAGTGTTGGTAAGCTCATTTACTTGTCTGTTCATATCACTACTGTAAGCTATTCCTTTCTCTTTCGCTCCGTTTCTGTATCCAGGATTAATAGACTCCTGAATCCAAATCAGTGGACACATTTGCATGTGATCGCGTACAGATGTCACCCGATGATCGTGTCCACAATTTTGATTTCAGGAACCTATGAACTCGTAGTTGAAGTCACATAGCGAAGAGAGTTATTCCATTTTGGGAATAGGGACGTTCTGTGTATTCTGGGGAATATCAAGATATTCCAATAGCAGAAAGGAATTCCCTTGTTTAACATACTCACTCTCTCACTCATTCTTTCATTCACACTTTACCTCTCTGTCTGTCTCTCAATCCCCTTCTCTCTCTCTCTCTCTCTCTCTCTCTCTCTCTCTCTCTCTCTCTCTCTCTCTCTCTCTCTCTCTCTCTCTCTCTCTCTCTCTCTCACTTGCTTATCTTTCATTCACTCACTCGACCAATCAGCAACTCAGTGACTCGATTACTAAACCATTCACTCAATTACTCTCACTCAAGTGTTCGATCATAAACACACACACACACACACACATACACACACACACACACACACAAACACGTACATACATGTGTACATACATACATACGTATGTACATACATACATACATACATGCATATATGTTGAATGAAAGCTTGCTCATGTATGTATATATATCCATCATACATATAAGCATGCACAACTCTGATCGATTGTGATTGTTTCCTAAGCATAGATCATATCCTCAATCATTTTCGTTGTCATAAATGTTTCGATATATATTAAAAATTTCTAAATCTTCGGTTCACTTTCCATATATTTTCGTAACATTGCTTACACGATGAACGGTTAGGCAGACATACTCGTAAAACTTTCCCCCTTTTTTAATGAATATTTTTTTTTAATCTAGGCATCATTAATCATTTCAAGAATAAACACGAGTTTGGGAATGAATTGTAGTTTATCTCGATTAAGCCCTTCCGCAACAAGTGGTTCTTTCCCTTTTCTTTTTGTTCACCGTTTCATTCATCTCCGTAGCACATCCTCAGGCACAAACGGATTAACGCAAAAGAAAAGTGACCGAAACTTAAAAGTACGACGTTCTTCAGCGTTCATGTCTCTCCTCCTGTGATCTATCATGTTGTGTGTCCCATAGAAAACACTTTGCCGTATTACTTCGAGCAGATCTTTTAGAAAATGTAGCTCGACGGAGTCCCTAAGAAATGGCGCAAAAAGATGGAGAAAACTTTGTGTAGGCCTGGCTGTCGACTCCAACGAGAAATGCATTAAGGAAATGGTATGAATAGGGGTTCAGTTCACAGCTCGAGCGTCTTTGAAAAGAGACATAGAAGGAAGGTTCAATAACAAGATTCGTCCTGGATTAGATATGGCATCTCCGACTCGAAGCTCTCATAGTGATGTCAGTTGTCTAAATTCTCTTGAAAATGCGTTCATTTGTCAGTGACATTTTTTAATTCAATGAGATGGTAATTGCATAATTTTGGTTGGTCAAGATGATCAGCTTTGTGTCAATATCAGTGTGTGTGTGTGTGTGTGTGTGTGTGTGTGTGTGTGTGTGTGTGTGTGTGTGTGTGTGTGTGTGTGTGTGTGTGTGTGTGTGTGTGTGTGTGTGTGTGTGTGTGTGTGTGTGTGTGTGTGTGTGTACAAATTCTGCTGAATAACTATTTGCTTGTCAGTGATGATGTTTTCCCTAAGACATTCAATCTTTTTGGTCAATCATTACTTTGGAAGACCGAAAACAAATCGAACAGTAATATAAAGAATAAATAAACAACATAAAAAGCAAATGAAACAACACAATATAAAAGTACACCTTACCCAAATTAAATAGATTAATATTGTGGAACATATCAAAACAATATTTTACAACATTCGTTACGTTTCGTCTATTGCATCTGACAACACCAGGTAGGATACAAATTTATTAAAAAAAAAAAAAAAGGACATACAGTATATGAAAATATGTAGAGAATTATAAGAGAAACACCTCCAAAAATGCATTTTACTTTCTCTTTACCACTCTTGGGAATGCAATGGTCTAAGTTTTTACTTTTCTATGAAGGAAAATTAATCTTTACTCGGCAAAGAAAGATGATATTTTTTCTCACTCCTTTATTTCTCCTTCTTTACATCAACTATTCTAAAAAAATAGATGGCTATCACCATGGAAGCATTACAAGACATAGTTTTCCTATCTTATTTATTTTTCTCTCCTATTTTCTTTTCTCTCTATCTCTCTCTCTCTCTCTCTCTCTCTTTTTTCTCTTTCTCGTTACTTTTCTCTTACTAATTTTCATCCTCACTATTCCCAACCATCACTGATTAATTTTTTTTTTCATTTACCTGTCTCTTCCACTGTTTCTCTCCCCATTATCTCTACCATTTTATTATCTTACTGTTTTCAATTTTCACTCTCACTTTTTCCATCACTACTTCTACCTATCGTTGTTTTCCTCTCTCACTGTTAATCTTCCTCACTGTTGCTCTATCTTACTCTTTCCATCTCTCACTGTTGTTCTTTCATTGCGTTTTTGCTACATTTTTTCGTTGTTTCTTTTGTATCTCATTGTTTTCCTGTTTCCTCTCACTCCCACCCTCTTATTTTTTTTCTCTATTACTGTTTTCACTTCATCGTTTTCCTCGTTATGTGTGTGTGTGTGTGTGTGTGTGTGTGTGTGTGTGTGTGTGTGTGTGTGTGTGTGTGTGTGTGTGTGTGTGTGTGTGTGTGTGCGTGTGTGTGTGTGTATGCGTGTGTGTGTGTACGCGTTTGTGTACGCTTGCGTGCGTGCGTGCGTTGTTGTACATATGTACGTACAGTAAGAACATACTCTACATCACGTGAACACTCACATTCAATTATACTCAAAAGCATATTTCACGTTATCCTTATTGTACGTACAATGTACGTAACCATTCTTTTCATATATTATCTAACTCTTCGTTCGTAAATGTAAAGTTGGCAATAATTCTGCGCGGTCTACCTGCTCGCTCGGTATTTATGACGTGGTCGGAACACATGTTGGTGTGGAAATATGACACAAATACATTATCTCCTTAATTTTGTAAAATCTTTGTATACAGGCCTCCCTCCATAAACACTCCACCACCATTGTCGTATACACCATATTTCACGACTCCAGTCCACGCGGAACTGGAGACAACTGTACCGAAATTTTGTTGTGTAAATTTTACTTCCTCCGCTCGGTTCACAAACCTCTTTAAAAGACGAAATAAAAACAAAGACGCGTTGTTTGCGATCTTTGGAATCCATTACATGAAGATCATTAATGTTCGTAAATGGAAGAGGAACCACCCGACAAGTAAATCTCGCCTGTCAACATGAAATATGATCAAGAAAATGTTTGGACAAGGGGAGTGTAGAAGGGGACTTCATCAGACTCAGATGCGGAAGAGGAAAAAGAAAACTCGTGAATCGTTTTAGGATATGATGAGTTTCAGCATTATTCATGGAACAGGATATAAACAAATAGATGAATAAATAGATAGATAAATAGGTAAATAGATGTGTGGACAGAGAGGCAAATGGATGGAGATGGATACAGATAGACAGACACGTGGAGAGATATATAGATAAATAAATAGATATATGGAAACATCTTTGATAATATCATGCGTGTTAATGACTGAACGCTGCGAAATGGGAGGCGAAGAAAACGAGAAGACAAAAGGTGGAAAATGAAGATAAAGACATTTATAAGAATGACGTGGCAGGGGTTAACGTAGATTTGCGATTCATATATATATATACATATATATATATATATATATATATATATATATATCACACACACACACGCACGCACACACGCATATATATATATATATATATATATATATATATATATATATGTGTGTGTGTGTGTGTGTGTGTGTGTGTGTGTGTGTGTGTGTGTGTGTGTGTGTGTGTGTGTGTGTGTGTGTGTGTGTGTGTGTTCGTGTGTGTGCGTGTGTGTGTGTGTGTGTGTGTGTGTGCGTGTGTGTGTATGTGTGTGTGTATGTGTGTGTAATTGTGTACTTTACATTCTATCAAAGTAGAGAGACACATGACTGTACCACCCAGACGTCTCCCACTTAGATCGTTCCAGTGTGAAAAGAGCCTCACTTCCTACAGCAGTGGCAGACCAGTTGTTTCATAAGTATAGACTGACGCTATGCAGAGTGTCGAGGAGCTTCAGAGATTCGGTGGCAGATACGATATTGCACATTGGACTTTTGTTAGTCTCATTAAGCCATATGACCTAGAGTCTAACACGGGATGTATGTATGTACGCATGCATATAAATGAATACATTCATACATACGTACATACATATATATATACATACATACATACAGACATACATACATGCAAACATACATACATGCATACATACATACAAACATACATACATATGCACAAACATACATACATACATATGCACACACATACATACATATATGCATACATGTACACATACATCCATACACACACATACATACATACGTACATACATTCATGCAACACAAGACATTACATTAAATACGTACACAAACTAACACATATAAAGTGGATGCATGAACATATGTATGTACTTATATACGTATAGAGAATGTATTGTATATATGTAATGCAAGTTCGGAGCTCGGGAAGATCGTGTCCGACAGAAAAACCTTCGACCGAGAAACCCCGTGCGAAGACCGGCAGTGAGGACAACGATCCCGGACATGACGAAACGAGTCAGGTGGCAGGAGGGGATAATATGCCTATTGAGTAGGTAAGGTAATCATCCTCCCTCCGTAGCCGAGCGGGTTCCTTTTCCACGGCGAGGCAAAGTCAAGGGGACTTCGCCGGGAAGAGGTTGGAGGGGTAGAGGCTTCCCAGCTTGCATAGTCGTCGATGGACGAGAGGAAACCCTATCCTCGATTTTTTTTTTTTTTTATACTTTTTTTTTTCAAGAGAAAATGGCCCTGGTAATGGTAAGTGGCCTGGTAATTGCATGGGGCTTGGTAATGGTAATTCCGGTAATGGTTTTTACCTTCGGCCTGGGATGCCCGAAGGTGCGAAATCGTCACGGGAAAGAAAAATCATTAACGGAATTACCATTCCCAGGTCACTTACCATTACCAAGGCCATTTACCATTGCCGTATGCCAATACCACGAGTACCATTACCGTAAGTATCGTTACCAGAAGTGCCAATACCAGAAATATCATTACGAACACCATTTACCATTATCGCTGATCATTATCTTTTACCCTTACGAGTTCGTCTACAAACGGCACCGTCGTTGCCGTAATTTGCCATTACCGTTGCCTTCGGTAAATGTCTTGCGTGACACTAGTGGCAAATAAGTTTGGGAATTTTCCCGCAGATGAATAAAATCACCGGGCAGTAGCCTAAGTGTCTAAAGTCAATCCTATTTTTTTTTTTTCAATTACAGAAACCTTTAACCCTTTGGCGACTACTAAGGTTTCCTGGCGTCAGCTGGGTAAGAGTTAAATATAGAAGCCAGTAAGTCTCCTATTTTAGTGAAGATACCTTTTACTAATGTCGTCATTCCGTTCTTTTGTTGATTTCTATCGTGACAAACAGCAACCGACTTCCTACCTACTGACTCGACAAAAGAACCTCAGCATTTTTTTTATCGTTTTTTTTTTTTTTTTTGCGCCCTGGTCTCCTTATATCCAGAGGACTTCATTCAGCTGAAGAAGGACCTCTTGTTCAGAAGTGATTAAGACATTTTCTCGATCAGATTCTTTTTGACTAAACTCTTGCAAACCTCTTTCTAGAAGACCCCAGACGCTTCTCATCAACGCCGATGACCTTTCTGTCCTGAATCAATTTAAAATATCTTTTCCATCAGTCTCTTTTGGCTTAGCTACTGAGGATTCTCTTCCAACAGATACCACACGATATTATTCACCTAAAGTGATACTCTTTTCCAGAAATGTTTGAAATTCTTTGCCTGTGACTAATTTCCTGAAAACTAACAAAATTGTTTGGAACTAGCCAGAATAAAATCAGTGTAACAAGTCTTCAACTAAACGTGCCAACATTAGATTATTATTATTATTATATCTTAACTTACTTCAGTTCAATTAATTTTGTTTCGTTTATTTTTTTATTTTTTTTTTTTCGACCACAGGCCTGAAAAGCGTCGTGACTGATTGGGACCCCATGGAGAGTTCAGATCCTGGACCAAAGAGTTTCCAGTTACGAGAGAACTTGTACACCGGGACGTAGTAAGAACCTAATCAAACCATTAATGTGTAACTACTCCGAATATAGAAACAACTAACGACATGTCTCCTGAAGTGATAGATAATTCCACGGTTTTTAAAGGTCACAAAAAAGGGATTTGTAATTTAGGTTAATAGATATTGAATGAAGAGATCGTTTAAAATGTTGCTTGTCATGGTCATAAAAATATTAGAGAAATTGTTTAATTCTTTATAAATTGTAATCTCCTTCATGTTAAGTTTTAATCTTGGATCAATCTTACGCTTAAGAATTTTCTTGTCTGTGTTAGTGACATATATTTACCTATGTTCGTATGGATAATACATATGTGCAGATATTAAGCTGGAGTGTTTGAGAAGTATGCTCGGGCTTACGAGGATGGATAGAGTGAGAAATGAGGAGTTGAGGAGGAGAGGTAGACAAACCAATTAAAATTTCATCAGTTTTAATAACACCAATTCTAATAACTACAAAGAAATCAAAGACGAAAATAATTAATTCTCGAAATGATGGATGTGCATTTCTGGATACGCAAGAAGCTTTGCCCAAGAGCTTACCCTCTAAATTAGAAATAGGCAAACATTTCTGTTCTTCTGCCTAGATTAATTCGAATCAATTATGCTTTACTTTCTGCATTTCTCATGTCGGGCTTCTTCAACAAATTCATCTTCTTACAAGAGATTCCAGGAATGCAATCCTACCGAAGAATGTTTGGCGAAGCTTTGCTGAGTTGGTTTATACCTGCCAGGAATAAATGTGCTATATTTGATCCTCACCCGTAAACATGAGTGGGACTGGACGTGGGGGGTGCATAAGGTTGCATTGGGGTGTATTGGGGTTATGAGGTCTTGCTTTGTTTATCTATTTATTTGTCTCATTTTCTCTGTTCGCCGGTAAAATATTTTATTCAAGTAAATTAATTATATTGTTGTTTGGAGAAGAAAGGACAAATGAGAGATTGGGTGGTGGAAGTAAAATGAAGAGAGTTATCTACAGAAAGTTTTTACATAGATTACAATTTATGTAACTTTTGAAAGGTACTCGGTCAGGTTATATCGCCTGGCTGATGATCAGTTGTCCCGTGTTCCACCCGTTTCGTCGCGTTTAGCACGAGGACACTTGCCACCTTTGTTAAGCAAATAAATCCATCTCTTCCATTGGCGTTTTCACTAGTATTTATGTATGCAGTTTCGATTGTTTTCCTTGTCTTCTTATCCAAACTATTTTGAAGAACTTTAGCCTCCTTCAAGTGGGACAAGTGACCATGTTTGTCCAAAAGCTGGACAAGAGACTTTAAAGTCCTGTGTGCTCTAAGGTCATTTTTGAGTTCAGATAGGCGTTTATCACACCTGAATAGATAATCCGAAATATGAAGCTGAACATCCTTTACACGGGATTTGATAGGTGACACTTAACTCGTTATAAGGGCCTTTTCCTTGTCTTTTAAAAAAAATTCCCTATTTTATTGGATGAGACCTTAGCTGGTTTCATTTCATCTTTTACGGTGTTTATCGACGATGTCTTCGGTGTTTATCGAGTTGGGAACCGTAATGTAGGTGGATTTTTTGGGATACGGACAAAATCCCATATGACAAAATACCGCTCTACAAAGGAACCAAATATGCCAAACCTTGAGTTGTTTACTAAATGGTTTGGAGATATAACACTAACTGGATTAGGTGTGTGATACTGTTCACTACTTTAGGAGAGGTAGGTTTGGTTTCCATCTCATATATGAATAGGGCCTCTGTCAGTCATACCCCTCAAAGTGATCACAAACAACAAGAATGGTAAGAAGATTTGCCTGGACGGGCACCTCTACACCAAGAAGAATAACTCAAATGTGACCATTCGCTGGGAATGCGTAAAGCGGAAACCCTTTGCATGCAAAGGTGTACTGTTAACAAACCTTGCAGTCACTACATATTGGAGCATGACTGACCCCAGCAGATGAGCATGATATAAGCGTAATAAAGATAAGAACGAAGATGAAGGTCCAGGCCAAAACTGGTACAACTCGACCAAACCAGATTCATGGAAAGAATGAAGAAAAATTAGTAGAAGAGGTGAACATGAGGGGGCGACCAAGGATGAAATGGATGGGTGGGGTAAAAGGGACACTGAGAAAAGGGGAATGTCTGTTGAGGAAGGAAGGGAGAAGACAGAAGATAGGGGTGAGTGGAGAATGGTTGTTTATGGATGATGCTGTGATGCATAAGGGGGAGTGGGTGGGGGATGGGGGATGAGGAAGCATGCGTGAATTATATTTTGACGCAGCCCGAAGCGATTTCTCTCCGTCTTCTGTTTCTCTGCATAAGGGGACGGAGACGGGGGTCGCCGATTAAATGAAGCGACTTTACTGTGGATGTGCTGTGTTTTGCTACATTGCTTCTGACCCAGAGCAATGGGGGAGATGCAGGTATGACCCGTCATCCAGGAGAAGCCAAGAAAAGAGGGAGGGGGTAGTGAATGGGAGTGGAGTATGTCGGGATGAAATGGATGGGAGGGGATCTATGCCTTTGACTTTGGCTATCTCCCTTGTAAGGGGGAATAAGCCGTTGGTGTATGTATATAGATCTCTTGTATTTAAAAATACATATTTATACTCCCCTCAAATGTGTTTATATTAGATTTTTATGTTTATCCCGGCTGCCGATCGATTACTTTATTCAGCAGAGGGAAACCACTGTGTGTGTGTGTGTGTGTGTGTGTGTGTGTGTGTGTGTGTGTGTGTGTGTGTAATTCACCTTGGTCTTTGGATCACGTGTTGGACTCGTGATCGACAGCTACCCCCCTCCCCCCCGCCCGGAAGAGAGCTCAGAGCTCGTATGACCGATCTATGGGTAATGCTTTGACCTTACAAGCACACACACACCCAGCTCCCCGCCTACGAGAGTTGGAGTAACGACTCGAAGCGCAGCGATACTGAAATTATTTTCAGCCCTGGACAGGATTCGAACCCGGACCGCCGCGCCGTAGTGACAGTCTGAGACTCTACCAACCGCGCCACCGAGTCGTGTGTGTGTGTGTGTGTGTATTCACTTGGTCTTTGGATCACGTGTTGGACTCGTGATCGACAGCTATTTCCCTCCTGGAAGAGAGCTCAGAGCTCGTAGGTCCGATCTATGGGTAATGCTATGACCTTGCACACACACACACACCCAACTCCCCGCCCACGAGAGTCAGAGTACGACCCGAGGTACAGCGATACCGAAATAATTTCGGCCCTGGGCAGGATTCGAACTGGGTACTAGGAGCACTTCTGCTTCCCATTTCAGCGCTCTACCAACTGTACCACCGAGTCGGTGTGTGTGTGTGTGTGTGTGTGTGTGTGTGTGTGTGTGTGTGTGTGTGTGTGTGCGTTTGTGCTAGTGTATATATGTGTTTGTGCTTGTGTGTGCTCGCATGTGTATGTGTGTATAAAGCTTTAAGCAGATGTGTATATTTTTCGCAGAAACAGGGTATCTCGTCCGTTTCTAATAACCATTATTAGAACATTAAAGTGTAGTGGAATGATGAGTTATAGGTTTATGGCTTCTAAAATTGCTCATAAAACAGTCAACTCATGACTTTTCCTCTTCCCATCACCACTCTCTATCACTGGGCAAATGGAACTGACACACATAGACTTGACATCTGCAAAGCTGAGAAACAGAGGATTTCTATTTTTCTATGTTGATGTTGTTATTACTGCTGTTGTTATTGTTGTTATTTTGTAGTTGTTCCTGTTATTTTTGTTGTTGTTGACCATCAACATTATTATCTATATCATCATCAATATCGTCACCAATATAGTCACCAATATTGTCATTGATACCGTCAATAACACCATCAATATCATCGTCGTCATCATGATCATCATGATCATGATTATTATGATCATTGTTGTTTTGTAGTTGTTCCTGTTCTTTTTGTTGTTGATCATCAACATTATTATCTATAATCATCAATATCGTATTCAATATCGTCATCAATATTGTCATTGATACCGTCATTAACACCATTAATATCATCGTCGTCATCATGATCATGATTATGATCATCATGATCATAATGATCATCATCACCATCATCATCACCACCACTACTACCATCATCACCTCCATTGCCATCACCATCGACATCACTATCATTATCATCATCAGTCACCATCACCCTCTTTCACGTTCACACTCATCATCATTATTGTCTTACATTTTTCTTCATTTTTTTTAGATTTAACATTTTCTTTATTTCATCTTTTCTAATACAGAAATGTTAAGTAATTTATGCTATTCTGTGACGAAAATGGTGAAACAAAATCTAATCTCATAATTTAGGTTTTTCGTGATTTTTTTTTTACAATATTCATAATGACTTTTTCCTGACCTCGTAAAGATTCCAACGTTACTTTACCGTCTAAGTTCTTAAGCAAAATAATGTGAGTTAAGTACTAGAACTAAAAATAAGTTTTGCCTGTCAAGAGGATCAAAACCAATCATGTTTGATATTCGTTACACGAGAATTGAATTGAAGTTTTACTAAACCTCAGCGTCATCCTTCAATTTGCTGAAATTATAATCATTAAACTAAGAGATGATTAGGCAGCTTTTAGGATAGGGATGACATGTGGTATGGGACATGGAACTGCCTAGTGTAGGCATTATGGTCTCTTACAGTCTACTCCATTCTTACGTTCTTATGTTCTTACTATTCTGGGCCCTTTTGCTTCATTCTACGATTTTAGTAGTTTGTTCTATCTGCCTCCAAGTGATTTTATTCGGATGAAACAAGGACTGTTCGCAGTTATGTAGTCTAAACGAATTAATCTATTCACTGTGTGTAACTTCAGGAGTTGGATCTATTTGCCGTAAGGTGAATTTTATTTAGTCGTGGAGAAATCCCTCTAGAATGAAAAATATTAAATTCTACCACTGTTCCGAACTTACTATTCCAAATAGTTTAACTGTCTAGAATGACAAATTATGGTTTTTATTTTATTTATTTATTTATTTATTTCTTTATTTATTTTTGGCAAAAATAAAACATTCAATATTTTTTATTTAAAGCCACCCCTTTATTGTGGGTGGAGATTCGTGGGGGTACTGTAAAAGAAATATAAAACTAGTTTAACTTGACAAAAGGGGTTGAAGTTAAGGAGAAGTAGGCAGCAACAACGTTAAGAAAGTTTAGAACCGAGTTAAGTCTGTAAGAGTCCTCTGTTTCATGTCTTTAAAAAGAAAATCATTACGGGAAGACTTGTACTTTACTCCGTTACTCAAATCAGGTAATTCTATTCGGTGAAGAAAACTTCCTGAAGTCTCAGAGGTAATTGTTTTAACCAGTATATCATACAAATTAACCAACTGGACTTAAAAATTATTAATTCTATCCCACACAGTTTTGGTCCTGTCTAGTGGAAGCAAATCACTTAAGTATGATTACCAATACGTTTCAAAGTCTCCCCGAGCCCACAGCTAATCAAAAATTCTACATTCCCTGAAGATGGAAACAGAGGAAAACGTTTAGCTATGCCTTTCATTCCCCAGCGCCTTGAAAATAGAAATAGATAAACGAACAAACGAATGAACGAACGAGTAAAAAAGAAAGAAAAAAAAAGGTAAGAGAAAAAGAAAGAAGGAAAGAAAGAAAAAAGAAAGAGAAAGGAAGTAATAGAAATAGAAAGGGAAATAAATAAGAAAGAAAAAGAAAGAAATGAAGAGAGAACAAACGAATGAACGAACAAATAAATGATCGAACGAACGAATGAATGAATAAATTAGAGAATGAATGAATGAATGAATGACAGAACGAACAACGAACGAACGAATGAACGAACGAACTCATTGGATGAATAAATAACCAAATAAACAAATAAATACACAAGTAAATAAATAAAAATATTCATGTCGCAACCAAGGTCTTCACAGTGTATATTTTCTTCTCTTCAAGCAATGAAGTCCCATTAGAGTTTCTCCATCCGTAGGCATTCAACACGTACACCGAACATCTCCACTCCATTCCCGGGCTCTTTAGCTTATACACACGTGCCTCTACGAGCCCATGATAAAGAATACATTACCTGAGGTGGAAGAAGCATGTGTAGGTTGTAATGTAGAGCGTGTGCGGGCCCACTGGGCATAGACGATACACACGAACCCACAGAGAGATGAATAACATCATCATCACAACTAGAGAAATTTTAGGAACGTTCTGGGTGTATACCCAAGGGTGGAGTTTCCTTACAGACCCGGCTAGAGACGGACTGTGAAAAAAAGATGAAGCATGAAAGGGAAATGGAAGGTAAAAGGGAAGGAGAAGGAATAAAAGTGAAAAAAGGAGAACATTAAAAATAAATAAATAAAAGGAGGAGTGTGTTAGCGTGGTATGTTGTATATCATACCATTATTATTGTACTTGTGTGTTGCTTATTTGAAGAATTATATGCTTTCCCCTCTTTATAAAATTGGCATATGTTTTGTTGTTTGTTGTTTTATTATTTATTGTAATTATGTGTAATCATTGTGTATAATTGTAATTATATTGGATATCGCAAATGCGATGCACGTCTTTTGGCGCGAATTGGCAGCTTGGCGTCAGTTCGGAGCCAGCTCTCTTTGTATTCACACGCATTAGTTGTCAGTGGTATCAGAGATTACAGTGTACTTCCCACTATTTGACTTTCATTTCTTGTAGTCACCCGGTACAAGGAGGACGTATGTGGGAAGAAGTAATGAAGAAGAGCTGAAGAAGAGCTGAAGAACACTTAAAGAATGAGGTAAAGGGAAATAAAAAAAGGGGGAATGCTTAAGGAAGGAGAATAAAAGGAGGAAGAAGGAATGAGGAAGGAGGGGAAAGGAAGAAGGAAGAAATAGGGTAGAGAAAAGAAGGTAGAGAGAAAAGGGATAAGGAAATATACATTTTTCATTTTTATATTTTTCATTTTAAAGTACAGGTTATAGCCATCACATAATAAGAACATTCTGACTCAAAACCATCAGATGATGACAAGAATATTCTGAATAAAAACAAACACATAACAA
>NC_134777.1:15283734-15288734 GCF_046742065.1 Oratosquilla oratoria
GAAGTATCGCTCTTACGTCCGGAAGTCGAACCGACACCTTTCAAAAACTGAAGAATTCCACACACGAACTAACCCATTTGCCACCCTTCTCATTCTTTCAATATTTCCAGATCTGCATCATCGCACCACACTCCATCGAATTATTCAACTTTCACCTCTAGTGAACCCTTCACCATCGCTTCACCTCGTCAGAACTGTAAGTAGATGCCTGTATTTATTGGGGCTAGGTAGCTCTAAATTGTTGTGTGAGTGAGTTAAGTGAAGGCTATCCAGTGATTTTTTTTATATTTTTTGCAAAGCCTTAAAATTTTTTCGGTGATTTTTTTTCTTTTTGTACGAAAGTGTGCATGACCCATTCACAGTCCAACGTTTCACACCATTACAACACTCGTTCCAAAATGGCAGCACAAAACGAAAATAACACACAGTCCTCGCCGAATCAAAACACAGACCCAACCGTCGCTCAACCACACATGCAACGTTCTGCAACAAACCTACTAACACTCCTGCAGCATGACAACACTCTTCCTAAGTTCAACGGGACAAACATCGCCATCCACACTCTCTTAGATGACGTCCGTTCGGAAATACAGCGCACACAGGTGCACGATGAAATGACTAAAATCGCTGTCCTTAAAAGTCGCATCGATTTCAACGATACCCTTGCAAGCGACATAATACAATCCGACGCGTTCCAACAACCACAGACTTTCCAAAATTTCATTGACGAGTTCAAAAAATCCTTCGCCCCATATGAACAGTTAGGCTCCCTTTCTCCCTTCTACACACTAGGAACAAACTTTAACAACCAAAGAAAGAGCAGTCAGGGAGGCGAGTCAGTTCAAGGAAGAACTAAAAGACGCATTCACTTCTTCACCTTGGGTTAAAAATAACACAATCAGCCTAGATCACGTACTCTCATTATTTGGCTACATAAAACTGATCTCGCGACTTCACCCAGAAACACTAAAGAAAATAGAGAACATTCCTTTTGATCCAGACACAACACTCGTTGACTTCTCTAGAAAATTTTCGGACACATCAGCGACAAAATCACAAATTCAACAACAACAAATCCCCCTTACACACACACTCACACACCCACCCACTCCCACAGTAGCAAAAATCTCACAAGAACATTACACCAGGGATAAACCCATGTCACACGACCATCACACTAGAGGTAGACAAATATCACGCACAAGATCACGACAGCGTTCACAATCTAGGAGACCATTCTTTTGCAAAATCTGCAACATAGTAGGACATAGCACAACAGGTGTTATTACAGACAACCAACTAGCTACTGCTCATATCACGGACCAGCTTTTCACGACACAACACAATGTCGCGTCTTGAAATCACAAACCTACACGTCATACGCGTCTCCCCAACACCCGACTAGCGACAACACAAACAAACACAACACGGTATGACTATCGTCTCACGGTGAACAAAACACACGACCTCACGAGACAGAATCAAACCCCCCACTACCGATTCTCACGATGGCTGACTCTCGATCATCCCCGTCTGCTATGACATTTCACGCCACGGTCAACAACCTTCCACAACTACTCTTTCTGGACACAGGATCCCCAGTTAATCTAGTGTCAAAGGTTTCCTTCGACCAATTCCGATTCCGACACCGTAGAGTAACAGTTATAGAACCAACGGATATCACATTACAAAATGTAGACGGAGTTCCCTTTCCCATCATAGGAAAAACCGAACTAGACATCTCCCTGCATGCCAACTGTCCTCCCATTACAACGACAGTATACATAGCGGACGTAGTGTTTCCCGCAGATATTCTTATAGGTTTGACATGGATGCAAAGAAATCGCATCATCATCTATCCTGCTCAAAATGGCATTGGTTTCAATAATCACTTCATAACGGCTTTAAAGACAGCTAACACGCATGCACACACAGAAAACACGCGCGTCAAACACTTGCATATGATCGAGCAACAGCATGCAACATCAACAACAGCAACAACTGAACAAAACAGTGACGAAACAGAAAAGGTGACACTTGTAACAGACACGCACACTGGTGTAACAGACATGCCCACCCCATCCGCTCACCCCCGTAGCTCACACCACAGACGTAATAGACGTACACTGTCAGCGCGCATGTCAAAGTCAACTCGCGACCACAAGAAACACGATGTTTTCACTAACATACAGGAAATATCACCACAATACACTACCGTCTCACAGATCTCTCTCACGAATTCTCACGCGGTTGTAATAACTGACAAAACACTCTATCCACGCGAGTACACAAAACTCAAAGTGCGTATCTTCAAAGCTCCCGACTCAGATGTTCTTTGCATCACAGACACTTGCCGTGTATCTGGTGTATGTCTCTTATCCGCCCTATCTCACACATCGAGCAAAGGACACACAACAATCATAGTTGCAAATAATACCAATGCCCCTCTTCAGATGAACAAAGGAACGAACGTTTGTGATTTTACAGTGTATCCCTCCCCAGTACACGTAATCGACCATGACAACTCACAACACGTATGCGCCATCACCAACGGAGAACAGAACACACAGGAAACCATCAAAGCACCACACATTAACGATGTAGATTTCCCTGAAGCACGAGAAGATCTGCTGACACTCTTGAACACGTACAGACACGCAATTGCACTCCCAGGCGAACCATTAGGTCTCACAGACATCATACAACATCATATACCACTTCAACAAAATGCAAAACCACGGTACATACCCGCTTACCGTCTTCCTCACAGTAAAAGAAACATTGTCGACAACATAATTGCAGATATGCTCGACCAAGGCATCATTGAACACAGCCTATCTCCCTGGAATTTTCCTCTCTTTGTCGTTCCAAAACACGACGGCTCCTTTCGCCCTGTTGTTGATTTCCGTGAGCTAAATAAACTCATCATTCCCGAAAGACATCCTATTCCTCATCTCCAAGACACAATCTACTCCATAGGCGAACACAACACGGTCTTCTCTACTCTCGACCTTATGTCAGGGTATTTCCAAATACCTCTAGATGACGAATCAAAACCTCTAACAGCCTTCAGTACCAATACGGGCCATTACCACTTCAAAAGGTTGGCCATGGGACTCGTCTCTGCTCCCTCTGTTTTCACAAGACTTATGTTCAAAGTCTTAGAAGGTTTGATTGGAAAGACTGTCTTCATATACCTTGACGACATTATCATTGCCTCACGGTCACTCACGGAACACCTTAACACACTTCAAACTGTCTTCTCAAGATTAGCCGCGGCAGGCCTAAAACTTAAACTCAAAAAGTGCTCCTTCCTCAAAAAGGAAATAAGGTTCCTTGGACACGTCATAAACTCACACGGTGTCATTTCTTCTCAAGACAAGGTTAAGGCTGTTCTAGATTTTCCAACCCCTAACTCTACAGAACACGTGAAATCATTTCTAGGACTTTCAGGTTTTTACAGACGTTTTATCGAAGGCTATGCTCACATGGCAGCTCCTTTAACAGCCCTTCTCAAGAAAGATACTCCTTTTAACTGGACGTCTGAACACAACACCGCTTTCCACAAGCTCAAACAAGCACTCACAACAGCCCCGGTTCTGGCATTCCCAAACTTCTCTAAACCCTTCACACTATGCACAGATGCTTCATACAAAGGCCTTGGCGCAGTACTAATGCAACAACACGACTCCAAACTTAGACCTATAGCTTACGCCAGTCGCGCATTAAACAAGCACGAACAAAACTACTCTGTCACTGAAATTGAAGCGCTCGCAATCATATATGCCCTCAAACATTTTAAAGACATCATTCTAGGATACGAAATACATGTACACACAGATCATCAACCCGTTTTAAACCTCTTCAAAGGCAAGAACCTAACTGGGAAACTAGCCAGATGGTTCCTTACTATCCAGGACTTCATGCCTACCTTCCACTACGTCCAGGGCCATGCAAACTATGTCGCCGACGCCCTTAGTAGAAACGTAGCAACAATACGTCAAGCATCAGAGCCACTTGACATTACGCGAGACCGCATCATTGCCGCTCAAGCGACAGACCCCCTATGGAAAAGAATCATACACTATCTAAATTCAGTGACACTACAAACACAGACGATTTTCCTCCCAACATAGACAACTACTCTCTCATAGACCAGGTTCTCTACCACACAACACTGCTCACAAACAAATGCGAACCAAACCGCATGGTTACACAATTAGTAGTTCCCACAAGTCTTGTTCCAGAAGTTCTCAAAATACTACATGATTCTCCATTAGCAGTACATTGCGGAAAGGACAAGTGCCTCTCGCAAGCTAGGTTAAAGTACTTTTGGCCCACCATGCGTAAAGACATACACACATACATAGACGCATGCC
Organism: Oratosquilla oratoria; assembly: GCF_046742065.1. Classification (NCBI taxonomy): domain Eukaryota; kingdom Metazoa; phylum Arthropoda; class Malacostraca; order Stomatopoda; family Squillidae; genus Oratosquilla; species Oratosquilla oratoria. The sequence goes on from NC_134777.1 coordinate 15,288,114, forward strand.
ACTCATGCATAACTCATAAAGGTCACATTAGCGGTCAAGTACCAATACACAATTACCCAACACCTTCCAAACCCTTTGAAACCATTGCCATTGACTTACTCAAACTTCCAATCACTCTCAATGGAAACCAGTACCTTTTCGTATGCATCGATCATTTCTCTCGGTTCTGCATCCTCTCTCCTTTAGCGGACAAAACAGCAAAAAGTGTAGCTCAGACAATAATCAATAACGTCATCTGCCCATACACCACACCGAAAACACTAATCTCAGACAACGGCACGGAATTTAATAACGACATCCTCACAAATATCTGCCAACAGTTCAACATTACAAAGTGTAACACCACACCATACCACCCCAGCTCAAATGGACTCGTTGAACGTCAAAATCGGAAGATACTCAATATTCTCAGACACCTTGCCACAGACATACACGCATCTTGGGACGAACACATACCCATGATACAAGCCTGCATCAACAGCGCAATCAATAGATCAATCTCAGAATCACCCCATTTTGTTTTGTTTGGATCTGATAAGAAAATGCCATACGACCTACTCACTTCAGAAACCCCCCCTGTGTATGATTTCAATGATTTTGTCAAGGTAACTCTCAATAATT
>NC_134777.1:15301234-15303734 GCF_046742065.1 Oratosquilla oratoria
TATATATGTATATATATCAATAGGAAGTTTTCCAGCCAGTGAGTCGGAGCTCCTTGTGTAAATGTCAGTTTACAGAAAGAAAAATAAAGTGAAATATCTAAAAAAAAAATTATTTACCTTTTCCAGAAAAATATAGCTCGCGTGGACACACACACACACACACACACACACACTGAAGTGGTAGCAATTAGCCCTAGATGGTATGTGACATTGATGAAGTCTACGCGGATGTGGCTTGTAGTTGTAAATAACATCGGTGAGGAGATTTGATATTACTCCTTTCCCCGGTCAGACATGTTGGTTGCAGAGTCCTTTCTGTGTCATTTAGTAATGCACCGAGTGTCTGGATTTTTTTTACTTACAAGTTATGTACACGCGGGATAACCTTCACTACAAAATTCAATGTGCGATTTATAAAGGGGGTCATTGATTTAGCATCAAGGAACCACAATCCTCCCTTCAAGAGAATACCGGGAGCCGCGTAGCACTAACCAGAGTGTCCAAATCCCATCGACTCAGTAAATAACGCTATATGTATCTCTCCGTAAATATGATGGTAAGTTTCAAAACCATCGTTTCATTACCATTTTGGACGACGAAAGCTGGAGAGGCGACCATTTTTGATGAGTTTCAATAATACCCAAAATTGCTACGGTGCTGAAGTCTTCCGTAGCTGAGCCCTTGGTTGTAACTGGAAAGATATTTTTGATAAGCTTGGTAGCCATAGTAGTTCTGGGGCTGTCTGCTGTTGATATGTCGTCTCTGAAGGCTTCCGTAATCAGAGTAAAACTTTTGAATCTGATTTAGACACTGGGGCTGTCTGCTGTTGATATGTCGTCTATGAAGGCTTCCGTAATCAGAATAAAACTTTTGAATCTGATTTAGACAGTGGTTTTGGGCATTTGGTTGACTCCAGGGGCTTTGCTGAACACAACTCTTTTGGCCTTGTTGAACCTCTTTGGATTTGTTTGTTGAGGTTTTATCGTCTTCATCCTTTTCTTCCTCCATTGTGTTTTCTTGGGATGAAGAGTCTTTGTCTTCAGAAGTGTCTGCCGATGGATTTTCGAAAATCTCCTTTTTGTATTCATTCACTGGCAGATCTTCATTTTCCTGTGTTTCCAAGTTATCATGGAGTTCTTGGTCATCTTCCTCTGGGCTTTCTTCTTGAGGGTATTCTTTTCGCGGACTAGAAACCAAAGACACTTCGAGCTCTTTAAGGTCTTCTTTGACTTCGACCTCTTCGAAGTTCCTCTTAGCCGCTTCAACCTCCAGAAAGAACTCTTGGTCTTCTTCTTGGTGCTTCAGGGGAAGGAAGCACCGGACCTTCTTCCAGCACCTGGCCACAAAGGCCTTACCAACACGAAGAAGGTTGAGGGTCATTTGCAACTCTTGTAGATCGCAAAGGACAATCTTCAAGTGGCTGAGACGCACCTCGTGGCTTCTTGATGAAAAAACTAAAGAAATGAGATTACGTTCTTGTGGTCGGTGAATATGTACTCCTGGACTCTGACTTTCAGTGAACATGTGCACAAGAAAATGGAAAACATTCATACACACTATCACTCATTTACCCATGCACACACAAATACGCAATGACAATTGTTAATTAGAGTGAAACGTTAACCGAGTAAGGAATTAAATAGTGATATGCATGTTAAAAGATGGAGTCCACACACACACACACACACACACACACACACACACACACACACACACACACACACACACACACACACACATATATATATATATATATATATATATATATGTGTGTGTGTGTATGTGTTTATATATATATATGTATATATATATATATATATATGTATAAAATATATATATATACATATATATATATATGTATATATATATATATATATTTATATGTATAAATAATATATATACATATATATAGTAATTGGTTGAAAGGTCGAAAACAGAGAGTTGTTTTAAATGGAAAAACTTCTGGATGGAAAAGTGTTGCAAGTGGAGTTCCTCAGGGTTCCGTTCTTGGGCCACTTCTATTCATAGTATATATAAATGATATAGACCATGGACTAAAATCTACTGTTTCCAAATTTGCTGATGATACAAAACTGTGCGGAGTGGCAAATGATCACTCAAACCAATTAGATATTCAAGAAGATTTAGATCAATTACAGCAATGGTCTGAAAAGTGGCTAATGAAATTTAGCACAAGTAAATGCAAGGTAATGCACATAGGTAAAAATAACAGTAAGTACGATTACAAGTTATTTGGAAATTCGTTAACAAAAGTGGATAGTGAAAAAGATTTCGGCGTAATTATCAGTAACGACCTCAAATCATCCAAGCAGTGTATTTCAGCCTCTGAGAAAGCAAATAAGATTCTGGGATTGATTGCGCGATCTTTTGATTTCAAAAGTCCATCACTCATTAACAAGCTACAGTATATAAATCGTTAGTTCGTCCACATTTGGAATATGCTGTTTCCGTATGGTCACCGAATCTCATTGACAGATTG
>NC_134777.1:15328734-15333734 GCF_046742065.1 Oratosquilla oratoria
GAAGCGTTAGCGAAGTACAGTAGGTAACAACAACAATGCTAACAGCAACAAGAGCAGCTAAAACAACGGCAACAATAAGCAACAACAAGCAACAACAACAACAACAACAACAACAAGAACTTGATAAAATGGACCGACGTGTGTGACTCGGCGAAAATCGCTTTTAAATGAACCCCAAGTTCCTTCGAGTTAATCTCCTTCAAACGGGTTTAACCAGGAAATTGTTGACTGCTGCAGGACTTCTACGCGTCGCCATTAAGGGTGTTTTTGTCGGTCTTGCTACGAATATCATAATACCCACTATAATATGTGAACGTGTGCAAAGGACGAGTATTTGCTTACCATGGGTGATTGTGTTTTGTCTGTGCCTTGGTTCGTCCGTGCGTGTGTGCGTGTATGTGTGTGCGTGCGTGTGTGTTTACATAGTTGTAGTATAAGGATTGTAGCTGTGCTCATTGGGTCTCTTTTCGGTCACACATCAAATTGTCTTAATTTCGTTTATTGTGTATATCGGTTGGTTGGTTGGGTGTGTGTGTGTGCTTACGTGTGCGTGTTAATAAACAATCGCATATATATATATATATATATATATATATATATATATATATATATATATATATATATATATATATATATATATATATATATATATATATATACTCGTGTGTATATCAGTCCACACCTGTAGCGAGGATATTGGAGTCTTGTAAACCCTCGCATGAATTAGTCAGTGTACTGCATAATAGCGATTTGTTTATATCTGGAATTCCTTCGAAGAACTAAGATCACAATCTTCAAGTTGCTTGGGATTCCTGTCTTGTTGTACGGCTGTGAGACGTGGAATTGATGAGGAGTCTCGATGTCTTTGGATAACAAGTGGTTTCAGAGAATTATGAGATACTGTTGGCATCAAACCAGACACTGCTCCACCAGGGCACAGTTAGTGTCTGTTCCCAGGTCCTCTCCTGTAGAGGAGGAGGAGGAAGGGGAGGAGGAGGGGGAGGAGGAAGAGGAAGAGGAAGAAGAGGAGGAGAAGGCGGAAGAGGGGAAGAGAGAAGACGAGGAGGAGGAGGAGGAGGAGGAGGAGGAGGAGGGGGAAGAGGAGAAATACCTCATTCGATTTGTGGGTGTTTTGCACATATTTACCAGATCATATCCCACCACTTGAGTTTGAAGTTTTGTTGATCTTATTCGCAGCTAACCCCGCCCCGCCCCGCCCCCAGCCGGTTAGATCTAACCGAGGTGTTTCCCAGCTGGTCTTCCATGTGAATAAAATCGTCTGGTGGCAACATCATCTCTCTCTCTCTTTCCCCTCCTTTCCTCATATATATGTACATATATATATATATATATATATATATATATATATATATATATATGTATATATATATACATATATATACGTATATATATACATATATATATATATATATATATATATATATCTTTTTTTTTTTTTCTTCTTTTCTTTTCTTTTCGTGATACCACTGTGAGGAGTGGCAGTGCTGTTGATTTAGTCTCTGTTTTCGGAGATAAGGACATTGTGTCCTGGTCCAACTCCCAGACGCCCTGACACAGGAGCCGGGTCGTGAGGACCCCTCCTGCAGAAGGAAGAGGGTCGTCTATATAAAATACAATCCACATGAAGGGAATATCGAAGGAACTCATTAGAACATACACACGCTAAAGACCTTTTTCACTCTTGTAAAGGTAAGTGACCGAGTAATGAACGAAGTCTACGGAATCCTAGACATCTTGACCTCCTTGGTGGAGGGGGGGGAGGGGAGAGGGTTTCTTCCTTGCAGAAGGAGGTAAGGGTATTTTGTCCTGCTGAAGAAAATCTACAGGATCCTGGGCCCTTCCGTCCCTTTTTCTGAATGAAATATACATGACTAGTGGACTGGAACCTTAAGGAAAAAACGTGAAAGGGAAACACTACTCGGAACTGAAAAAAATAGTCACCCCTTAATATGATAACAATTTTCTTCAATGCACATTCCTAGAGAAAGCATGAAAGCTTTTGGGATATATGATGGGTATTCTGATATTGGTATTCACGCTACATTAGGTTTTCCTTGACTGAATAAAAAGCTTTGGTGACAGCCAAAAAATAAAGAAAATGTATACATATATGAATAATGGAAAGGAAGAAGATAATCACCAGGGATTTTTATTTATGTAATTTATTTATTTAGATTTATTTATACTCAATTATTGTTTCTTTCGCATGCGCGCACGCACGCGCACAAACACACTCACACATACACACACAGTTGGTAGAGGCTCAGACTCTCAGCACGGTGGGTACCGGGGGTACTGGGTTCGAATCCTGCCCAGGGCTGAAATTAATTCAGTATCGCTGCGCCTCGAGTCGTTACTCCAACTCTCGTTGGGGTGTGTGTGTGTGGGTGTAAGGGCATATCATTACACATAGATATGTCATACGAGCTCTTAGCTCTCTTACGGGAGGGCAATAGCTGTCGATCACGAGTCCAACACGTGATCCAAAGACCAAGGTGAATACACACATACACACACACACGCGCGCGCGCTCGCGCGATTCGGTGGCGCGGTTGGTAGTCCCCGACTGTCACTACGGCGCGGCGGTCCGGGTTCGAATCCTGCCCAGGGCTGAAATAATTTCAGTATCGCTGCGCTTCGAGTCGTTACTCCAACTCTCGTGGGCGGGGAGTTGTGTGTGTGTGTGAGTGTAAGGTCACAGCATTACCCATAGATCGGTCATTCGAGCTCTGAGCTCTCTTCCGGGAGGGAAATAGCTGTCGATCACGAGTCCAGCACGTGATCTAAAGACCAAGGTGAATACAAGGTGAATATACACACGCACACGCACAAGCACACACACACGCATAAGCACACACACACACACACACACACACACACACACACACACACACACACACACCTGGGAGTAATTATCACAAATGACATATCTCCTGATAAACAGATAAACAAAATTATCGGAGAATCTTACAACTTGCTAAGATCAATAAAGGTGGATTTTACCTACTTGGACGAAGAAATGGTGAAGAAAACACTATTCACACTGATAAGGCCTAGACTGGAGTATGCTACGACACTATGGTCACCCAGTACTAAAAACAATATAAAGAAAACTGAAAGAATCAAGGGAACAACTACAAAGATGGCCCCAAAACTTTCAAAACTGCCATATGAGGAGAGATTCTCAAAGCTGGAATTACCGACTCTGGAACAAAGAAGAGAAAGAGGAGACTCGTTAATGATCTATAGAAGCATAAAATGCGCGGAAGTCCTTGACAGAGAAGACTTTCTAAATTGGGATAAGAGATACAAGGGGGACATGAAAAGAAATTCAAAAAGAAAGTTATAGAAGAGATCTGAAAAAAAGCTTTCCATACAGAGTGGTGGACACTTGGAACAAACTGGACGAAACATTAGTGTGTGCAAAAACTATATACGAATTTAAGAGCAAACTAGACACTGCGAGATACAAAGACAAGATAAATACAAGTAGGTAATAATACACACACACACACACACACACACACACACACACACAGTGATAGATATCTGGAACAAACTGAATGAGGAAACAGTGAGTGCTAAAACTATACATGACTGTAAGAACAAACTGGATGCGGAAAGATGCAAAAGCGGGTCACCATGAGCATAGCTCTCCTCCCGTAAAATACAACTAGGTAAACACACACACACACACACACACACACGCACGCACACGCACACACACACACACACACACACACACACACACACACACACACACACACACACACGCACACACACACACACACACACACACACACTCACACACACACACACACACACACACACACACACACACACACACACACACACACACACACACACACACACACACACACACACACACACACACACACACACACAGATAAAGCGAAACAGTAAGCCTATTCCCCAGCCCCTTCTTCCTTGACGTGGGGGGAGGGGGGGAGATAATTGGGGGGAGGTGGAAGGCAAAAGCAGTAGAAGCAATATTAGGGATTGGCAGTGTAGACCGTAGACCCCCACCCCCCAACCCCCCACCCTCACGCGGCCCTCACACCCTCCCTCCCTCCCTCCCTCCCCCCCACCTTTCGGAAATGTCACGATCCTCAATGCCGATTAGGCCTTGGGTGGAGCCTTGGGACTTAACACGCCCGAGCCATACCTCCTTCCCTCCCTCCGTCCCTCCTTCCCCTCCTTCCTGGGCCTATTTCCCCTCCACCTTACCTGCCCTACCACCTCCCCCGTCTCTTCTCCTCCCTTTCCTCCTCTCTCTTCCCTCTTCCCCCTTCCATCCTCCCCCTTTCCTCCTCCCCTTTTCCTCCTACCCTTCCTTCCTATCCCTTCCCTCTTCCCCTTCCCTCCTCCCCTTCTCCCTGCCCTCCTTCCCCCTTTCTTCCCCCTTCCCTATTCCCCCTTCCCTCTTTACACCCTTACCTCCCTCCACCTTTCCTCCTTCCCTCCTTACCCCCTTTCCCTCCTTCCCCTTCTCTCCTTCACCTTCTCTCCTTCCCCTTCCACCTCCTCCTCTCCCCTTCCCTCTTACCTTCCGTCCCTCCTTACCCCCTTTCCCTCCTTTCCCTTCTCTCCTTCCCCTTCCACCTCCTCCTCTCCCCTTCCCTCTTACCTTCCGTCCCTCCTTCCCCTTCCATCCTCCCTCTCCCTTCCTCTTCTTTCTCTCTCTTTGTTCATATGGAATGGTATATCAACTATAGTTCTGGTTGCCGCCAGGTGATTTTATTCATCTCTGTGCCATACTCTCCCGGATTCACAGTAAAGATGATCACTTTCTCTTTTCCTTCCCTCCCCCTCCACCTCCCTCCCTCACTTACTCCCTCCTTCACTCCCTCACTCCCTCCTTCCCTCCCTCCTTCCCTCCCTCCCTTCCCTCCTTCCCTCCCTTCCTCACTCCCTCCCTTCCTCACTCCCTCCTTCCCTCCCTCACTCCCTCCTTCCCT
>NC_134777.1:15356234-15378734 GCF_046742065.1 Oratosquilla oratoria
TACTGTATGTATGTATGTATGTATGTATGTATGTATGTATGTATGTATGTATGTATGTATGTATGTATGTATGTATGTGTGTATGTACGTACGTACGTACGTACGTATGTATGTATGTATGTATGTATGTATGTATGTATGTATGTATGTATGTATGTATGTATGTATGTATGTATGTATGTATGTATGTATGTATGTATGTATGTATGTATGTATGTATGTATGTATGTATGTATGTATGTATTTACAGAAAAAATCTCAACAAGGTCTGGAAGAGCAACGTCGACCTGAGAGAAAGAACGTGGGAAGTGCTGAGTCATCTTTCCGGGGGTGGAAGGTGTGTGGACGAGGGTGAAGGGAAGCGCTCACTAACTACATGGTTACCAAGTCTATTCCAATTGTTAATCACTCTTTTGGTAAACCAGTTTTTGCTTGTTTCCTTCGAAAACCTTTGGGTGACAAAGAAAGTCATAGTAAATATACAAAGAGACTAGTCAAAAACTATACTGGGAAAGGATGCAGAAGGGGGCTAGCCTCAACGTAACAGGTTCACCAGGGTCCTGTGTGTTTATTGTGGCTTTTGTTAGTCTATGTACACTGAAGATGCCTTAATGGACGAAAACGTTCATTCTAACGTTATTTCATTTGCCGTCAGTTTCTGTGTGTGTGTGTGTGTGTGTGTGTGTGTGTGTGTGTGTGTGTGTGTGTGTGTGTGTGTGTGTGTGTGTGTGTGTGTGTGTGTGTGTGTGTGTGTGTGTGTGTGGTTCCTGTATATATCCTCAAGTTTCACCAGAATCCCGCGACCCCGTAAAGGATGGCAGCGGTCCTTAGTACCTCCCACTCATCTCTCTGGGAAGAATCTTTGGACTGTTGTCCGTATTGTGTGAATCTCAGTTTCCATATCACCGGCTTATAGTACCAGGGGATCAGTCGCCGATTGCCGGCTCTCCTTACATGAAAAAGTTGAGGAAATGTAGTTTAAGTTCATAGAGGACTCGAGCTCAGTCCGGGGATTAAGTGTCAGCCCTTCGGGGATGCACATCCAGATGGAGGCAAGGGTGTTACGACTTTTAAAAATGGGCGGTGGGGAGATGACTCTCTCTGAAGTCCGTCTTGGAAGACCACCATTTGCAAGTACTCGTTATTGGTCTCTATATACAATTATTATTACTATTTTTATTATTATCATTATTATCGTTATCATTTTTTTCGTTATCATTATTATCGTTATCATTATTATCGTTATCATTATCGTTATCATTATTATCGTTATCATTATTATCGTTATCGTTATTATCGTTATCGTTATTATCGTTATCGTTATTATCGTTATCGTTATCGTTATTATCGTTATCGTTATTATCGTTATCGTTATTATCGTTATCGTTATTATCGTTATCGTTATTATCATTATCGTTATTATCATTATCGTTATTATCATTATCGTTATCATCATTATTATTATCATTATTGTTATTATCATTATTGTTATTATCATTATTGTTATCATTATTGTTATCATTATCATTATTGTCATTATCATTATTGTCATTATCATTATTGTCATTATCATTATCATTATTATTATTATCATTATTATTATTATCATTTATCATTATCATTATTATTATCATTATCATCATTATCATAATTATCATTATTATCATAATTATCATTATCATTATTATCATTATCATTATTATTATCATTTATCATTATCATTATTATTATCATTATCATCATTATCATAATTATCATTATTATCATTATCATTATCATTATTATCATTATCATTATCATCATCATCATCATTACTATCATTATCATTATTATCATTATTAATTATTATTATTATCATTATTATTATCATTATTATGATGATGATGATGATGATGATGATGATGATGATGATGATGATGATGATGATGATGATGATGATGATGATGATGATGATGATGATGATGATGATGATGATGATGATGATAATAATGATGATGATGATGATGATGATGATGATGATGATGATGATGATGATGATGATGATGATGATGATGATGATGATGATGATGATGATGATGATGATGATGATGATGATCCTCATCAGCAGCAACAGCAGCAGCAGCAACAACAACATCATCATCATTATCATCATCATCACCGTCACTATCACCTAGTCTCTAAGGTCTCATCATCATCACCATCCTCATGATCATCATTATCATCATCACCACTCTGAACTTGTGAAAGTAGCGGCTCGGTAAATATATCTAAATTAAAACCATTTCATCACACCCGCATGTCCAGTCTTGGGACTGCAGTCTCACACTTGGCAAGACCAACCTGTTCGGTGACTTCTTCTCGTCTTTGATCGGACTCAATATCTTGCGACTGTTAACCCCCCTTCCCCCCTCCCCCCTCCCCCCAGGAATCCCTTGTGGGCCCCGTGGACCCCCCTACTTGATTTGGACCCCAAGAATACCAGGAAATGGGTATGGCAGAATCAACACTGAGATTAGGAAGATGATACCGAAATCTATGGCTACTGAGTTTGTTCATGCGCACGTAGGTGGGGCTTAAGGAATGACGTCATGTCGACTCTGAGGATGTCTTCGAAAGATGTGGACAAATTTTGGGAACCTTTTGTTATTCAAAGGAACAGTTTGGTTGGTAAATCTCAAATTTCTTCCTCTCGTTGTGGACCAGAAAATTATTATACTCAGAGCAGTTTATAGAATGTATACCTCCATAAACGTTCCTGCGCAGTAGGTCAATAGTTCTCTAATCATGTTGTAAGCGCAAATTTTGGATTTTTTTTTCATGAGGATTACTACATCAAGTAACCTTAACTTTTGTGTTTCACGTTGCCATGTCAGTTTTTATGATTTGTTTGTGGAATCGGTCTCCTTTCTTCTCGTGACCTCGCTTGACCTGACCTGGCTTCCTTTCCCCCTCCTGACGCCCTGCTTGATTGCTTCCTTCCTTTCCACTACATTTGCAAGACTCATGTTCGCTTTCATGTTTTGTTCTTGCATGATCAAGCAAATAAGTGGAAGGGGGATCATGCTCTGAAAGTTTTGTTAATTCATAATCGAAATGTCCAGTCATCAAGGTTCTGGTCCCCGCCAAGGGGGCATGCAGGATCCGAGTGTAGGACAGCCCCCTCCCTACCTCTAGGATGAAAACACTATTGGACAAAACTTCCCTAGTCTAACCTATGGGGTTTAGACCACGCTGGTTTATGTCCTAGGGAGGTTGGATCCTAGGGAGCTTTTACAAAAACTCCTCCAGGACAATCAATCAATCAATCAATCAATCAATCAATCAATCAATAAATGAATAAATGAATAAATGAATAAATGAATAAATGAATAAATGAATAAATGAATAAATGAATAAATGAATAAATGAATAAATGAATAAATAAATAAATACATAAATACATAAATAAATAAATAAATAAATAAGTAAATAAATGAATGAATAAATAAATAAATAAATAAATAAATAAATAAATATATATATAAATAGAAAATAAAAAAGAACTTAACCAAGAGGGCTTTGTCTTTGCTGGTGTATGCCTTGGTAGGGAGAGTCTGGACCCCGCAGGATACATATGTATAGATGATATATAGAAGTAAATATTAACAATGTCAGAATGATACTGAGTATCCTACGAGGACCTAGGTTAATACTAAAGTCATGGGAGAGGTCTTGGGTATACTAGAGACTCTAGAAAAGAGGTGAGTAACCTTTTTTTCAGTGTGGGTGCCAAGATCAGCCAAATCCTTGATACAAAATGTTCTCGCGTGCCAACGGAGTAAAACCATAGGCCTACATACGAGTATGGGTCCCCATACTCCCTTCATCTTCTATATATAAGGGCTCCAATACGCGCGCCGCCCAGTGTAGCATGTGGTTACCAATGGTCACACAAAAGAGGCTGGAGATTTATTAGTTATCTTTTTTAAGGTGAGCTTTGGGTTTTGCGTGCCGGAAATAAAGTCGTTGGTGTGCCAAATTTTGCACGCGTGCCAAGAATGGACCACCCCTGCCTTAGAAAAAGATATAGATTGTTCTAGGTTGGTAACGAAAGTACAGGAGAGGTCGTGACCGTCAATATCAGAGGCATTGACAATATCATCTATTGTAAATAAATATTGACGACGTGATTGTCCTTGGATTTCTTTCTTTGCCAGTGGGAAGGGGACTTCGGTGACACCCCTACGGACCAGAGGGACGTGTTTTTCTTCAGTTATGTACAAAACCTCACTTGATGTGATTCTTCGGCGTGATACTTTCCCCCAAGAATAAAAACACTGGATATCGGCGTAGAAATACGAAACATCCGGATATTTTTCTTCATTGCTTTTTCAAACAACTTGTACCGTACACTGTGATACTTGATTGTCACTGTGACTGCCGCCAGATGATTTCTATCAGCTAGAGACATCACCGGGCTGATTAGATTAACACTACATTCCTTGAACGGGGTGGGGGGCGATTGTCCTTCACCTGAATAATATTGCCTGGCGTCAACCAGAATAAAATGTACAAGTCATGTGAGGTAAAAGATAATTCTTGACCATTCCAAGTCCAGGAGTTCCCCCCTTCCAGCTGAATAAAATCACCTGGCGGTGGACAGAATAAAAATACGTTGTAACAAACTCAGAGGGATAATGATGATGATGGTGATTATAATGAGAGTGATGAAAACATGTTTCCCGTATCTCTGGATATTGCTACTGACGTGATGGGGTGGCCGTTTGGTCCGTGGTGGTGAAGTGACGGGGGGTGACGATGATAAGGAACTTCTTGATCTTCGTGTGCTGCTGGGTTCTGCTGTTGTCACTCGATGGCGTGGTGAACGGTCGACCTACAGGACGTTCAGAACGTAAGGAAGAACGTGGGAAGGCTATGGATGTTCCTAAACGTTCAGTTCGTAGTGAGGGATCGAAATAGAGATTAAGTTCTAACTCTGATCTTAAAAGTGGTCTAAATGAAGGTCTGTCTACAAAGAATAAGGTTTAGAATACCCAATCAGTGTCGTGTCCGAAGCATAAGCCCTGTAAACAAAAGAAAAAGGCATCCAACTCTCTACAATAGGATCGAATCGCCTTAAGCAAGAAGGAATAGGATCTGAATATATTACATGACAATGTGATCATGCCATTCGTCCATAACATCACCTCTTATCTCTCTTCAAAGCTCGGCTCACTGAACCCATTTCACAATGAGTCTTCGAACCCAAACCCTAAGAGTTCCGAATCCAAAGAACTTGGTTCTGAATCTCGTACAGACACGAAGAACGTGACCCAGGGGTCTAAGAACGTGACAACACCAAAGGAACAGCAGAACTCAACCTCAGCCTCGAAGATCTCACCCCCCAAGGAGGACGTGAATGTGACGACACTTGACGATGAGAAGTCTCGAAGTACGTCATCAAAAATTTGTAAATAGAAAGCAGGAAACTGTTGGGCCAAGACACGTGTTTCTAAACCTGAAACAAACCAGAGAAAAAAGTCAAAAGTTCCTGAAGAAGTCAAAGGAGTCTCGAAGAAATCAGTTGTGCACAAAAGAGGTAAGTCACCATTAAGGCGTTGAGGGGATCGCTGATAAATTTCCTAATCAATTATCTCTCCTTGAAATTGATAAATGAATAAATAATCATATAATTCAGTTCATTTGGACACATTCGTGCACACGTTTGTCTGTGTGTGTGTGTGTGTGTGTGTATTCACCTTGGTCTTTGGATCACGTATTGGACTCGTGATCGACAGCTATTTCCCTCCCAGAAGAGAACTCAGAGCTCGTATGACCGATCTATGGGTAATGCTATGACCTTTCACACACACCCAACTCCCTGCCCACGAGAGTCAGAGTAACGACCCGAAGCGCAGCGATACCGAAATAATTCCAGCCCTGGGCAGGATTCGATCCAGGTACTGCGAACACCACCGTACTTCCCAGTCCATCGCTCTACCAACCGCGCCACCGAGTCGTGTGTGTGTGTGTGTGTGTGTGTGTGTGTGTGTGTGTGTGTGTGTGTGTGTGTGTGTGTGTGTGTGTGTACGTTCGCGTGCGTGTATTTCTCCACAAGAAGGCTTGTCTGTAATCTTCTCCCTACGAATGTAAGTTTCACAATGCCAGCGAGAAGGGGAAAGAATTAATTCCTTGCCACCTGAGAGAGAGGAAATTATTCTGTTCTTGACATTCCATATTCCTCTGGGAATCTTGAGGAGAAAAAAAGTGACCTCTCATTCTTTCTCACAGACTCACAAAGGACAGAAAGTAGGTTAGGAAGAGAAGGGCAGTCTGACATGTTGAAGAAGCTGTTGGACGCGTACGCGTAAGCGTGAACACACACACACACACACACACACACACACACACACACACACACACACACACACACACACACACACACATACACGAGTCCAACACGTGGTCCAAAGACCATGGTGGTGAATACACACACACACACACGCGCGCAAGCACATACACACACGTGCGCAGGCACAAACGCTTATACACACACACATACACGAAAGCACACACACTCGCGCAAGCGCACACACACGCGCAAGCACACACACTTACACACACACACATATACACACACACACGCGCGCGCACAAGCACAAACACACACACTCAAGCGCACACACACCGTAAGCGCGCGCGCACACACACACACACACACACACACGCACACACACACACACACACGAGTCCAACACGTGGTCCAAAGACCATGGTGGTGAATACACACACACACAAACACGCGCAAGCACATACACACACGTGCGCAGGCACAAACGCTTATACACACACACATACACGAAAGCACACACACTCGCGCAAGCGCACACACACGCGCAAGCACACACACTTACACACACACACGCGCGCGCGCACAAGCACAAACACACACACTCAAGCGCACACACAACGTAAGCGCGCGCACACACACACACACACACACACACACACACACACACACACACGCACGCACGCACGCACACGCATGCGCGCGCAAACACACACCATGTTCTTGGATTTCGTGTGGACTTGTTTACTTCTGTTGTAGATGAGAGCTCAGATCTCGTATAGAGACCCGTCTATGGGTTTGGCTTTCACCTTACACACACGCCACGCCCATACCATTCTTCAAGAGTATGTCCTTGTATGTACGTGTGTGTGTGTGTGTGTGTGTGTGTGTGCGTGTGTGTGTGTGTGTGTGAGTGCGTGCGTGTGTGTGTGTGTGTGTGAGTGCGTGCGTGTGTGTGTGTGTGTGTGTGTGTGTGTGTGTGTGTGTGTGTGTGTGTGTGTGTGTGTACTACTCGTACGTCATCTAATTAGAATACAAGAACACGGATGCCATTTGCCCATTTGCATTACGTGTTAGAGCACTTTCCACTTTCAGTTTTGTCTTGATGTTTATTTTCCACCATATACCGTTCATGGGGATGTAGCTCAAGTGGTAGAGCGCTCGCTTAGCATGTGAGAGGTACGGGGATCGATACCCCGCATCTCCAAGAAAGAAATGTTTGGCCTCATTGAACTCGCTCGTACTCGCTCACGTGTACGTGCGCGCGCGCGCGTGTGTGTGTGTACGTACTTCCACGTTTGCAAAATTTTCATCTTCGGCGTATGTCCCCACGAAAAAGGGTTGCCAACCCACCTATACAAGGATATTTAGGATTCAATCTAATATTAAGAGGAAGTAGAGAGAATCTAGAGTTCTAGACAGTCGTATAAAGAGAAGCTATATATGAGGATGCAGAACATGGTTATACAATCTTTTCTTTATCATATATTCTTTCTATTTTTCTTTTTCTTCATACTGAGATATACGTGCCTCTACCCCCTCCCTTCTTCTCGTTCCGCTCAATAATTTTCGTTCACCTACTCCATGGATCTCCACTATTTTCTTCGTTATTCTCCAACATCTCTGCCTCCTCCATACTTATCTTCGTCCTCTCTTTGCACTCCCTATAACCTTTTCTCTGTTCTGTTTTCGGCCCACCTCCTTTCCTTGTTACTCCCTTTAACTTAAGTACTATTCTGAAGTGCCAAGATAAGAGGGAGGGAGGAGGGTGGAGGGGAGTGGAATATATAGGAAATGGAACGGGTGGGAGTGGTTTTTATGCCTTTTTCTTTTAGGCTACTCCCCATGTAGGGGGAAAAAGCCTTTGGTATATGTATGTATGTACTATTTTGAGTAGTATCTTGTCTCCCATCTTCTCAACCTACCTATACCATTTCAGTGAGACCCAAGTCAGCTGTCCTTCTTCGTTTGTTGAAGGTACTGGATCTGCTTGGAATTATATCCTCTCATACTAGCTCATGATTTCCTAATATGGATAACCTTACCTGTATTTACCTTGATTTTGACTGATGGGGAAGGAAAAGCGGATATATGAGTTATTTAATGAAATAATCTCTCTTTCATTTTCTCTCTCTTTCTTTATCTGTCTCTCTCTCTCTCTCTCTATCTATCTATCTATCTATCTCTTTCTTCCATCACAGTCCATCTTGTTTATTCATAATCATTATTAAAGTAATTTCTTGTTTTAGGAGTTCATACTTCACTTCTATGCATCAGTACTGTTTCTACTGTACTCTCCATTATTCAAACAACGTAAGCGAATTTTCAGTAATTTGGTGTTACTTTAATTCAACTCTTGCGGGGAAATTCCCATAGTCGTCGTCGTATTCTTCTTCTTCTCCTTCCCCTTCTTCTTCTTCTTCTTCATCTTCTTCTTCTTCTTCTCCTCCTCCTCCTCCTTCTCCTTCTTTAGGTTTGCGGGGCAGTTACCCATGTGATGGTCCCGGTTAATTATCTTCAAGTCCTCAATACTCCCGGTTCTCTACGCCGTCACGTCTATTCTATTACCATTATCTATTATCATATAATTTTCCGATGGGAAACTTTCCTGCCAAAAAGATAACAATACTCTTCAATCTCGTGATAGGAAATACGACCAGGGAAAGTCTTAACCTCCTTTCAGGAGTGAGATTGGTCACAGGAAATATAGGGTTCCTAGCGTATGCAGATGATATGGTGATGAGAGTTGAGTATATGGGCGAGATCAACGAAACGTTCACGCCATTTCAGGATACACCGGGACAATTATTCCTTGCGTGCAATGAGACAACCACGATCATGAAAATGAGTAGAGAGGGTGGTAACAGAGACAATATGCAAGTAGGGACCTTAAATGTACAACACACAGGCAAATTAAAATATTTAGGTGCCCTAGTAACGGAAAGAGATGAGATAGACAGAGAAATCAATGAAAGGAGAACAACAGGAAAGAAATGGTACCAAGCTCTCTCCACCATTATGAGAAGCAGAAAAGTTAGCAAGAAAACAAAAATGAGAACAAACAACATTGTAATTAGACCAACAGTGACACCTGGATACTGGCCAAGCAAAGAAACAGTTGATTTTAAGTTTTCGAAAACACCATCATTAGAAGAATTCTGGACCCAGTGTAGGCTACGACGTAGTAACAGGACAATAGATTACAAAGGATTACAAAGGCGGAGCATGCCGACAGGAGACCTTTTGGTCCACATTTAGTTCGGATGCGAAAAAAAAAATCATAATAATAATAAATTAATAAATAAAAACTATAATAATGTAAATAACAATAAAATACATAACTAAATGCATAGGTATAGTTAAATGATAAACAAACAGGTTAATAGTAAATAATAATAAATTGACACAATAGGGAAATTAGAGCACAAACAAGACAACAAGGTGGGCCGGTCACTGTGCCAAGATGGAGCCAACAAGATTGCCAAAAATGGCGATGGAAGGAAGAGTCACGGGTAACGAATCCTGGAAAGACCTAGATACCGCCAGAGCGACGAGGAAGCCAATGAAGTGGCCCGCAGCATTGACACCAACCTGAAAGACTGGAAGGAAGCAACGAAAACAGATAAGTCTGGAGAGGCTAAGTGAAAGCGGTGATGGGATTGAAGTCTTGATAGTCACTGGAATATACATACATACATATTATATATATATATATATATATATATATATATGTATATATATATATATATATATATATATATATATATATATAAATATATATATATATATATATATATATATATGTATATATATATATATATATATCTATATATATATGTGCGGTTTGGTCGTATGGCGGTATACGATCAAACCGCGTCATTCTCTGTCAACAATTCAACCAGTCATCACATACAACAACAACATAACAGAAAGAAATTTAATTGAATGCAGTTTGATCAAATCTAGTAAGGGGATAAATGTTAATCTTCATCAAGGTTTGTACAAATTAGATAGTTTTATTTCTCATGAAATTTCAAAATTGTTTAAATTGTAATATAAATTATGAGCAGTTGTCCCATACTTGTTGGTTACCAGGACGGCCCAAACGTCCCATACTTGTTGGCTACCAGGACGGCCCAAACGTCCGTCACGTGTACTTCTTCCACTACCTCTCCGAATGCCCTCTTCACTATGTCATATATTCTGTACCTTGTTTCTTTATCTTATAATTCCTTCTTTGTATCTGCACTGAAGATGTAATCATACGAAAGCGCTCTGCTTCGTTAGTTTACTTTTCCTAGTGGTTACTTACGCATTTGTGAACACACGCTCCTAGTGTTTTTATTGCATATATATATATATATATATATATACATATATACATATATATATATACATATATATGTATATATATATATATAGCTGATAACCACAAAGGAAACCGGAAAAAGAAACTAAAATTCCCAAGCGCTTTCGTGACATTTCACATCTTCAGGGTATTCCCCTCAAGATGTGAAATATCACGAAAGCGCTTGGGAAGTTTAGTTTCTTTTGGTGGTTTCCTTGCTGGTTATCAGCAATTTATTGGATCACGTGGTTTTGTGATGTTTCTGCTTATATATATATATATATATTCTTCAGTCATACATATCGCACACAGATCGAATTTTTGTATGTAAATGATTAAATTCTTTAGCGACATTTCACACAATGCATCTGAAAAGCACCGAGTTCATAAAGATGTATTTGGAGATGCGGGGTATCGATCCCCGTACCTCTCACATGCTAAGCGAGCGCTCTACCACTTGAGCTACATCCCCAGACCCTCCCTGGGGAGTGGCTGGGTTATATTGTCTCGCCAAATGGCTCAGACGTGATGACCAGAGACAAACTGGTCCGGCGGCCGTTTGGCGAGAGAGAATAAACCTCAAGGTCGGCGCGGGACGTTCTCTCTAATTACGAGTGGATTCCGTTTTCTTTCATTACAGTCGTGCCTGTGGGTGTTCGCTGTTCAACAGAGAAGTAATGTACATGTGTAAATATGACCTGTACTTATTTTCATGTTTTTCCCCTGAATCTAGACTATTTTGAATTTTCTAAGATATGATTGTGTTCACTGCCTTACTTTACGGCTGTGAGACATGGACACTATATACTGAATTGAACAGGCATCTCGATGTTTATACATACATACATATACCAAAGGCTTTTTCCCCCTTACACGGGGGGTAGCCAAAAAGAAAAAGGCATAGAAATAACTCCCACCCATTTCATTTCCCATATATTCCACTCCCCTCCACCTTCCTCCCTCCCTCCTATTTTGGCACCTCCTGGATGACGGGTTATCCCTGCATCCTGTCCACTGCCCTGGGTCAGAAGCAGTGTCGCAAGACACAGCACATCCACAGCAAGGCCGCTTCATAAATTCGGCGACCCCCCCCCTCTCCGTCCCCTCATGCAGAAAAGGAGAAGACGGGGAGAAATCCCTTCGGGCTACGTCAATGTTTATGGTACCAGATAAATTCGGGAAATCATAAGGTATCACTGGAGTGACTATGTATCAAGCCAGAGACTGTACTGTGAGACTCAGTTTATGCAAGTTACCTTCAGCATAATTCGTGGACGTCAGCATCGGCTATATGGGCACGTGGCACGTTACCCTAATACTGATTCCATTCACAGGGTTTTCCCCGTAAGAGACAACCCTCTATGGAGGAGGCGAAGAAGGGGACGACGTCCACAGAATTCATGGCTGGAGGGGTAAGTTGATCGAACATGGCGTGAGTTGAATGGACTGGGAAGGGCGTCTGCCTGGGAGCTTGCTTGGAGAGACCATGAAGGGGACTGGCGCCGGTGTGTGTGTGAGGCAATGCGCTCCCGGAGTGGCGCATGCCCCCAATTGATGGTAAGGTAAAGAGATTACCTTGTTTTCACTAAATTTTCTATGTCTACAATAAAACCTTGTTTTGATATTGAAAGAAAACGGAGTTGTGTGTCAGCAAGCGAAAACGCACTGTAACTGTTGCTGTTGTACTAATGAGACACCCTGAAGGAGTGCTCACCTCTCTACTTCTTGTTTTATAAGGTCAAAGGTGCATAGGGTGCAAGGGGATGTAGCTCAAGTGGTAGAGCGCTCGCTTAGCATGTGAGAGGTACGGGGATCGATACCCCGCATCTCCAAGTGTTTTTGAATTGTTAGCAGTGTGTGTGTGTGTGTGTGTTCAGCAGTGTGTGTGTGTGTGTGTGTGTTTGTGTGCATGTGTGTTCAGCAGTGTGTGTGATCGAGAGAAAGTTTGTTTGTTTGTGTGTGTGTGTGTGTGTATGCGCGCGCGCGCGCGACATCCTACCCTATTTTGTCTATAATCGTCCTGTTAATGAGATAATTATGACATTTACTGTTCTCTTTCATGGCCTCTTTATTTCATTATTTTACCGAGGACATTCTTTATCTTTTAGTATTATTTCCAGCGTTGACTCCTCCGTTGTTTTATAAGCGTTTAGTATATTCTTAGTTACTCTATACAGACCATCGATACATTCCTGTTCATAAATCTACATAGCGTAACTCATTTTTCTTTCCCCGACGTCAAGGCTGTGTGGCAGACATAACCAAAATGATTGACGAGGTTAGGTTAGACTGGGTTACCTTAGTTTAGGTTAGGTTAGGCTAGGTTAAGTTAGGTTAGGTTAGGCTAGGTTAAGCTAGATTAGTTTAGGTTAAGCTAGGTTAGGCTAGGTTAAGTTAGGTTAGGTTGGGCTAGGCTAGGCTATATTGGATTAGGATGGTTTAAGTTAGGTTTGGTTAGGTTGGATTCAGAGCACCTTACATGCCTAAGTGACGCCCCGGGGCAAAGTGCCCCCCCCCCCTGGGAAAGGTCTCAGTAACGTCCCCCCCCCTCCCCATCACCATCTTCGCTAGCCCTTACTGCCTGTTGTAGCTATTGGCTTGCGAAATAATTAAACGGATTTTAAAATTTGTATTTAATGTCCCTATTGTAGAAAGGATAAAGGGGAAATTATTTCATATTATGTTGATTCTAATGCAAAATTCGTATATTACGGTAAAATGTTCAGGGATCCTTTGACCTTATTATATTATGATTATTTTGTCAGCCTTGTGAGCGACATGTCCAGACTAAGAATTGCCGCCCCCCTATATGTGCCGCCTTAGGACATATGTCCCTCACCCCCCCCCCCCCACTATGTGAGGGCCTTGTTTAGATTAGGTTAGGTTAAGCTAGAATAACTTAGGTTACCCTAAGTTCTGAAAAAATAACGAAAAAATAAAAATGTGGATTCGGAAAAACAAAAATACCCCGATAACACAACCTTACTTGACCTCATTTTCGAAGCTCAAATCTAATCTATAATATTTGGAGATGCGGGGTATCGATCCCCGTACCTCTCACATGCTAAGCGAGCGCTCTACCACTTGAGCTACATCCCCTGATGGTTAAGATAGTCTGCCCAGGGATTATATTGTTCTTGGCAACTGGCCATCCAATAGACAAGAGAAAGTTTGGGTAAGTTTGCGGAGCAAAACGAACGTCAAGGGCAGCGATACGTTCTCTCTCATTGCCACTAACCTTTGTTTTCTATGAAAACTGTAGCAGTGACTATAAATTTTTACTTAGGTTTTATCTAACAGGGAAGCAAATGTATAAGCAGTGGGGGATTTAGTGGGGTTAGGGGGGCTAAAAACCCCCCAAATATGTTCTTTCATTACCTCATAGCAGAGGCCTAGAAACCTGCTTCGTGTACACCGGAATGTGGCAGAAAGCAGTGATACATTGACATATTTTTTCTAACGTTTCATAAAACATTTCAGTAAGAATAACAGGAATGATATTCAACACATTATTAAGGGTAAATCTTTAAAAGTGTAAGGTTAAATACTGATTTTGTTCAATATCTTGAAAAAAACTAAATCAAATGAGACCATATACTTCAATTTATATTCAAAATCATCGTATTCGCGCTGCGGATTACACCTGTTTAAAAGTGTCATCTATATTTACAAAATTCAGGTTAGTCCCCCAAAGCGTCATCTGTGGTAATTGTTATTGGGAATTGTTGAAATATAAATATTTGTTATTGTGCATCTTGTGTTGTTTTTGATTGAATGTACAATGCAATGTATAGTAAGATTTTTTCACTTGATTTATTGTATAATCTGTACTTAATTTGAATGCATAACAAAGTTCAGTTGCTAGGCCTGAGAGATTTCCCGCGCTAAGGGTGACGCTACGTCATTGCAAGTTAGTCATGTTGAAGCCACGGTGTGGAGAGGTTGATGTGTGTGTATTAGTGTCTGTACATAAACCTATTTGTGTCATGTGCATTGTCTTTGAAGAACAATAAACAGTTAAGTTGCATTTCTAAGCGTTTACATTAAACCCATAACTTTCAATAGTGCTTAGCTTTGTTCTGGAATCTTTCCCTCAAGGTGTTATTTTCTTTCGATTCAGAAGCCTTTCCTGAAACTTCGAATCACGCCTACCGTAACTTGAAATAAAATACAATTAAACTCCACTCCTCCTTGTTTGTTTATTAAATCTATGTAATAAATCTAGGTTTGATAAATCGGGGATTAACTTTGAGAAATTACTTAAAGTGAATATTAACCCATGGCCTTTTGAGCTCTTTTCGAACTTCTAAGAGTCCCTCCAGACGGACCTCAAATTTAGGAACCTCTTGGCAAGGGACCTTACGTCTCCGGTTTCAGAAGGCCTTCAAGATCTTCAAAATTCAAACCTACCAACGTTTGAGAAACCAACCCGGTAGAAAATTGTGACCGGTAAGTTCTCAAACTACCTGTAATTATTAAACCTCAATTTTCATACATCCATATTTACAAAATTCAGGTGAGCCCCAGCCCCAAAATTCTGATCCTGGATCTGCCACTGTGTGTATGCATTTGTCATTTATCATTTGGTTTTTGTATTTTTATAAATAATATGTTTATTACTAGAAATACATAATTATCGGCTGAAAGAAACCTGCACAGCGAAGCTATAGCGATAATCCCATACCACACTCCTGGTCATATGGCCATTTCCCGAAGGTTGAGTGTGGTTTGAATTTTCCGCCAAAATCATCGGAAATTTAAAATTCCCGGCTCTGTGCAGGCATGCGCATTGTCGACCCCACCTCCCCCTCCCTATTCCCTCCCTTCTTACCCGGCTAGCTCGAGCCGGACGTCGCGTCACTTAGCATCGCGGAACCAGACGAGTCGGTCACTCCACAACCCACCTTCTTTTCATGCCGGTAAGTCTGGTTCCTGCTCGTGCTCGTGTGTTCTCGTAGGGAGCCCTACCTGTTCTCCTGCAGTTTTTCCCCTTCGGTGTTGTGTCCAGACACCTTTGGGACACCCCTTCTATGATTATCATTATTCTATTTTCAGACCAAACGCTTGTGTGTGGAATCCGGCTGCACAGCCAGGATCTCGTCAGACGGCCACCACGACCTCTGCTCCCGCCATGCCCCTTGTTTCTCACAAGCTGGCTTTAACCCCCTAGCCTGCGTTGTGTGCAAAGCGCGGGTTGAGGAGATTCGTGCTGCTCCTCCCAAAACCCGTTCCAAGCTAGCCGCCCTCGAACTTCTTCGGGAGGCATGGCGCAGAGCTCGGAAATTGAAATCCGCTGACGACCCCCCCCCCTGGTGTGGGCGGATCCGGCGTTAGGCGTGGAATTGGGCCTCGTTCGCCCTCGCCATCCGTCTCCCTATGTCTCCGAGACTTCCGTTGGTGGACAACCTGGGCCTCTCGGAGTACAAGGGGACGAGTCTGATGTTACGGAGTATGGTGTCCCCGAGCGTCCTCAGGCCTCTCGGCAGCCCCATACATCCGACCATCAAGGGTCCTTAAAACCCTTACGGCTTGCTTTGTCAAGCACCCCCACGAACTCGTCTTCCTCCCTAGTTCACTCACGTGAACCCGGCAGGAAATCTCGCTCGAAAAAGAGGTCTGCCTCACCGAGGTCCAGGACGCTCAGCTTGTCCCCACCCTCCACAGCCTCTCCCCCCAACTCACCCTCCCTTCCTCGCTCTCCTTTTCCTCGCCGTAAATCCCACAAGGGCAGGGAGCCGGGGGACGAAACGAGGGGAGAGGGAACTCTGGCTGCCCAAGTGGCTGCCCTCCTTCCGTCCCTGATAGGCCCCGTCCTTGAATCGGCCCTATCACATTATCCGGCCTTTCAGACCACGCAAATCATAACGCACCCCTCTCCAGAGCAACCTCCTATTGAACCTACGGCTCTAGCCCCCCCTCCCACTCTCCCTCCTGGTCCTTCCCTCCGCCCCTCCGTGCCGGCGACAGGTATAGGACTAGAAGGCCCCTCTCAGGAGGAACCCCCCAATCAGACGTCCGTCGGGTTGGACGGGGTGGAGGACCACTACAGCTCTTCTTTACCTTATCCTCCTACCATGACGGACTCTTGAGTTCACCCCTTCTCATGGTGTGACCTTCCCCGGTCCTGGGAGTACTCGTTTGGAGAAGATCACAAGCTAGTGGCCTGGTCTCCCGACTACTCGCTACTGGAGGGCTGGAGGAGGAGAGATGACGTTATCCTAAAGTGGGCCAACGACGCGGAGGGGGCTAAGGTTCTATATAAGATTCGACCCCTCTCCGCCCCGGCCTCCACGCCCTCCAGGATTTCCACCTCTAACACTCTGGACGCATTAGGTGCTCTCCTGGAGAACCCTCGTTTAAACCCTGATGGGCATATGTTTGTCGACAGGTCGGGGGACTCACCGGCGGTAGCACTCTCCCCAAACGCCTGGTTCCCGCAGGAGAAAGGGGAGAAAGCCTTAGACATCCCTGCTCTCGAGCGGGCCCAAGACCAACCCAAGACGGTTCCTCCTCGACGGCATATCCCTTCATCATTCCCCGTCGTCCTGCCACCACCCTTCGCGCCGGAGGGCCTGCGCGATTGCTTGTGGCACTCGGGCAGGGACCCCGCCCTCCCCCAGCAACTTAGTGAACCGGAGGCTAAGTTGCTGACGACGGAGGCCTCGACCAGACAAGACCTTGCCTCTACCATCTCGACCGTCACGGCAATGGCGATGATGAGGAACTGGCTGACGACGCTCGCCACGAGCTTTGAGGACTTCCCGCGGGAAGAATTGAGGTGAGTGGGATATTTCAATCTATAGAGGGTCCAGACCTGTCCTGGCGAGAGACGCTCGGGTAGCGTCTTCACCCAGGACGGAGCCTCTTGACTAGCGCCCGAGGACGAGGTCGTTCGGAAACGACCTCGGCTTCGCATATGTTATACGTTCTACAATTGAGCGATGTGACTTTATTACACCCTCCGGGGATCGGGATCCTTCTCGCCCTACTAATTTGATTCGCGTGTTTTCTGTATGCAGAGACACCCTGGCGGCACTCTCTACCGTGGCAGAGGGTACAGCCAACATGGCGTCATCAGCCCTACCCCCAGCAGCGAGGGCCTTCACCGCGGCTCGTCTGGCAGCTCGTCAGTCTGCAGCGCGGTCGGCCCCGGAGATAGCTCGCCGGGGCGTGGTGAGAGCAGCTCCCCTTTCCCGTGGTCTGTTCGACCAGGAAGCGACAGACCGCGTCTTCGCTACGGTCCCGACCGTCATCCAGATCCAACAACCCTCCCAACCGGAGATTCCAGGACTTCCTTCGGAGACACGCGATAGTGACCATCTCCGCTAGCACAGTTCTGGACTTCCTGTCTTGGCTAGCTGACACCACCAACAGGGCACCGGAAGGCCGACCCGGGCCATGCCCCCCACGCCCACAACATCAGAGGCCTCGCGGCATCGCTGGCGTTTCTCCGCACCCACTCTGTGGAACGGGTGCAGGACCTCGGGGGCTGGGCATCAGCAACTTCCTTCAGGACACGGTATCTCTACCACTCGATCACCCCTGTCCCATGTGTCGCCATGGGAACGGCTCCACCCCTCTTCGCAAAAGAAGGGGGGGCAAAGGGCGACCGAGGGGTAGGGGAAGGCCCAGGAACCGCTGAGCAAGATACAATATTCTACATAGAATTTATGCACTATGTGAATTGTACAATATTATTTTTATAAAAAAAAAAAAAAAAAAAAAACAGGTCGAAATGGACATGACTTCTCCTATTCAACTTAAGCTAATCTATAGTCATGATGGTCAAGAACTTTACCATGTTGAAATTAATTTCAACGCTCACTGTGACTCAGGTCGAAATGACCATGACTTTTCCTATTCAACTTGAGCTAATCTACAGTCATGATGGTCGAGAATTTTACCATGTTGAAATTAATTTCGACGCTCACCGTGACTCAGGTGGAAATGGACATGACTTTTCCTATTCAACTTGAGCTAATCTACAGTCATGATGGTCGAGAATTTTACCATGTTAAAATTGATTTCGACGCTCACTGTGACTTAGGTCGAAATGACCATGACTTTTCCTATTCAACTTAAGCTAATCTGTAGTCATGATGGTCAAGAATTTTACCATGTTAAACTAATTCAACGCCCACTGTGACTCAGGTCGACATGAACATGACTTTTCCTATTCAACTTAATTTAATCTACAGTCATGATGGTCGAGAATTTTACCATGTTAAAATTAATTTCGACGCTCACTGTGACTTAGGTCGAAATGACCATGACTTTTCCTATTCAACTTAAGCTAATCTGTAGTCATGATGGTCAAGAATTTTACCATGTTAAACTAATTCAACGCCCACTGTGACTCAGGTCGACATGAACATGACTTTTCCTATTCAACTTAATTTAATCTACAGTCATGATGGTCGAGAATTTTACCATGTTAAAATTAATTTCGACGCTCACTGTGACTTAGGTCGAAATGACCATGACTTTTCCTATTCAACTTAAGCTAATCTGTAGTCATGATGGTCAAGAATTTTACCATGTTAAACTAATTCAACGCCCACTGTGACTCAGGTCGACATGAACATGACTTTTTCTATTCAACTTAATTTAATCTACAGTCATGATGGTCGAGAATTTTACCATGTTAAAATTAATTTCGACGCTCACTGTGACTTAGGTCGAAATGACCATGACTTTTCCTATTCAACTTAAGCTAATCTGTAGTCATGATGGTCAAGAATTTTACCATGTTAAACTAATTCAACGCCCACTGTGACTCAGGTCAACATGAACATGACTTTTCCTATTCAACTTAATTTAATCTACAGTCATGATGGTCGAGAATTTTACCATGTTAAAATTAATTTCGACGCTCACTGTGACTTAGGTCGAAATGACCATGACTTTTCCTATTCAACTTAAGCTAATCTGTAGTCATGATGGTCAAGAATTTTACCATGTTAAACTAATTCAACGCCCACTGTGACTCAGGTCAACATGAACATGACTTTTCCTATTCAACTTAATTTAATCTACAGTCATGATGGTCGAGAATTTTACCATGTTAAAATTAATTTCGACGCTCACTGTGACTTAGGTCGAAATGAACATGACTTTTCCTATTCAACTTAATTTAATCTACAGTCATGATGGTCCAGAATTTTACCATGTCAAAATTTATTTCAACGCTCACTGTGACTCAGTGATGTCACGGTATGATGACGTCATTGTGATAAATTGACGTCACCATGTAGTCCTATGACGTCAATTTGTGTCCCTGTGACGTCACGAGACGATCCTATGGCGCCATGATCAATCCGGTGACGTCACAGTACAATCACATGATGTCACTAGGTATTAAACATATAGAAGTCCGCTTGTGGGTGACGAGACGTCACAAATTGCCATAGCACACTATTGGATGAAGACGCTCGCCACGGGCTTCGAGAACTTCCCGCGGGAAGACTTGGGGTGAGTTGGATACATACCGAGGGTCCAGGCCCGTCTTCGTGGGAGACGCTCAGGGAACGTCTTCACCCAGGACGAAGCCTCTTGACTAACGCCCACGGACGAGGTCGCTCGGAAACGAACTTGGCCTCGCATACTCCCTTTCGGTTTCTCGCTTACCCCGAGGATCTTCACGAAACTAGTGAGAGTGGTAGGCGTACGTTGGACGGAAGCAAGCGTCTCCACACTCATGTTCCTAGACGGCTAGTGGATGCATTTGCCCACCGGGGAGGGTGCATCGGCCGACATCTCAATGGCTCTGAGTGTGTTGGCGGACGTGGAGTTCGGGGTGGACTGGGACGGGTCTGCCCTTGCTCCCACACAGACTTTATTGGCTCGGGATTGAGTGGGACACAGTCAGCGTCCTTCGGGTGCTCCCCTGCGCCAAAAGAGCGTGCTTCTCTCACACGTCCTCCCTCCTTCGGTGGCGGGGGGTGGGCCTCAACTTCGCGAACACGGCCCTTCAACTGATCCGCTTGGGGCGCCGACGACTGGTACGGGAGGTCGACAGGAGCATACTGCTTCTCCCGCGTGACCTGCCCGGGCCGATACCCTCAGCACTCCACAGGTTGTTGCGTCCCTGGCTTCGGTCGGGGGCCCTACGCCGGTCGCTGGAGTTTCTCCGCACCCACTCTGTGGAGCGGGTGCGGGACCTAGGGACTGGACATCGACGACTCCCTTGGGGACACGGTGTCTCTACCACTCAGTCGCCCCTGTCCCATGTGTCGCCATGGAAACGGCTCCACCCCTCTCATCTCAAAAAAGTGGAGGGGGCAAAGGGCGACCGAGGAGTGGGGAGGGGCCAGGAACCGTTGAACAGGATACAAATTTCGTATAATTTACGCATTGTGTGAACAGTGCAATGTTGTGCATGTCACATTCTTCGGCGTGGGTACTTGACGTTTCTGTCTCCCCTCTACTGAGTGATAAAATGAATAAGTCTCCCATAGGAAAGACACACGTAATAACGGTTTGATTCAGGCTTCACCTCTCCTCCCACCTGTCCTCGTCTCATGCATAGCTTCGCTGTGCAGGTTTCTTTCAGCCGATAATATTTCTTTGTCGCGGCTCGTGCCGCTTAAATTCTTCTTATCGGCTTAAGAAACCTGCACAGATTTAGGGTCCCTCCCTCCTCCCACAGGCGAAGCCTTCATTTCTCATTGAAGTGACGCGACGTCCGGCTCGAGCTAGCCGGGTAAGAAGGGAGGGAATAGGGAGGGGGAGGTGGGGTCGACAATGCGCATGCCTGCACAGAGCCGGGAATTTTAAATTTCCGATGATTTTGGCGGAAAATTCAAACCACACTCAACCTTCGGGAAATGGCCATATGACCAGGAGTGTGGTATGGGATTATCGCTATAGCTTCGCTGTGCAGGTTTCTTAAGCCGATAAGAAGAATTTAAGCGGCACGAGCCGCGACAAAGAAATAATTTAGCGTTTATTCATATACACTCGCCATAGATAAATATGAAGATTATATAGTTTCTACAAAATACTGTATCACGAACTGTGTTTGGTCACCTCCAAAGCTATACCTCTATAGTGATATGATTGATGTACGTAGTTAGGATATGCGTATTTTTACTCACTTTTGTGCATCCTTAGACCATTTACGCATTTATACAAATGCGTCAGTGCCACAAGGCATGATGTCACGTCACGTACGTTTATCTATATATTTCGTCTGCACCCAGTTCCTATCTTTTTCCTGTACGCATCGTAGCATGCAGATGCTCCATAAATGTACTCACGTCCAAACACCTTATATACATATTGTAATAATAATAATAAAATAATAATAAAATAATAATAATAATAATAATAATAATAATAATAATAATAATAATAATAATAATAATAATAATTAATGATAATAAACTAATAATAATTAATGATAATAAACTAATAATAATAATAAGTAATGATAATAATAGTAATTAATTGATAATAATAATCAATAATAATAATTGATTAGTAATAATAATTGATAATGATAATAATAATAATAATAATAATAGTAATTGATAATAATAATAATAATTGATAATAATAATAATAATAATAATAATTAATAATAATGACAATAATGATAATAATGATAATAATGATAATAATGATAATAATGATAATAATGGTAATAATGATGTTGGATGGTATCTCAACATATGAGTTGTGGTAGTACGTGGTCGTAGTTGAGCGGTGTTCGGAGGCTTTAGAATAAAAAGCAGCGGAGCAACGTGTAGCTCTGTCTCTCTCTGTGGTCTTTCTCTTCTTTATTTGGTGACAGGAGGTGTTTATATACATGGCTCGTGGTTAG
>NC_134777.1:15381234-15391234 GCF_046742065.1 Oratosquilla oratoria
TGTTAAGAAAGATTAATTTATATTTCGAGGCAGATATGAATATTAAATAATTGAAAATATATATTTCAAGTTACACGATCAAAAACCTGAAAGAAAACGGAGTCGATGCTGAATCAGAGAGAACGCACCACGATCGGTCTCGTGTTGAGTCGTCCCCAAACAGTTCAACTTTCTCTCTTCTGCAGTAAAGAAGAGCACAAAGTGAGTTGGTATATTGTAAGGGGATGTAGCTCAAGTGGTAGAGCGCTCGCTTAGCATGTGAGAGGTACGGGGATCGATACCCCGCATCTCCAGGTCTTTATAATTTGAATTTAGTGGAACAAACACTTTAAACGAGACAATTAGGTTTATTAGTTCAAAGTCATTTCTATATAAACTACACCTCAATAAGGAGTAGAACTATTATAAGCCGAATAAGAAGTAGAACTGAGAATGGACAAGTAGTTACAAGAGAGGATATCATATGAAGTTTCTTACAGTCTATCGATTTTAAGTTGAGCCCTCAGGCGAAGAATAAATTCTTAGGATTTCTCACTCTTGAGTATGAAATATACAGCTGGTCATCCGCAAATATATTTTTACCTTTAGAGCCAAATTCCAACTCTTTGAAGCGTTTAGCCTTACGATTTGGTTATATTTCTTGTAAACGCCGTGTGTGACGGCAGGAGTAACGGACGTCACAGAATATCATGTACAAAACAAGTCGCGATGTAAAATTAAAGTCATCCCTATCAAAATAAAAATTTTCTCTGACGAGAGTGTGACAGACACAGCAGAAATTTATATCTAGAAACCAGTAAGCTAGAAAAGCTTAACTTGAATCCCAGGCGAAATTCTTTGCACATTTTCCCCAGTTTGGCACAATATCTAGAACATTTATCTAACACCTGAACAATTAGGAAACTGATTACTAGTACTATGGCTAGGATAGGCTACTAAGAGGGATCTAGTGATATTAATAAAATAGCCTGACGACAGTCATAATGATAGAAAAATGCAATCCATCATGGAAGGGTATCCTAGAAGATAAATGTATATTACAACTAATACCACAGTGGGAGCTGAAGATAAGATTGGAGACGAGTTGTCTATTTCAACTGCTAACTGCAGTCCTCTTCAGTAGTGCAGAGAGGGAGGAGAATACTTTGAAATGGAGGCACTATTTAGTGAGCGTGCTATTTAAAAATGCTCTCTGTACTACTGAAGAGGACTACAGTTAGCAGCCGAAATATATAGACAATTCGTATCTTGTCTTTTCTTCTGCTCCGACAGTGGTATTAGTTGGGATTTATGAGTTGCTACATTTTTCAACAGTGAAATATAGGTTAATTAAAAAAAGATAGAATATAAAAGAAAATAACTTTACTTTCTCGTTTCATCCTGGTGTGCTATGCTTATCTGGGTGGCAGCTAAAGCAATGGACCACCCTCATCTTTATCAATTTCCCACGAAATCCAACATTTAATAAACAGTGATTAACTGAGGACAAAAGAGTTCACACTTGGAGATGCGGGGTATCGATCCCCGTACCTCTCACATGCTAAGCGAGCGCTCTACCACTTGAGCTACATCCCCTTGGAAATAACTAACTAATTCATTAATTTATATATTAAGGAGACAAATTCTCCACAGTTAGTATAATTAATTCTCTTATACACTGATTTATAATATCACTCTTAAGTAGCACAGAAACTGTAAGAGTAGTATTTTGAATAATTTTGTAATTAAGAACTCCAATTGTTCGGTTCAGGAAAAACAAAGAAACAAACAAACTAGGCGGTCCACAAGCTCCAGTGAAAGTACAGAGGAGCGGGTCTGTGTTGGCACAGGCACAAAAACTCGCAGGACTGAACGCGGAAGGACCCGTTCTCTCTGATTCATAGTCGATGCCGTTTTCTCTTACAACACTCGTCCAACTCCAGTTGATTTTTGCCAATTCTTTTGAATTAAATCTGTATATATCTTCGTCATTGTACTGACGTTTTTATTCATTATAGCCTAATTAGGGACTGTAAAACGACAAGGGTAGACTGAACATGGTAAATTCACAACACAGCTAAGATGATCAACATTTTTTCCTTCTTTTAATTCTAGATTTACGGGGCTAGTATTCGCTCGGACCTCAACTTTGCAAATGGTCCGGAACAATTGATACACACACACACGTTGCTTTCCATGCGATGCCACTGTTATTAGCGGCCGCATCCTGATCTCAGAGGAGGGAGGGGTACCCATCAACCGCAGGCAGCGCCGTGGGGGGGAGGGGAGGGTGTACCCCCCACAAAGCTGAGGGTTGCCTCGGAAGGGTGAGTTGGCGCCCTACCACTGCCGCGGTGAATGGCGGGCTGAGTCCTAGGCAGGCGAAGGATGGTCGTGGTTCTGCACTCAGGCAGGTAGTGTTGGAGAGTCTGTTGCACCGCAGAGTTTGCAGCGTTCGTGATTGCCTCCTCCTTCGCATAGCACTTGCCACTCACAGCGATATCCTAGGCGGATCCTGTGGACAGTAGATTCACCCCTTCTACCCGGAGGCAGAAGGACGGCCTCGTACCTAGTGACGAGGTAGTACCACAGCGCTGATTCCGAAACATATATGTATGTATATTTGTGTGTGTGTGTGTGTGTGTGTGTGTGTGTGTGTGTGTGTGTGTGTGTGTGTGTGTGTGTGTGTGTGTGTGTGTGTGTGTGTGTGTGTGTGTGTGTGTGTGTGTGTGAGTGAGTGAGTGAGTGAGAGTGTGAGAGAGAGAGACTGTGAGAGAGAATGTGAGAGAGAAAATGTGAGAGAGAATGTGAGAGAGAGAATGTGAGAGAGAGAGTGTGTGTGAGAGAGAGATAGAGAGAGTGAGAGAGAGAGAATGTGAGAGAGAATGTGAGAGAGAAAATGTGAGAGAGAATGTGAGAGAGAGAATGTGAGAGAGAGAGTGTGTGTGAGAGAGAGATAGAGAGAGTGAGAGAGTGAGAGAGTAAGAGAGAGAGAGAGAGAGAGAAATCGAGCCCCTTTGAGGAATAGTGGAATGATGTGGCCGTATTGCGATCTCACCGAGCTGTGCCTGAGAGCTCAAGTTAGAATCGATAGACTATAAGACATTTCATATGTTATCCTCTGGTGTAACTACTTTGTCCATTCTCGGTTCTACTTCTTATTCGGGTTATTCCTTGTTAAGGCATAGTTTATATAGAAATGACTTTGAACTAATAAACCTAATTGTCTCGTTTAAAGTCTTTGATCCGCTAAATTCAAATAACAAAGATCTGGAGATGCGGGGTATCGATCCCCGTACCTCTCACATGCTAAGCGAGCGCTCTACCACTTGAGCTACATCCCCTCACAATAGTATGAATTCACTTTGTGGTGATACTTACTGCAGAAGAGAGAAAGTTGAACTGTTTGGGGACGACTCAACACGAGACCGATCGTGGTGCGTTCTCTCTGATTCAGCATCGACTCCGTTTTCTTTCAGGTTTTTGATCGTGTAACTTGAAATATATATTTTCAGTTGTTGAATATTCATATCTACCAGAAACCTTGAAATATAAATCAATCTTTCTTAACATGCTTAGTTAGAAGATAATTGAATCACTGTTGTGAAAGAAAACGGAGTTTTTCGTGGAAGAAAGAGAACACAGCACCGTCCTTGGCGCCTCTTTTGCCGACATCCAACTCTCTCCACTTGGGTTTGCAACTGACCCGCGACAAAAGGATTAGATAAGACTCAGAAACTATTGCAAGCAACTGGGGATGTAGCTCAAGTGGTAGAGCGCTCGCTTAGCATGTGAGAGGTACGGGGATCGATACCCCGCATCTCCAAGTGTAATAATTTAGCTTTAGTTGGTCACTGGACTAATCATCAATAAGCGGGAAGTTTATGAAGACAAAGGGGGTCCTGCTATGATGGGATGATGTGAAGACAACAGAAATTCTCGTCTAATTCCTACCCAAGGGTATTGCATTTCCTATCTTCCGAATTTCTCAATTCCACTTTTTTTTTTCACTGACTCTTGCAACACGTTTGTTCACACCCGATTTGTAAAAACATTCAAAGAATTTCCAGTTCTCAGTTTCGTTATTATTCTCAATTTCTCCTAATCTCCCTCTTCAAGGAATTCCTCTAATTGGATAAATCTGTCTTTGCTCAATTGTCTTATGAATCCTTGTTCGGTTCCACGTCTTCTTCGTCCAACTGGAATTCAATCACATGGTCAATCCTAATTCCTATGGGACATATGTATTTTATGGACTTAGTGAAATCAGTTTATCTATGACTTCCACGGCTGCGATAATAGGGGCTATTAGACCTAAGGTTATGACTAAAAAAAGATCTATTGTACAACAAAAGAGAGAGAGAGAGAGAAAGAGAAAGAGAGAGAGAGAGAGAGAGAGAGAGAGAGAGAGAGAGAGAGAGAGAGAGAGCTCTTATCCAGGAGGGTAA
The DNA here is from genome assembly GCF_046742065.1 of Oratosquilla oratoria. Classification (NCBI taxonomy): domain Eukaryota; kingdom Metazoa; phylum Arthropoda; class Malacostraca; order Stomatopoda; family Squillidae; genus Oratosquilla; species Oratosquilla oratoria. The sequence goes on from NC_134777.1 coordinate 15,385,662, forward strand.
TAACTGTCGATCAAGAGCCCATCATGTGATCCAAGGCTATGGGAAATCATATGCACGTTCCCCTTATTCACACTATCAATCCAAAGTAAATTTCGTCACACAAAATCAAAAGTAAAACTGTGAAATGATAGTCTGTCCCTGACATGAACTGACAATGTATAAGAAAAACATAAAAAAAAACATAAAATACAATGTAGGACACAGAATTTTATTCCTATTATGGAGAGAAACAATGGTGAATTTTCGGGAACAAAAATACATAAATACATCTCTACCAAGGGCTTGACAGAGGCCACAACATTCTTCCTGAGAGGAGCATTTGACCTACCTCAATCCGGGCCAAAGACCTCTGCCAACATCTCTCACGAATCGCTCGGCTCTGTCAACCTTTGCCACGCTACTCATACAACCTTCACCATCTTGGCAGTCCACCCTCTGTCAACCCACTTTCCATTCTTATACTTGGCGTACAATCAGTAACATAGTTGTTTCATCTATTATCTTGATACACCAAATAATTGTCCCGTTTCAGTGATTTTCAGAGTCCAGAAACAAAATAATTTGGAGATGAGTGGTTTTGAATTCCCAACATACCTTTCACATGCTAACACAACGCTCTACAATCGGAGCTACATCCCCTTACACAAATATTCGTCGAGATTGTAGTAATTATCACTGCAGAAAGATATTGAACTGTCTGGGGACTATTCAACACCAGATCAATCGTGGTACGTTCTTTCTGATTAGGAGTTGAACCCGTTTTCTTTCCCAGTCTTATTATTCAGAGTATTCCAGAGTTATAGATCCATTTTTTTATATAAAATGCCGTCACTGATTACAGGCATAGAGGCTATCGGTGAGCAATACAAAATTTGGTGAACGTAACGTTTTCATCCAGTGGAATTTTGTTTTTTGAATTAGCATTCATATCTACCAAAAATCTCGAGATATAGATTAAGTTCTTTATATTTCCAATAGGAAGAGACAAATGCATATAGAAAACTTCTATTGTGAAAGGAAACGGAATTCTTCGAGGATCAAAGAAAACGTACCATCGTCCTTGACGTCTGTTTTGCCCCACCCAGCTCCCTGTATAAAGTTGGAATTGACGTCCAACACTATGTTTGGACAAGATCCAGAAATGTATGGAAGTACCTGGGGATGTAGCTCAAGTGGTAGAGCGCTCGCTTAGCATGTGAGAGGTACGGGGATCGATACCCCGCATCTCCAAGAGTCAACTCTTTATTCTTTGGCTTGTGTTTGACATCTTTGAGCGCCACATTTTTGCAAAGATGGTAACGGAAAATGAGTTTAGCATTTTTGTCCCGGAGAGTATATATTCGTGAGATAAATGGGTTATATAAAGAGAAGATGGCGATAGACCGTAGAAATACAATAGGATAGTATTCACACTTGCTGGTCCACTGCAGGATGACCATTCTATCCCCAGTTGGGAGAATGAGGTTGAGTATCCTTTATTTGGATTGGGAACAGAACAGAGTTGAAGTAACCAGAAAAAATGTGAATGACGTCATTGGATCGAGGGGATTAACTAAGTTTTGGCCAGTTATCATCATGATTCGGCTACATGGGCATCACGTGGCACGATTCCCTGATGTTGATCCTGCCCATAAGGATGTCTCCATAGAAGGCAACCCTCTATGGAGAAGGCGAAGAAAGGGACGACGTCCACAGATTTCATGGTTGTTGCAAGTTGATCAAACGTGTCGTGAGTTGTTTGGAGTGGGAAGGGTGTCTGCCTGGGAGCTTGCCCTGAGAGACCGTGAAGGGGACTGGCGCCGGTGTGTGAGTGAAGTAATCTGTGAGAGGTACCGTCCTAGCCTTCCGATGGAGGGAATTTGTGACGTTAAACCATATCATCATCACACTCCATAAAAGCCTATTGGATAAGTGAATTCCTTCACTACCAAGACTGTGTCATGGAGAGAGATACAGCAGCCTGGCAACGACCAAAACAAGAGGAAAAATATTCCCCGTCACGGAATCTTGTGACTGATAAAGGTCGTCGCCTTGTTTCCGTGTGAATAAAATCGTCAGGCGACACTCAAAATAAAAGTAGAAGTGTCAACTGGAATGGAATGGGTCAAACCAGTCTGTCAGCGCACTCCTGCGCATCCGTTCCTTTCTCCAGACACGTTCTCCCCTCCCCCTCCCCCTCCCTACACTCACCGTTTTCTTCACTTCTTCCGCATCTTCCACCTCTACTTATCTCGTTTTCTTTCCACGCTGTTCCTCACTCTACTATAGTATATATCTTTGAGTCGACAACTGGTTGAGTGATACTTCACTCCTAAATTAGAAAAAAAAAAATCCCCCACACCCTCCTCCCCCTCCCACCCTACTCCTCTTCCTCATCCACCTTTTCACCCTACTCCTCACCCCCATTCCCACACACCCATCCTCCTCCTCCCACTCCCCCTCCTCCTTCCCCCTCAACCCTACTCCCCCTCCCACCCTAGTCTTACTCCTCCTCCCCCTCCCGTTCTACCCCTACTTCCTCTCCTCCCACTCCACCCCCAATCCTCCTCCACCCCTTTCCTTCGCTATTTCTTTCCCTCCTCCCCCACCCTACTCCTCCTCCTCCCCCTCTCCCACCCTACTTCTCCTCATCTCCTCCCACCCCACACTTCCACTCCCCTCCCACTCTAGGCCACCTTGTCCTTCCCACCCTCCTCCTACTCCCCTCTTCCACCAGCCTCTTATTCCCCACTTCCACCCGTCTCCTACTCCTTCCTCCCACCCAACATCCACTCTTCCTCCTCCTCCTCCCTCCCACTCTATTCCTTTTCTTCCCCTTCCAACTCCCTCCCACTCTACGACATCTCCTCCCTCCCACCCTGCTCCTCCTCACCCTCCCACACTACGCCTGCTCCTCCTCCACCTCCACTCCCGTTCCAACGAGAACTAAAACTACAGGCCACCCTTGCCACAATGGACATAGATGTAGACCTCTTGTAGGAGACTAACTGGCCGGTCAACCGGCCGCTCCGGGTCAGTGGATACCATGTATACTATACAACTCGGGTCCGGAGATCACTTGAACTCGCAATATTGGTCCGGGCAAGGGTTCCGAGTGAGCCCGTATCCGCCCGCCGCGCCTTGCGGTGAACGAGTAGAGGGCTAGAGGCCTTGGTTAGCTGAGTCACCCTTGCCGGGGGGACCTTCTCTTGCACAACATATACATCCTCAGGACGGTGAACTACCACCTGGGGAGATGCTCTCCTTAGCCAGCCATGAACCCTCAATAAGTACAATTTCTTTAATAAATAATTGTTATCTGTAATATAATATTTACAGTATCATATTAAAATATTGTAGTCTGTTACCAATTATATATACAGTACTCATATAATGAACACCACTCCGTCTTTGGCTCCCTTTGGGGAGACACTCCTACCGGGCACACCCGAACAAAACTTCTGGGAGAAATACTTGAGATCCCCTTATTGAACTCGGGGGAGGCTATCCACGTCATGCAAGGGCGCATGGGCCTCACTGTATGGCTCATTGTGCTCACTGGATGGTCTATCCGAAGTTCGCTAGGGACCATTTTGCTCTAGTCACGACTCTGACCGTGGACTTCTTCCCGCTTCCACTTCCTCACCTCAACGCTGGAATAAAGGAAAGACCAATAGGACCCTTTCCAGCAGGAACTAGACCTCTGGAACCAGTCCTATGGCCCCACACAGGACATAGACAATCTACATCGTAACTTTGTCGCCGCCGTCCAGGCCGCAGCGGAATGAGCTGTCCCCAAAAGGAAGCCAAGCATAAATCGGCAGGCTGATCGGTGGTATTACAACATCGTGCGGGAACAAAATCACCTAGTCATTGTATTCCGGGTAGATTTCTGTGGCGCCACCCATCCCTCGAGGCACGGTCCCTCCTCCGTTCTGCAATCAGGCATGCGCGGGCGGTTACCCACAGAGTCCGAAAAGAAAAAAAAATGGCTGGAAAAGTGTGCCACTTTCCCTGGTCAAACTACTTTGGAGGAAGCTGCGGCCGGCAACTGGCGCATTTTTCCGCCACTCTGCTCACCCGAAGCCCAAATAGCAGGCGGACCTGTTGGTCAGGTACCTCCATGAGACCACGAAGACGAGATGAAATCTCCTCAGAGCCATGACGAAACCCCGGTTAGGTGCCGGGCACAACCTTCGGATATACTATATTCAAGCGGTACGTTCAATGGTAAACTATGCCGCTGTGGATCTCATCTCCCCCCGGCTCAGTTCGTGGGACAAGTTTGAAGTTCTCCAAAACCAGGCTCACGGGCTGTCATTGCGGCCAGTGTGATGAATCTTAGGCTTAGAATTGGTTCGACGACGTGCTAAAGACGGCTCTCAGATTATGCCCCGTTTCCGTCCCTTCCGAGACAACCCTCAGCTTCGTGTGTGGCACAACCCCCCACCCCCTGGTGCTGCCTGCGGTTGATGGTGTACCCCTCCCTCATCTGAGATCAGGATGCGGCCGCTAATAACAGTGGCATCGCATGGAAAGCAAAGTGTGTGTGTGTATCAATTGTTCCGGACTACCATAAGGTTGAGGTCCGAGCGAATACAGCCCCGTAAATCTAGAAAAAAAGAAATAAAATAAAAAAATTCATCATCTTAGTCGTGTTGTGAATCTATCATGTTCCGTCTACCCTTGTCGTTTTACATTCCCTAATTAGGCTATAATGAATAAAAACTTCAGTACAATGATGAAGATATATACAGATTTAATTAAAAAGAATTGGCAAAACTCAACTGGAGTTGGACGAGTGTTGTAAGAGAAAACGGCATCGAGTATGAATCAGAGAGAACGGGTCCTTCCGCGTTCAGTCGTGGGAGTTTTTGTGCCTGTGCCAACACAGACCGACCCGTTCTACTTTCACTGGAACTTGTGGACCGCCGAGTTTATTTGTTTCTTTGTTTTTCCTGAACCGAACAATTGGAGTTCTTAATTACAAAATTATTCAAAATACTACTCTTACAGTTTCTGTACTACTTAAAGAGTGATATTCTAATTCAGGGTATAAGAGAATTAATTATACTAATTGTGGAGACTTTGCCTCTTTAATATATAAATTAAATTATTAGTCTATGGTTTCCATGGGGATGTAGCTCAAGTGGTAGAGCGCTCGCTTAGCATGTGAGAGGTACGGGGATCGATACCCCGCATCTCCAAACGTGAACTCTTTTGTCTTCAGTCAATCACTGTGTTTGTACGTTGCATTTCGTGGGAAATTGATAAAGATGAGGGTGGTCCATTGCTTTAGCTGCCACCCAGATAAGCATAGCATAAGCATAGTAGGTTGCATTTTCCTTTAATTATGACTATTGTCAGGCGATTTTATTAATATCACAAGATCCCTTTCAGTAGCCTATCCTAGCCATAGTACTAGTAATCAGTTTTCTAATTGTTCAGGTGTTTGATAAATATTTGAAATATTTTGCCAAACTGGGGAAAGTGTGCAAAGAATTTCGCCTGGGATTCTAGTTAAGCTTTTCTAGCTTACTGGTTTCTAAACATAAATTTCTGCTTTGTCCGTCACAATATCGTCAGAGAAAATT